>NC_090300.1:139309000-139620500 GCF_039906515.1 Pseudorca crassidens
ACGTGGGACCCCAAAGTAAAAGACCTCACCAGCCTGAGAGAGAGGTTGGAGAGAATTTGTCACTCTTCTGGATTCTCCAAAAGATTTATCACTGCCTGTATAAATCCTAAATCTCAAATTAGCTTAAATGGCATTACACCTTGTATGTAAAACAATGGGACATGCAAACCCACGTTTTTTTTTTGTTTTCCCCTCTTCTTGGCATTGACATAACTCACACACTATATGAAGTTCAACCTGCCATTCATTTATAACCAGACCCAAAGGCAAAGGCTGTACCATTTCTGCACATACAATCATTAATTCCTTTGAAATGGAGCTGCTTCACTTGCTGGGACTGCCTTAAGCTAGAAGGGGGAAAAACAAGGCTGGCTTTTGCCTTCCTAATGTACAAGCCACTTACCTTTTCCTAGCTCCCCGTCTCTCTCCTGTCTTGGCAGAGGGGCTAGAGTTTAGAAGGTGGCCTTGGAGGAGTGGGTCATTCTCTTGACTTCCTTGGAGCGCCATTGTGCTGTCAGGGTGAACTGTCTGCTGAGAGGGTGGTAGGGTCTCTGGGGGGGGGATCCCAGAGCTGAACTATCTGGCCAACAGCAGCAGCGAAGTAGTGGAGGAAAGACAGCAATGTCCTTTTTTCATTAAATGTATTTATAAACATACTGAACGTGAAACATTTTTCCTTTCTTCACAGTGATGGATGATTATATGTCTATGAAATGTTTTCATTTATTTGGCGCCAGGGTAATCAAAATCAGTTGAAACTGTCCCACTGAAGGGAAAGAAAACAAGTAGGCGTGGGACAGCCTGTGTTCCTTCCCTCTTGCTCTGCAAGGGTAGTAGCTGGCAGAAGGGCTGGCTTTGCAAGGAGCACACTCTCCAACTGGTAATTACTCCCAGTTGTGCTCAGGGCTGCCATCCACAGAGGCTGCAGCTCTGCAGGACGTTCAAAGCCATCGTGTCCTCTCTGGGAGCAGTGTGGGAGCATTGGGGCCAGCCTGTGCGTGACTCTGTTTAGGCTGAGAAAGAGCTGGTCCCAGGAAACCTTTGTGAATGAAACTCTCGTGCTTTCATGTCTGCCCTGGCCCATGTTCTGGGTCAGCCATCCTGATCCCCAACATCCTGTTTAAACTTGGTTTTCCACTACACACAGACAAAACGATTTCTACTTTAGGCTCGCAATGGTCGCGCAAAGACAGGCAAGGGAGATTAGGTAGGGAAGCCGGGTGGAGTTGACCTGCCAGTGAGAAAAATACAGGAAGCAGATGCCCAATTCCTGCTTTTGATGGGGTTCCTTGGACGGCTAAGGAGCTCCCATCTTTGTTTTACAAAACCAAGTTTGTTTGTAAAGGCCACTTTTCTGGTGAGCTTATCCAGCCTAAACCACGGAAGGGTTTTGCTCACTTCTGGTTAACTCTGTGCTTTATGGTTTGTGATACAGACCAGTTGAGAAGCACGAGGGTTAAGCTCTTCAGTGGGTAAAGAGCAAATGATTTCCCTGATTTCGAATCATCACCTTTCAAGGAAATAATTTGAATACTAGAGCAAGGAAGGGACTTTCACTTCTTGAATAGAGGTCAGAATTTTTTTAAGTGAATTAAGAGAATCTCTTTATAGTTGTTTTCTTATTAAAACAGGCAGAGTCCTGAGTGATGGTTTCAAAGCAGGCTCAGAAAGGGATGACACTCATTTCCTGGCTCCAAATTAACAAGATGCAGAAGGGCTTGGAGAGGGTCCTTTCAGAACTTACCTATATCTAGTTAAAAAAAATTATAATCGCAGATACAGTGTAGAAACCACTGTCCTATATAAACATGTTGCATTTATTTTGTAGTCGTTAGCTATAGAAAATTAGTGACATATCCTAGGGTTCTTAAAATTCTGACATTGGAATTCCCAAATTCTTCACCTTAGGGAAGATAATTACTTGATATACTTCACCTACAAGGGAGCAAAGATTTTACCTTTGTGCTGTGCCAGGGCATGAAGTTGGCATTTGTAAGTATGAGATCTGAATAAAAATTATAAAATTAAAAATTTCTGAGCAAAGGACATCTTTTCCATAAGGAGGAAGGGACAAAAGTGACCATTGAATAACCAATAGAACTTCCTGTTGTTTTCATAAATTCCCATGTTTAGCTGTGAACTTTGGAGGTGTCCAGTTTCTAAAAGTAAATCTCAAATAACACAGTGCATTACTGAAGATATTTAAAATTGCTTCTGGAATGCTGGGGCAGTTTGAAAAGACAAATATAGGCATGGCAGAAGGTTTTGAATGTCTCATGTTATCTTTCCATAATTAAAAATTAACCACTATGATTAAAAAATATATTGGTAATACTAATAAAAGAAGCTGTGAGAAGGAGACTCTTTGACCCAAAAAGAGATGGTTTGAAAAATGCTGGGGGTGGCTACCCTGACTTCAAATGTTTAGCTCTTCAATTACTTGATGTGAAATCTGTTACTTCACTAAGAGAGGAACTGATTAATTCAGAAACTGGTAGCAACAAACTTCCTCCCAGTGAGTTAAGATGACATCATCCCAAAGGTCCAATGGTAAGCTAAATACAATTTTGAAATAGCCAGTCCCATTGGCTGAGATGAAGAGGCCACAGACAACTACTATCACCCATTCTTCATCATCCAGCCCCGTGGCCTAAGCCTTCAGGAAGCATCAGGGTGAGCAAAACCAGGGACATCCAGCCAAGTCTTAAACAAATCCCTGAGACGCCTTTATCTCTGGATGAATAGATCATGTTAAGGGTTTCTGTAGCAGAAATGGACCCCATAGACAGCATAACTTTGGTGTCTTTTTAGGTAATATTTTTCCTTCCTAGACAGAGCCCACTGATTTATTTTAGAATGAGCATTTTCATTTTTATAGATGTCTTTTCCATTTTACTTAGAATCTTATCTGAAGTGTGAACAAATCCTCAAATGTTTGGTATGAACTGAGAGGAAAGAGCCCCTTAATCAGAGTTCAGTTAACTGGTTTTGTTTGCCAGCAGATTACATATTTCAGAAAGACAACGAGCTGCCACTCCTGCTTGGTTAGTTCCCAGTGGGTTCCAATCCCTTCATTTCTGCCTGTAGCTTCTTCCAGGTTCAGCCAAATATACATCCTTCTCCCCGTTTGCCATCAATCATTCTTACTGTAGAATATTCAGTTTATTTAAATATACACAAGGCCTCATACACACAGTCACTTCTATTCAGAACAGGCTATATAATTTGTGAGACCCAATGCAAAGTGAAAATGTTGGTCCCTTGTTATAAAGAATTTCAAGATGGCAACAAACTTATTAAGAATTTCAAGATGGCAGCAACAGAATTTCAAGAGCATTAAACCAAGAGCGAAGCCTTTCTGAGATGAATCCTTGTAAGACCACATCGGTTGCATGTCCCTGTTGCCAGCCCCAACTGCATTAGTAATTACACTCACACATGTCTCCTTACAAGTAGCCAGCAGAGAACATGCATGGAGCAATTGAACGTTTACTTTGTGCTAAAATTTCCTTTCCGCCCAACACCAATTGCCCATAATGCAGTCATAGTATGTTTGTAATGAAAACTGATTTCTTACATTAGATTTCTAGCACTTTTACATGTATTTTCTCCTTTGATCTTAAGAAGTTCTTATTATTCCCAATTTGCCAATATGCAAACAGACAAAGTCACTTCCCCAAGGCCACACTCAATAATTTTCCCTGATTATAAGTGTACTGTATAGAACGTTTGAAAACTATGGGGAGAAAGAGAACATTCATTACTCATAAAGTACCATCAATTAGAGAAAACCACTATTAAAGCTTTGGTATGTATGCTTCCATTTTTCTATAATTTCTAAAGTAAGAATTTTTATAGGTCCTTGTATATTTTCCAGTGTAAATGGAGATCATATCATCTATACTGCTTAATAACATTTTTGACTCAGTAATATGTCCCAGGCCTCACCCACTTTATTAAACACTCTTATGAAAAATTATTTTTAATGGCTACATACTATTGCATCATGGTTGGTAAAGAATCCACTTAGGAATAAATGAGAAATGGTAAACAGAGAAAAGATGACACAATTAGTGCTAATTCCTTTTCATACTATAACTGTTTTACTCCTCGCAACTGCCTTATAAGCAAGACATTATCTCCATTTCACAGGTAAAGAAACTGAGACACCAAGGGTTTAATTAATTAGCTATAAGTCACACATTTATTAGGGCAAAGCTGGAATGAAGGCAAAGCTTATATTCAAATCATTCTGCAATGACAATGATACATAATTTATTATTCTATTCTGAAAAAAGTCGCTGAGTTAGCTCATCATTTAGAGCCTTGGAGATGTTTCAGGGGTGGCAGGTTCTCTGCTATTGGGAAAAGGCAGCCAGGGGAGTCCATGGAACTGAGAGGCTTCTGGAGATCCTGAGAAATAATGACCAAGAACAACCTCTGGGCCAAAGAACTATCACTGCAGAAGTTATCTCCTGGTTAATGGGAATTCTTTTGGTCACAGAAAGTCATATTCACACATTAGGAAAAACTAGCAAAGAAGGCTGTATACTCATGAAGAACAAATCTAGGAGTGGGGGTGGTGGAGGGTAGATTGTTTTCCACCTTAAGAAAGTAGCATTTGGGGTGCTATGCGTCTGTTGGACTGTGTGTTTACCCTCTAAGTGAGAATTCAGGACAATTTCAGAAAAAAAAATTATGTTCCTAAAAGTTCTCAGAAGAGATCACTTGAAAGAGATTTCCCTGGTGTAATGGTATTTTCTTGCCTCACTCGCCCCCAACCCCGCCTGGCTTAGTCAGCTAGTTTCTCACTGGCATCCTTAGTTCCAGGATCTTGGTCTCAGAGGGAAATGGAAAAGATTCCTAGCACATACATTAGATCAAAAAAAATTGATGATGAGTAAGAGTAGCCTACTACCCCTCTCATCTTGACTACAAAATCTCCCCCAAAAGGGAAAGCAATTAGTGGGGAAAGTTTCCTGTGTCTGCTGTAATGAAGTACCACAGACTGAGTGGCTTGAAACAAGAGAAATGTACTCTCCTCCCATTTTTGGAGGCCGGAAGTCTGAAATCAAGGTGCAGATGGGGCCATATACCCTCTGACAGTTCCAGAGGAGGATGCTTCCTGCCTCTTCCCACCTCTGGTGGCTCCAGGTGTCCCTTAGCTTGGGGCTGTACCACTCCAGTCTCTGCCTCCATCTTACATGGCCTTCTCATGTCTGTGCCTTCTCCTTGTATGTCTTCTCCTCTTTGAGTATTTTTAAGGACCCTTGTCATTGGATTTAGGGTCCACTTGGATAATCTAGGTGATCTTATCTGGAGATCCTTAATTACATCTGTAAAGATGCTTTTTCCAAATATGTTTACATTCACAGGTTCTGTGAATGGGGTTAGCTCATGGATGTATGTATATTTTGGGGGGCCACCATTGACCCTCTCCAGTGTCAGAGCTTAGATGTTGATGTGTCCCTGAGAAAGAGCTACTGAGCCCTCCTGGTTTAGACCTTGTGTAGGGCCTTCTTCCCTGGACAAAGCTCTGGGATGGAAGGAAGAGCTCAGAGCCAAAGAGCTGTTTAGGTTACCTAGGCAGACAGGTCTCTCTGGCTGTCTCTGAGCTCCTGAGTTCTAGATTCAGCAAAATGATGTCTGTGGGTCTCAGAGGGGCTTGGAGACAGTTGAGAAAGAGGAAGCTATGTCGAAAGAGACCACCCACCTGTGTGGCAAAGGAGTTGTACGGCCAGGTGGGATGATGGCCACCTCAGTAGATTCAAATCTAGAGATAGAAGATTACCAAAGACCCAGGTCCCACTTTCCCACCTGAGTGGGCATGGCATAGCCCGGAGCTTTGACTCTGGGCAAGAAGGTGCTACTGAGTTGGAGGAGATGAGCATTCTGACCCAGTGATTCTGAACGGAGAGTCAGAATAGAAATTGAAGATGTACTTTTCTTAATGTATTTGTCAGGGTTCTTCAGAAAAATAACCATTAGAGGAGAAAGATTTATTTTAAGGAATTAGTTTATTCAATTGTGAACCTGGCATGTCTGGAATCTATAAGGCAGGTCAGCAGGCTGGAAATTCAGCTGAGAGTTGAGGTCACTGTCTTGAGTCCGAATTCCACAGGGTAACAGGCTGGAAACTCTAGCAGGGTTTCTATGTTGTAGTCTTGAGAATTACTTCCGCTTTGGAGACCCTCAGTTTTTGCTCCCAAGACCTTCAACTGGTTGAATGGAGCTCACGCACATTATGGAGGATAGCCTGCTTTACTTGAAGACTACTGATTTAAATGTTAATTACATCTAAAAGATACCTCCCCAACCACAGCTAGCCTGGTGTTTGACTAAACAACTGGACACTGTAGCCTTAGCCAAGTTGACGCATAAAATTAACTGTCACATTTATACACTGGAGCATGTGGACTTGAAATTCCGACTTGTTCTTCAAATACTCCTGAGCACCTAGTAAGTGTCAGGCATTGTGCTAAGTGCTAGAGATATTGCAGTGGACAGAACAGCTGTGACCTCTGATGCCACAGAGTTTACCATCGACCCATCAATGTAGACCAAACCAAGGCGGCAGTTACAGCACCTGAAGGTGTGTAGAGGTGTCGAGAACACCCCGAGGGGTCTTGATTGACATCTGTGATGCCTGGAAAAGTTTCCTCCAGGCTTGGAGGAAAATAAGTGTGAACCAGGGGAAGTGAGGAAGGTAAAGAAAGGAGGAGTATCACAGGTAGAGATGAAACTTAGAGTAAAAGAAAAGCAAGAGGTGTTTGAGAAACTGAAATAAATTCATTATGGGGAAAGAATGTGAGACTCGTAGTGCTGGTGAGATGAAGCTAGAGGGGTGAGCTTGGGGGCTGATTACCCTTCACCTCTTCTGAGGTGTTGTAGAAGTCACAGTTTAGCTTAAGAGCACTGGGGAGCCCCTGAAGTGTGTTGAGCTGGGAGGTGGCATGATCAGACTTCCCTTCTGAGAAGAGAGCACTGGCTCGTGGTGGGGGTCAGGCCTTGGTGGTTGAAGGATCCCAGCGAGATATGATAATGGCCAAAGTTAGGGTATGACGGGGGTGGACAGCACAAAGTATTTGTAAGAGGACAAGTCAACCAAGATGGTATTTGTTCCATTTACAGATCGCTGTTGGAGCTCATCAGGCAGAAATAAACTCTCAAATTTCTTATTTCATGTGGGGATGGAATTTGAAAGCCTTACCAGTAGCTTATCATTTCTGATTATCTTTCTACCAGCCTTTCCTCTCCTCTCCCCATCCTTAATTCTTGTGTTTAGAATTAGATACTGATCTTTCTTTTTCAAATGTTTGATGTCTAATTCAGAGTAAAGTTTCTTTTTATTTAAAGCATGTCTTGTAAATTAACTTATCACAAAAGGGAAGAGAAGTAGATGATCATGTCAATGTGAAATGTGCCACATGCTTAAATCTTTGCAGGACTGTGCACACCCTCAGCAGAACCCCTTCCCTACTCCCACCCCTCCTCAGGTGCTGAAATCTTCCCAGCTTACCTCTCTTTGGCAGCCCCTTGCCTCTCATTGAGAAGATGAAAATTGGAGTGAATTGTAATTGAATGTTATTAACCTTTGCATATTAAAGTGAACATGAGATCAGATTGTCGGTTTTCCCAAACTCTATATCATTTTGTATTAGATTACTTTCCTCATGCCAGGATGTAGAGCTCACATGAACCCAAAGTGGAAGGAATCTTCAAATTTTGCCAAGTCTATAATACGGAGGGAAAAAAAATCTAGGTGAGGTACATCTGAACGTGAATGAACCCCCAGCTCTGCCTTGGCAGCAGGATGAAATGAACTCAGCTCGTACTTGGCCTTTGGGTTGCTGATGTCCTGAACCACATCTCCTGAGCAGTCCGAATTCTACCAAACCAGAAACACGTTTTGCCAGATGCTTTCCCCACTCACTTCCAACGTGTGCACTTGTGTGCAATGGAATCCATATGTTTCTTATCCATTTACACTTAAATCATCAAGATGTTACTCAATGATGCTTCTGTGATTTCCAGATCTTTTCAGTTCTTTTTTTAATTTGAAAAAGCAAAATCATATTTTGCAAAGTGTAGACTTGAAACCACAAATTTGTACAATGAAGAAATATGTGAATTTGCTGTTTTCTTTCTTTCCTCTTCCAAGTTTCAAAGGGGGCACTGCCAACTTGCAAACACATGAATTCCAGAAACATCCACACCAACTGCATGGATGAGTCTCCATCTTCTATTACTGCCATATTCCCTCACCATGGGCAATGTGTGTGTGTATGTGGCAGGGGGTAGGGCAGGGAGGTAGATGAAGAGAGAATGATTTATAGAGAAATTGATAAGAAGGAGGAAAAGGAAGGAAGATACAAAGGAAGGGTGGAAGGGAAGACTTTAAAATTTTGGAACATATGGGAAATCGATATATTCAGAGGTAAAGGAAGAGAATATACATGTAACAGGAACAGGTTAAGGTGGTCAACTACTTAATCATCCACTTGTTAAAAAGATATTTGTATAGTGCCTTCTATGTACCGAACTGTGGCAAAATAAAGATGGGCGCAAATTCTTTGGCACGTCCCCATCAAGAGGTGGGCATATTGCTTCTCCATTTGACTATGAGGTAGCCTGTGGTTACTTTGATGAATGGAGCTTTGTGAAAGTGATGCTATGTCAGTTCTGGACCTAGCCTTTACGAGGACTGACACCTTCTGCCTTGGCCTCTGGAACCTAGCCACCATGCTGCAGCCATGTGTGAACCAGTTGACAACCCCAGCCATGCTCCCTGGTGACAGCCAGCATCAGCTGCCAGCCTTGTGAGTGTGCTGTCTTGGACTCCCAGCCCATTTAAGCCTTCAGATACAAAGATTGCATCAGCATTTCATCAGCTCCTTCTTTGGAGCCAAAAAGTTGTTTTTCTATAAAACTTTTGTTAACATTAGCCATCAGAAGTATTTGCTTATGCTGTGGTGTCTTTAAGATGAATCTTTAAAAATTTCATGCCATCACTGGCATGCACAAATGATGTATATTTTTCCAGGTTATGAAACTTTTCCTTTTAATGACTTGATGTCCAAGTAACAATCATTGCCTTCCTAGAAGCCTTTCTCAATTGCACCATGGTGACTCTATTCAAGATATCATTGCCAGTTTCTATGGGTATGACCCTTGTATTCAATATCTAGCTACTATCTGTTGACCTATCTATCTATCTACTCATGCATCTCAAATCTCAAATTTTAAATATATCTCATATATGTAATATGCACATACATATATTGACACTTTATATTTTAATTTCATTGTTCCTTGAATGGATTAATCAATTCAGTTATTTTAGTTTTTGATTCATTTTTCTGGAAACTAGCTTTGTTTTGTCCTCCAGATTCATTTTCTTGGATTTTGATGTAAGTCTGGAGGGAATATATAAGTAACTTCTGAAATACTGACATCCCTTACCTACGTTGCTTCCTATAATCGTCCTTTTTTTCAACTGTTTTTGAAAGATAATGATAGCTGTCATTTTTGAATATTAGTTCCAGGAACTATGCTAATGAGGTAACATGTTCTCTCACTTAATTCTCGTAACAACCCCTAGAGGTTGGTATTGTTTTTCTCATTTTACTGTTCAGGAAGCAGAGACTTAGAGAAATTTAGAAACTTGCTCAGGGTCACACAGCTGATGATAACATCAGTGTTTGAATCCATATTTATCTGATTCCAAATCAATGAGATCATAATATCCTGCCTTCCTGTCTTCCTATATACACTGACTCATTCAAAGGGATTAATTTTGTCATCTATCTAGTCATTTCAAAAATTCCTCAGACAGCTTCTGTATTGAATAGTTTAGTTAAACCATACAAGGTAAAAGGCCAGTAAAAATAAATAGGACATTCTTCACATTCATAAGGAGATTTCTGGGCAAGAATTTGAGTCTTGTTTAATTTTATCAGTGAAATGGGACTGTAAATTTTTTTGACTTCCTTAATGTATCAATCAGTATAAGCTGGGTTATGCTGCAGTAACAAACAATCCCACAATATCAGTGGTTTAAAACAAGGTTAATTTCTTGCCCATGCTCTTCATCCCCTGAGGCTGGGGTGGGAGCTCTCTTCCTTGTTGTCATCATTTTCACTCTGGGACACAGTACTAACTGGAACATTTATGGTGACTGTGGCAGAAGAAAATGGGAGCTCTATAGGGTCTCACTGGGGCAAGGAACTCCTCCAGCCAGAAAGTGACACACTTACGTATATTCACAATGTATTGGCCAGAGCTAGTCATAGCCCACCACAAGGGAGCTAAAGTAGGCAATTGTCCAGAAGGTGAAATTGCTGAGAAGAGGGAAGAATGAGAATATTTGGAAACCAGCACTAATGACTACTACATTTATGGTAATATAAGAATTCATAGTCTAAGATATGGAAGGACTTTAAAACCAGAGAACATTTTATGCCTGACATGTGTCAGTGCTTCATCAGTGTCATGGAATTCTATTGAGAAATTTGGTAATTTCAAGATTTTCTTCAAATCCCTTCTTCCAGGCTACCCTAAAGGGGAAAGAAAAAGTATTTAATGGAAAGGTTACTATGAATCCTTTATTTTTTGGTTTTTCTATCTTTAGGAAAAGGCTTCAGCTAGTAGCTCTGAAGGACCAGCTTGAGACAAACCAGTATTGCAGTCAAGAACCAGGAAAAACTGGATTAAGTTGGCCTGTGCACATGCACACACATGCACAGAGTCTGAGTAAAGAGTTACTAAAATGAACTATATTTGAGGGTCTAATATCTTGCAGAGAAAGGTCACTAATTGAAGAGAACCTGGCATTCATTACATGGCTGAAGGACAGCTTGTTACTGGGAATCCATCAGTAGAAAATATCCAAACTAGAGCAGGGAGAAAACTATAACTACAAGTGTTTTGTGATCAGTTAAAATGAACATAAATAAATGAAAATAAACACAAAACAGTTGATAATGTTCAGGGACTGGAAGACTCAATATCGCAAAATAACAATTTTCCCCAAATTAAACATTTTGTTTGATATAATCTGAGGAAAATAACAGCAAATTTGTATTTATGTGTGTGGAAATTGACAAGTTGATATTAAAATGTATGTAGAAATGCAAAAGGTCAAAATTAGCCAAGTTTTATGTTCAAGAACAACAAAGTTGGTGGATTCATATGACCAGATTTCAAGATGTATTAGAAAGCTGAAGTTACTGAGACGATATATATTAGTGCAAAGAAAGGTATACAGTCTTACTTAGTATAATCTTTTTTGGAAAAATAGGTGAATAGCAAAAAAAGAAAAAAAAAACACACAAACCAAAGCATTCAGTGGAATAACGTGTCAGAATGTGGTAAGCTGTAAAATAAGAAAAAATACTTGTGATACTTTCACATTTTTATTCTGATTTGCCTCTTTGTTGGGTATAAATACAGAAACTAGAAAAGATAAATTTGGGGGCTTTAAAGGAAAACTTTTGTTTGAACAGTGAAATCAATTTATGGAAATGTTTTTCATTGTGTATTTTTGTACTTTGTTAAATAATAACAATAATGACAACAATAACTAATAATAATAATTCTTTACAATTCTATAACACATTAGTGCTCAAAGCACGTGGTCTAGGTTTAATTTTTCCCCTCTTTATTTAAAAAAAATGAGACAGGGAGCACAATGGTTAAGAATCCACCTGCCAATTCAGGAGACACGGGTTCGATCCCTAGTCCGAGACGATCCCACATGCTGCAGAGGAACTAAGCCCGTGCGCCACAACTACTGAGCCTGTGCTCTAGGGCCCATGAGCTACAGCTACTGAGCCCACACACCACAACTACTGAAGCCCACGCACCTGGAGCCCGTGCTCTGCAACAAGGGAGGCCACTGCAGCGAGGAGCCTGTGCACTGCAGTGAAGAGTAGCCCCCACTGGCCGCAACTAGAGAGGGTCCACGTGCAGCAACGAAGACCCAACGCCGCCAAAAATAAATTAATTAATTAATTAAAAAATGAGGCAATCCAATGTTGATTCATCCTTGCAGTAATTCTGTAAAGTAGGACTGGAAAGACTGACTCTACTTCCTATGAGAGTTGAGAAAACTGTGGTGCAGGGGGCATTAACCTACTTGTCTATTATCTCACATCTAGTAAAGTACAGACCAAAGGCCAGGATACAAGCATTGTGACATTGATTGATGCTGGCGTTTCCCACTAAGTTCATCTTTTCTTCCTCTCTGCCTTGATTTGGGTTTAGAACGCTTAGGATTATCAGTTTCAGTTCAGGCCTGGTAGAGATAGATAAAGAGGATAGTTGTGTAATAGGACAAAGTTGAGCTGAGATGGCTGGATAGCTGGATTGAGGTAAGATTGGGCTCCAATTTCTAGAATCAAACCATAATCTAAGAACTTGAAAAAGCACAGTCACTCTACCATAGTTGTTATTGATTTAAAAAAAGTAATATGAAGAAAGTATAAAACCAAGTACTGAAAATGCAGTCTCAAGACAACACATCTGTTTCTTAAAATTTCCACTGTTGTATAAAACCAAAATTGATCATCTTCTAACATCTCCCTGCTTCCCTTCTAGTCCCATTCCTCTGGGAAATTACTTGCAGAGCTGCACTGTGAACATTTTGTGTTTCCTGTGAAGCAGGAGAAGGATTGTGTGAATGCAATTTCAACTCTGCATTAAAAGCCAAGAGAATCATCAAAGACCCCTCAGACTTCAACTGCCTGACCCTGGTGGCTACTCTCAAAGGGCCTTGAGAGCATAGACCTGAACTCCCAATTTCCTAGCTCTCCCTCTCAGTGCTCTCTGCCTACACTTTAGTGGGGTAGGAAATGGCATGACAGTAAATTACATATCTCCTTTGCATCCATTGACTTGATGATAACAGGATGAATGGGTTGGGATACTCTGGATTCATTGCTGAGACACTCTGGGTTCATTCTCCATGGGTGCAAAAAATATTTCGACCAGTTGGACCTCCTTCTCCTCCCTCCCTCCCTCCACTATGGATCCTTCTTCTCTCTAATCTCTGGTTCTCATTGTCACTCATTGGCTCCAGAGATTAGAACTGACCCTTTATCCCATCTCTGATACATCCTTCCATTTTCCCACTAGTCCCCATCTCAGGGATGGGATCCTTCCCTAGGGCCCAGAAGGGTCTTTCCTTCCTCCATGTCCTTGAGAATTCCTGTCCTCTCTCCACCTCTTTGATGAGCCTTGGGAGTGAGGGCTGCATGAACAACCACGTAGGCCATTGCTAGGTTCTTACTCTGAGACCTCCCATTGGAATCCATGCTGCCTGCATTGTGATGGCAAGGAACAGAAAGAAAGTAATTGTGGTTCAGAGATACAGTCATTTTATTATCTTCCATAATGTTTGGAGGTAGATGATTTTATCTTTGGTGTAGCAGATGGTTTGTGTCCTCAAAGACTAAGGCTTTTTCTCTCCTCCCTTCTCTGGGATCTTTGGCCAGCTGGTTTTTTGTCTACAGACTTGTCACCTGATGGTGATAAGATGGCTGACATGGTTCCAGATGACACATTGTCATTCCAGTTAGTCAAGCAGGATGGAAGGGAATGACACAAAAGGCATTCTCCTCAAGAAGTTATGTTTTGATTCAGAGCATGAAGGACCTCCAGTATATTTCCCTTTGTATCTCAAGGTGGAGAACAAAGGCATATTCCCATCTCTCGTTAATCACTGGTAAAGGGTATTAGGATTCCCACAACTGGTTCAGGCCAATAAGGATTCATGCTAAATTCAGAAAGGGCCTCATTTCCTGGGGATGAAGTCACCTCTGTTCAACATTTTGAAACAAAATTGGGAGGAAACAACTACTGGGTAAACACGGGACCGTGAGGACACAGTCTGAAGTTGGGCTTTGCATCTAGGCATCTGGTGCTACAGGGTGGGTTCAACTATCCATCTTCTCCTTTGCCTTGACCACTGTCCATGGTAAGTACAAAAAGAAAACCATGCAATGCATGCATCGTGCATGAAAGAATGAACACATGAATGAGTAAATGAATGAATGAGTGAGTGATTGTGTGCATGCCTTTCTCCTTATTCATGACAGATTTACCAGAACTTTCTTCTTTATCCTGGTATTTGTCTCTGCAAAGAGGCTACTTTGAGTTCTGTTGTTCCAACTAGTCTTGTATTTTATCATTCCACCTTCTCTATTTATAATTCTAAACTCTTTGATTTCCAGGAAGCTTGTCTCTATCACGTTCCTTTTTCTTAAGCAGTCTTCCCCTCATCAAATCCTTTCCCTTTCTTCACTGCTCTCCTCCCTTGGCAGTGTTCTCCTAGCTGGCTTCCCCGACTCTAGTTTAATGTTTCTCATTTTTTAAAGTCAAGTGTATTGAGGTATATTTTAAATATATTAAAATTCACCATTTTTAGCTGCACAATTTAATGTTTTGCCAAACAACTATGCAATCCCCCACTACAAACTATAGAACATTCTCATCAGACTCAAAAGTCACCTTTTGCCCCATCTTGCTCCTTTGCAGTCAGTCCTCTCCTGATACCCCAGCCCTTAGAAACCACTAGTCTGATCTCTGTTCCCATAAATTCAGCAAACAGACTTTTGATCATAGCTTATTTCACCTCATCTAATGTTTGTGAGATGCATCCACTTGTTGCATGTATCAGTAGTTTTGGGGTATATTTTACTGTTGAGTATGGGTGTACCTTGTATGGATGTACCACAATTTGTCCATTCACTAGCTGATAGACATTTGTGTTGTTTCCAGTTCTTAGCTGATATAAATAATGTTGCTATGAATATTCATGAACAAGTCTTAGTGTTGACAAATATTTTCATAAGTGATGTTGGATCATTGGTAAGTTTATTTTTGCTTTTTTAAGAAAATGCCAAGCTGTTTGCAAACTGGACATTTCATTTTACATTTCTACCATAAAACATGAGGATTCCAGTTTCTTCTTGCTGACACTTAGATTTGTCTTTCTTTTTTATTATAAGCATCCTAGTGGATGTGACATGATATTTTATTGTGGTTTTGTTTTGCATTTCTCTAATGATGTTGAGCATCTTTTCATGTACATGTTAATCATTTGTATACCCGCTTTGGTGAATAAAAGAATTTTATTAGAAGACTACTGCTCACCAGAGGGAGTGTTTGGTGAGGACAACATAAGAAATGTCAAGGTCTGCCCAGTGGAGAAAGGCCAGTTTGAGATGAGACCTCAGGCAGCCAGTGGTTCTTCCAGAAGGAGGGGTAGAATGGTCTTTCCATCATCAGAGCACAGGGGATTCTGATGCTGGCAGAAACGTCGCAAAGAACTTCAGTGCTCTGAGCGGTCTGGTATTTGATGTGAATGAGATACAGAACTTCTTCGCTATTCTTGTGTTATCTAGCATCTTCCTCTGTATTTCCCCACTCACCCTTATACACACAAACTCTCTCTTTCTCTCTCTATCTCTTCCCTGCCTAGAAAATGCTATTTATTTCTAAAAATTCAGACTAAAGGTTTTTTTGTTTTCTGGAAAGCTTCTGTAGCCCAACCAAGCAGAATTAATGGTTCCTTCTTCTGGGTTCCTATAGGAACGTGGGCACGTTTCTTATAAGCACTTAGTACATTGAATGTAATTAGGTGTTTGTGTGTCTGTCTCCCTCACCAGACAGACGGTCAGTTTCATTAGGGGTGGGACTCCATCATGTACTTTTTCATCTTCAGAGCTTGCCCACAGCCTGGCACTGAGGACTCAGCACACACTTGTTGAGTCAATAAAGGCAATCCCTTTCAGTTTGCAATACTTTTCACATAGAGATGCTATGGCAAAAAAAGAGAAATAAATGCTTAGCACCTGAACTTGTTTCTTTGCTGATTATTACCTAATTTCAGTGGAAGTGTGGGGTGAACCAGGTCATAGTAGCCCATTTCATCCGGTCTTTTGGACCAGGGAAATAATTTCCCAACCATCTGCAGCTTGTTCTACTGTTTCCATATGAACCTTCTTGACCCTTACACATCTACATGTTATGATTGCTGCCCTTCAAATTTTATTTTGAAGAAATGTGTTTTTTTTTTGAGAACTTTACACACTCATCCAAAATGCTTTAATTTAGAAATTCCATATTCTAGAAAACTCTTCCCCATAGTTACAATAAAAATAATTCTGAATAATGTCATCAGACTTTTCTTTCTTACAGTCTCACTTAACTGCTTCCTTTGGGTCTTTGTTACCCATTGCAATGCCTACCATGGTTCTTCTTTAGGTTCAACTAAACCTTCAGACTCGCAAGTTATCACAGGATATGCTTGACATCCATTTACTCAGAAGATGGGGGACAGGAGTCACAGTTTGCCAACCAATAGCCAACATTCATAGGAGTTCTTGCAACAGTTGTCTACACAGCAGGGAGATGAAACCACTTTGGGCACGTATGGAATCTGACCTGGCTTCAAAGCCTCATACCTGCAAAGTGCACCAACATATCTTGTAAAACTGCAGAGGTATAGCTCCCAGGGTCCCCTTAAGAGTCATATCTAATTGTAAGAGTTACCATGCTCAGGGAAGCCCCCAAACAGGACACCCTAATTGGGTTCATTGATAGTTTCTCCCAGTCCAGATGTGAGCTACGTCAGGGTCATTTTCACCATAACGAATGCTGCCTAGGAACATAGTTGACGTTTTAATTTTATCACGTGTCAGGAGAACAGAGCTAAACAAAGGTTGGATTCTTACACAGAAGGCAAGACAGTTTGGTCGAGTAACCCTTTGCCCACAACCGTATAACATAAAAGCCAAATTCCTTAGTACAGCATTCAAGGGCATCCACTGCCACAGGGGAGGGGAACTGTTCCAGGTTCATTCATGTTCCCTCCGAGTCTTAAGCATCAGTCACATCTAACGTCTCACAGTGTTCTGGAAACATTGCATTTTCATACGGTCTAAACTTCTCCCCTGAAAGGTTTCCCCTCTTATAAGCGCTGCTCCCATATCCATTTTCACCCTTTCTCTTTTCCAATTCATTTTCCCTTGTGAAGGTGTAGACCCAATGTGACCCCTTCTATTAAATGTGTCCCTGACATGACTCCCCAGGAAGATTTAGTCTTCTCATCTCTGGCCTCACAGCGTTTTATTCACGCCATTATTTAAAATGAAAAAAGATAGAAAGAAAGAGTCAGAATTTCAGTGAATTCCACTTGCATCTTCAGCCAGACTGGCAGACTCTAGCACACAGAGCAGTTGTGGGTGTCCTAGAAATATTGTGGAGAATTTAATGAAATCACATTAATTCCAATAATGGGTATAGAAATTTTCTGAACCATTGTAAAGGTGAAAAAGCCCAAGTTCACAGTGTTTTGTAAAGGTTTATGATGATTGCAAGCAATTCTTGAGTGCTCAATTTACGGCCACATTTAAATTTCCTCAGTGAATCCTCACCAAAGCCCTATGTAATAAGCATTATTATTGTTCCCATTTAATTGATGAGGAAACTGAGCTTTAGAGCTATTGAGTGGTGTGCTTGTGATCACGCAGCTATCCAGAGGTGAGCTGGATGAGCTGGATTAAAACCCAGGCAGGCTGGCTCAGAGGCTGACTCACACCTCTGTGTCATACAAGCTCTCTTGCACCTTGAAGGATGCCGACAGGAGAGCCCAGGGTCATGAGGATCTTTTATTCCAATTTTCTGGAAAGGTCAGTGAGTTTGAGCTGTTCACTCTACTCCCAGTCTTCCCAGGGTCTATGAAAAACAATTTCAAGGTCATCTTTCAATTTCACCTCGTATGGCCCACTGGAACAATGGATAAGTTGAGTAAAATAATCCATTGACTGCCTTATTTGGTAATTCTGTAGAAATTATTTCTATAATATTGGTAAAATTCACTGTAACATTTTGACTTTTGACCTCAAAAATCATTTTGGCAATTTGGGCGTCATGATGGGAATTTGATACTCTTAAGCCCCATATTGATAAACGATTTCACACACAAAAAGCAAGAAAGGATTGAAGTTCCCAGTGTCAGGGATGTATTTCTTTCTAGTGTTAATATTTGTGTTATTAGTGTTTTACCATTACAAATTATTATTTTAAGATAAGTATCCTCCATATACATATCTATCTGTGTTCCATTTGTATGGTCTAAGAGGAACAGCACCCATCACTTAAAGAGTATGTCCAACAGTTTCCAATCAAGGACAGAGATGTGTGATGTTTTATCCTTCACCTTTGATATTTTAAATCACATATTATATTTTATTGACATTTATGTCCACCAGGTACATTAAAATAAAAATATTTTAAATGATCTCTTGGACTATTTTGTCCACTTCACACAGGGGCATGAATTCCATTCCTGGGGCATTAACAAGGATACCCAAGCAGTATGGTAGAGGCCATCCTATTACTGAAACTCTTCCAGAAGATTCTATTTTCTTCTGAAACAGATGTGGTTTAATTTTATTGAATGGTATTTAGAGTTAGATACTTAGGAAGCAGGAAATGGAATAGTCTGTATCCATTTATTTGCTCATTCATTCAAGCATTTGTAAAGCCCCTTCCATCCAGCTTCTGCCATGAACAGACTGTGACAGTACTTCTTTCATTGTGTCAGTCTTACACTCCCATGCTATTTTCTCACTGGCCTCAAACCCAGTTCTAGATCTAAGGAAATCCATTTTCTGACACCTTGGGATAGTAATATCTTGGGTGCGGAGTTGGTAAGAAGATCATCAGTCAAATTGAAGATAAGACTGAACTATTTTCTTCTCACGACACCTACAAACCTGACAATACCTGACTCCAGTCTAAAAATATCAACTCCAGGATTATAAAGACTCAAGGCCTCTTTTTTTTAAAAAAAAATTTATTTATGTATTTGGCTGTGTCGGGTCTTAGTTGCGGCACGCAGGATCTTCGTTGCTCTGCGCAGGCTCCTCTTTGTGGCGCAGAGGCTCTTCTTTGTGGTGTGCGGGCTTCTCTCTAGTGACTCACAGCCTCAGTAGTTGTGGTGCACGGGGGATAACCAACAAGGACCTACTGTATAGCACAGGGAACTCTGCTCAATATTATGTAACAACTTACACAGGAAAAGAATTGGAAACAAAAATAGATATATGTATATGTATAACTGATCACTTTGCTGTACACCTGAAACTATTACAACGTTGTTAATCAACTATACTCCAATATAAAATAAAAAGTTAAAAAAAAAAGATTCAATGCCTCTGGTGGGACTGCCCATTGCCACAGAGCTCTTAGGCCTAGGAAGAAAGGGAACAGGGGTTGGCTACTTCTGGAGGGAAGCAGCAAATGGAGAGTCTTTGTAATTCTTAGAAGACTGAATTTTTTGAGTATGGATTGGACCCTTGGGGAGTTGTTTAGGCTACATTTGTCTTTCCATAGCCTCTCTCTGTCTGTTTCTCTACTATCTATCTATCTATCTATCTACCTACTATCTATCTACCTATCTATCTATCTATCTATCTAACTATCTATCTGTCTATCTATAATCATCATCATCCACCTTGTTTGAAGTAATTCCTAAAATGGATGTAGCTGAGGCAGACTTAACCTTCTGGTGTGTTTTAACTCTGGACTCCTCCGAGTGACTTTTGATCTTTGAAGACAACGGTCTATGCTGGCACCAATAGTGACCATTTCACCATGAAGAGAGGAAAAGAGAGGGGAGTTACATGCATTTTGTCTTTATGACATTCAATTTCATTATTCTTAGCTAATAACAATGCCCATTGAGGTCCTGTTGATTTAAATTGGTTTTTTTACAGATAATTTGTATTTTGGGCTTAGTTGCAGGTTAAACTATAATATATAAAGGTTTAAAGAAAAATCAGATGACCACTGTTTTTTTTTTTCATCAGGCACATTGCTCTGGTTGCAAATAAACCTTCTTATGTATAGGAATATAATAATTTGACTCTATAAAGAAAAAAAATGTAGCCATTTGTTTGGGTTAAGTTAAATTAAAAGGTGTACTCATTACATTTTTTCTAGTTTTCTTATTGTATTATTATAAAGTAAATGGTCGTGTGTCACAAACAACACCTAATTAGTCTAGCCTCCTTTTCCAGGGCTGTCAAAGAGCGTAATTCCAGGGATTAAATTATTCATCCCTATAGGACACACATGAGGAAAATATTTATTGGGGCTCTTTAATCCCTACATCTTAAAGCATAAGAGCAATGATGATGTAGATTAACTCCTTTTCCCCAAATTCAGCATGTGTCTAAAAGAGCATCACACATATGTATAGTATGCAGAGCATAAAAAGAGTTAAAATATAGTTTCCCCAAGTGGTCAATGGTTTATGTAAGAGTTTATACAAAATATGTTTATTGACTGGTATGTACTTCAATATGTGTTGGGTGGAGTTCTACATAGACTCTCAGAGTTGAAGTGGAGCTAAGTGTTCGCCCAGCCCTCTAGCTTTACTAAACAAGAAAAAGATGCTTGTGTTGTCTCGGTTCAAGTGTAATGAGGTCACCTCCTATCACAGAGATTTCACCTCAGTTATGACTCATAGATACTTCCAGTTAAGTCCAACGCCCAAACCGTCCTCACCAATTCTGTTAAGCCACAGCTCCCCATTTTGCTTTACACTCCCTCAAAGTTTTATTCTCACCATTCCCACTCTTAATTTCCTAAAATCTGTCCACACTTTGGTTCCTCCATTTTCCTTCAATCCATCAGGATCTACCAGACTTGGCTTCTCTCCTTCTCTAGTCCAGGCTCCTTGGTTTACAGGGCATGTTAGTTTTCACTGGTAATTCCCTGTTCTCTCTGTCTTCTTGTCATCCAGACCCAGCAAAATGCCAACTGTCAAATCCCTCCATCATTGACCTTCTCTGTTCTCAAGCCTGGAAGACAGTGTACAGATGGAGAAAATCACTAAGATTCTTCAACCAGTCACACCAGGAAGCGTGCGTGGCTATTCCAAACCTCCACCTCCTTTCTCCATGCCTTTGCCTCACTAGCTTCCTGTATCACAGCAGATGGCCTGGCCTCTGAGGACAACCAGCCCCTCAACTTCTTGTCTTGAAGGCCCAGAGGAATGTATCACATGCACAGACTCACCTTTAACTCCTGCCCCTCGTTTCAGCTCTCTGCAGCCAATCTTACCAGTGGTCCTCTTGTTTGTTCTCTCTCCCACTTCCTCTAGACCTTGACCCCTCAACCATCTTCCCTCTTGGCTGTATCCTTACAGCTCTCTCTGTTCCAGGTCCTTCTCCTTAGCACAGAAGCATGCTTAAGTTGTTCCCCTGTGTAAGAGCAAACAAACATAGCAATGATTAATATTTTTTTTTCATTAAACTCTTTTCTGGACATTCTCAACACCATTGATTTTCACCCCCCTCCTCGCTCCAGACACACTCCCAGGGCTGTGCCCTGGATCTTGTTATAACCTGGAATTCTTCCTTCTATGAAAATGTACACCCAGTTATTTCTCCTCCTGCCCACAATATTGTATTATTTTTTCGCTCATACTGCTATATGACTACTATATTTGTTCTTTTATATCTGGGCGGATCTGTTGGCTCTTCACCCCTTACTAGTCTCACTTCAAGCACTAAGTAGCCTAGATCTCATGACCCATAACTTCAATCTGTCTCCTGTCTTCATCTTCCATTCGCAGATGTTCTTATCCTTTCAACACACTTGCTTGGTAAGCCCCTCCCTGGAGCCACACAACCATCTAGCTTTTCTGCACCTGGACTACTGATGAAACTTGGATACCATGTAGATTGGGGTCCTACACATCCATAGCCTCCAATTTGAGTTGGGATCAACTCTATCCAATTCTCTTTCTACAAATCTCATGATAGCTCTCTCCTTCACTTCCCTAATGGAATGGAGACTGCCACTTCTCTCCAGTCTTTACAGACCCTGGGACTATCTCCCTTCTCCCTCTTAGAGGATGCCATCTTTCTTAATTCTCTGAGAAATGGAGACCACAAGATGTAATACCTTCATGTTATGCCCCAAGCAGAAGATAGGGGGATCTTTTTTCAGGGCCCTGAAACTTCCATGGAGAAGCTGATGTCCCCTTCTCGCAGTTAATGTCCTCACATGGTCTTCAACTCCTATCCCCTATCTGTTTCCTCCAGGGTCTTTCCTTATCAATTACCTCCTCACTATCTTTAATTTCCAGTGACTTTTGTTCTACTTTCTCTTTCCTCTAAACATATACTTATCTTTAAATATTCCCCCATGTATAAACAGACAAAAAATTTAAATAAGAACAAAGCACAAAATTCATCCTTAACCTTATATCTTTCTATAGTGTCCACCTTCTTTTTCACTCACATAACAGGCAAATTTTGGAAATAGTGGCCTCCTCTGTCTCGTCTTGTAGACCTTCTAGGGACCTTGTTTCTGTCCCACCACTCCACCAAATTCATCCTTAAATCACTAGGATCTTCCTGTCATCATGCATGACTGTTTCACATCATTCAGCCTCTGCAGGAACTTTATGGGGGGAAATTCTCTCCAGCTCAGATTGCTGTGATAGTCGCCTCCTAGGTCTTTTTCTTTCTCTGACCATTTCTTCTCATACCCCTCTGCAGGTCCCTCGTCCTCTGCTTTCCCTTAAGCACTGGCATATCCCAATCCATATCCCTTACCAGCATCCTTCAAAACCTACCTCTCCATTCTTCTCCTTGGTGAAGTGTTTCTTAACTGAAGCCCATAACACTATGGAAACTTAACATCTTGTTGCATAATCTAGTGATCTGTGTGTTCCTGGTAGTGGCTTTTTACATAGAAGACAATAAATACTTGTTTAATTGAACTGAGTCTAGTTGTTATCCTTCCTCTCTGTTGTCTGTTTATATTTTGTACCAGCTGCCCTTACAGAAGGTCTATCCTGTCCTTGTTCTTTTTCTTGACTCTCATTTCAGACCTTAGCATATTTTTCAAACCTCTTCAAAGCACAAGGCTTCCTGACACTATTTCTTACTCTCATTTATATTCATCTTCATTTTTTTTTACAAGTGTTTTCACATCTGACTTTACAAAGAATTTCCTGTTTGGCCACCTCTTTAACTACTTCCCCATTTTCTTCCCAGTCAGGATTATGTTATTAACAAGAGATCCCCATTCCTTTGGAAGCAACCTGCTATTTCATCAAGTCTTAGAATCCCACTGGTCTTTGCTCTCAACTTTTAGAACTCTGCCTTCTCAAAACCAGGTCATGAATCTGACAATACCCAGCTCACCTATCGTTGGCTGTCTCTGGAGTAACCTGCTTTTTTTTTTTTCCAGGGCCCCTGCCACTTCCTGGTTGGTTAGAATAGATCCAGAGAAGCAGTTCTGCATCACTTCCTCTTTAAGCAAGTCAATTTCTAGCAGATGTCCCTACAGCTCCTCCCATCCAGCCCCCTTCCTCTGCCACCACCAGCTCCTCTTGCTGCATCTGTGTCTGCTGTTTGATCCATGCCTGGAAAACATCATCACTTCCGCCATCTGGATGGGTGGTCTCAGCATAGTCCCACTCTGCTTCTTTCCTTTAATCTTCAACCAAACACTCTCTTCTCTGATAGCATCATCCTAGTCACATGTTTCACCTCAGGTGTTCGTGACTCTGTCTGGTTGAACATTGAACCTGTTTCTCTTGAACAGACATTTCCTAGACTGTGGTGTCTTCAGCCAGTCAAGATTCTGCTTCTTTACACCCTGGTGATGGCAAGAAATGATGCTTATCTTGCCTTGTTAAAACCCAGTTTACCTTTTTGTTAACTATATTTTATGCCTACCAATTTGTATGTGGACAAAAGCACTAATTCTAGGCTTCTTGCGAGTGATTCTTGACTGAAAATTACCTTCTCAGTAGTGTCATTATGTAGTATTATTTTCTCTGTTTCCACATAAATTTTCCCAGTATTTATTTGATGTTACCCTTTTTGCAGAACAAAGCCTTATTTTTCTTCTTTATTTTTTTAGTTTTGACTTTTAAATTTTTAACTTTCTATTCCATTTTTTTACAGAACAGAGTTGTTTGTTATTACTATTACTATTATTATTATTTGAACTTTTTTTGGCTTATCTTCATGAGATACAATTTCTAGCCAAGAATTCATATTTCAGTATAATAATTCTGAAAACCAAATTCTGTTCTGACAACAATTGTAATAGTAGTAGTACTAGCAGTAGAAGTAGTAATAGCAGCAGTTACCATTCATTCAACGAGTATTTGTTAAGCACCTACTGTATGCCAAGCAGCACGCTATAAATTGAGGAGAAAATTGTGAGACATTCTCAAACTGTCCCTGGTCCCATGGACCCTGCTGTCTAGTGAGGAATACAAATGTTAATCAGATATTCACACAAACAAAAACAAAAATCAGCCCAGCAATACAAGCATGGCAGAGATTGCTGGTCACCCACAACCATCCTGCTTCTCTCTTGGCTTTCAGTGGTAGCACGCCTCAGTTAGCTGGGCTCATGGCTGTCCAGGCAGAGACAGAGAGACCACATCCTCTTTCTAATAAAGAAAGAGAGAGTCTTCTATTTACTAAGCACTTATGTAACACTCCCTGAGTGCCAGCTACTCTTCTAGTCCCTGACACATACGGGCTCATTTTGTTCTCTCATGAACCCTTTTTGGGTACAGACTATTATTATCCTACTTTTGCAGTTGAATATTTAGAGGTCATGTACCTCTTAAGAGAAGAAGCTGGGATACAAATCCAGTCAGTCTATCTTCAGAGTCAATGTTCTTAACCATGGCACCAGGCTTTCTGTATAAAGATCTCCCATGTTGTACGTGTGTGTACATATGATCTATATGTGTAAATGCTAACCTGAAAGAGTGTATCTGTGTCTATGTCTGTGTGTCTCTGTGTATGTCTATGTGTCCATGTGTATGTCTGTGTGTGTTTGTGTGTGAACAGAAGTCCGTGATTTCACTTAGATCAACACAAGTCTTTTGATTTAATACTACAAATCTAATCCTGCCTCCTTACCCTAGAGGATCAACTCAGTGGACATCTACAGTTATTGACTATGGACACCATTTGATCAAATGTATAGATTGGGAAATGGATTATACTCCATTTAAATTTATTATAAAATATTGGCTATATTCCCTGAGCTATACATTACATCCTTGTATCATATTTATTTTATACCTAGTAGTTTGTATCTCTTAATTTCTCTTAGAAAACTAACTTCAGCCACGGGTTATTCAGATTATCATGATTATTCAGATTATACATGATCTCAGTATCCAAAGGACCTTCGATAACTCATCTTACAACTTCAGCTGCTCCTGCAAATAGGACCCTCATGCTATTTTAGATACATGAGGTCACTAAAAATCTAAATACAAACCTAACTGTGATAATTTTAGAAAGACACTTTTCTTACTGCTGTTAAGTGAAACACACAGTTCTGCTGAGCATAAACATGGGAGAGAAAAAGTTCTTTTCTAACACCTGATGCCTCATTTGTTGGTCATCTGTTCTGAGCTGGACTTGAGTGCAGCCTTCAGTGGAGTCAGTGTTGGAAGATAAGTGAGAGCACATGGCGAGTGCATGATAAGGCCTCGGCAGCCTTAAGTAAATGTGAACAACAGTGCTCTTCTAAGGGGTGTTCTGAGAAAAAAGCATTGTTATCATCAGCATCTTCTTAACACACATCACACTTCTTAACAACCTTCCTTGGAGTTTTCAACATGTTTGTTCTTTGAACCCTGAATTATCTGCCAGGGAAGAAATTCTTCCCAAGACCAACCAGTGGTTGTTAGTGTGGCTTGTGGCTCTCAAAGCAGTTTTCTGCTGTTGTCAGCACAGCAGGAAGGAGCCTGTCCCTAGATAGCCACTGCCTGGGGCCAGCCCAGCCCTGCCCAGTGGGCCGGGAGAGGGCCATCAGCCAAAGCTTTTGGAAAAACCTATAGCAAGCCTTTCAGAGGTGTGCTAGGTCTAGTTGGAGAAATTAAGAGGTACAGACTACTAGGTGTAAAATAAATAAGATACAAGGACGTAATACAGCCGGTATTTTATAATAACTCTAAATGGAGGATTATTTAGTATTAATATCACATGGGGTAGGCCCAAGATGAATATAATATTATAAACCAACTATACTTCAATAAAAAATAAATATTAAGTCAAATATCATATGATCTCATTTACACGTGGAATCTAAAAAATGATATAAATGAATGTATTTGTAAAACAGAAATAGATTCACAGACATAGAAAACAAACTTATGGTTACCAAAGGGGATAGCAGAAGTGGGGGGAGGGATAATTTAAGGGTTTGTGATGAACAGATACACTACTCTATATAAAATAGATAAACAACAAGGACTTACTGTATAGCACAGGGAACTCTATTCAATATCTTGTAATAACCTACAATGGAAAAGTATCTGAAAAAATACATATATATATATATATAAAACAGTCACTTTGCTGTACACCTGAAACTAACACAACCTTGTAAATTAACTATACTTCAATTTTTAAAAGTGGTTAAAATTAATTAATTAATTTTTAAAAAGCTAAAAAAATTAAGAAGAGTAGGATACGCAGTTTGCCTCTTCTCCATTTTCTGACTATCCCTTTTAAAGTGTCAGTGTAAAAATGGCTCCTCCACTATCCAGAAGGGGCCTAAAAGTTCAATGGGAAATTCTAATTCTAGTCTATTGGTTTCCTAATTTGGACCAGATGAAGTATTCCACCAAGTAGCTTTAGCTCTGCAAAGACAGGTCCCATCACAATTTCTCCCTGACTCTCCAAGCTGCCAACATGCCCAGTGCAGTCAGTATTTACAAAAAGAAAATAAATGTTAAAGTGAATGGAAGATGCTAAATTCTACTGCTTCTTGTCATCCACTGATGAACCTTTGAGAGTAATCTTACAGCGTTTCCCGTAGATGTCCTGGAGACATTTATAGAGCTATTTTGAGGGACTAAATATAAATATTGAGAATGCAGAGAGATAAAAGCTCTGAGATAAATCTTCCATTTTGATAATCAGGAAAAGGTGTGGAGAAGTGTTGGGACCTTTGTTTTCAGTCTCTGGACCGTTTTCTTACTTCGTGTGTTCCTTGACTCATTAGTTCATTCATAGGCTTTGGAGTTAGGTCAGGGCGAACCCATCCTAGTAGTCACTTGACTGGTGCTGTCTGGCAAGTCTCTGGTATCCCTCAACTTCAGTGTCCTGTAAAATGTGAAATTCATTCATTTAGTCAAGAGATGTTTGGGGCCCCTTCCTAGGTTCCACACATAGCACAGAGTAGAGAGACATTGTTCCTACTCTCCTGGAGCAGTTGAATGTCAAAATAGCAAATTAGAATATAGATTTGAAGAAATGTGGAATGCTGCCCACAGACAAAAGATGGAAAATATGAAAGGGCAATTAAAATAAGAAGGACTAGTTGAAATTTCAAGGAGAGACTTGAGAGATAAGAAATGTTGAAGATATCAAGGCTGATGGTTTTTCAGACATTATGAAAGACAGACCTAGATTCAGAGAGCATAATACATCTCAGGTGGAATTAAAAAAGGAAATTTGTATCAAGACACATAATAGTGTCATTGTAGAATTTCAAACATGGAATTTTGACAGAAACATTTCAAAGCTGCCATAGAGAAAAGGCAGATATATAAAGGAGCAATAATCATATCAACAGCAGAATTCTCAACAATAATGGATGTCCAAAGACAGTGAAATAAATGCAAAGAGAAAATAACTTTACCTAGTTAAACTATAGTCTCACTTCTAAAGAATCCTCAAAAGAAGAGCTTTTAAAAGATATACAGTTGACCATTGAACAATGCTGGGGTTATGGTCACTGACCCCTGGGCTGTCAAAAATCCACATATAATTTTTGACTCCCCCAAAACTTAACCACTAATAGCCCACTGTTGAGCAGAAGCCTTACTGATAACATAAACAGTTGATTCAAATATATATTGTATGTTATATATACTGTGTACTTACAATAAGGTAAACTAAAGAAAAGAAAATATTATTAAAAAAACATAAGGAAGAGAAAATACATTTATGGGACTGCACTGTACTTATTGATACCATAAGTTTACGTTGCCTGTTTACAAAATAGTCTTTCTCTCAATTCCTACATCAATATTGTCTTATATTATACAAAACACTGTGGATGTTATATTATTACTAACACTAGACATCAAAAATGAAAAGATAATGTGAAAAAGAAATTTATATTTACTTGCAGGTATAATGATTCATGTATTGAAAACAAAGAAGCAGCAATATAATTGCCTTATTATAGCCTAGTGTAATCTATACAATTGCTTCATGATAGCCCAGCCTATACACTTATGAATAAATCATTATAAACTTTTTTGACATTCAGTATTACCATCATGTTCATAATACAGTGCTACAAACATTGTTACATCTTTTAAAAAAAACACTTACTTGTGATGATAGGCTGAAATGCATCTTCTCCCAGTATGAGAGGGGCATACTGTACAATAATGTAATATTTTGAAAACAAAGTTATAAAATAGTAATAAATTTAACACATTATTAATTTTATATTAAATATCACTCACCTTATGCCTATATAAAGATAGACTAGTACTACAAATTTTTTTTAACTTTTTATTCTATATTGGAGTATAGTTGATTAACAATGTTGTGATAGTTTCAGGTGTACAGCAAGGTGATTCAGTTATACACATACATGTATCTATTCTTTTTCAAATTCTTTTGCCATTTAGGTTGTTATATAATATTGAGCAGAGTTCCCTGTTCCAGACAGTAGGTCCTTGTTGGTTATCAATTTTAAATATAGCAGTGTGTACATGTCAATCCCACGCTCTCTAACTATCCCTCCCCCCACTTCCCCCCTGGTAACCATAAGGTCAGTTCTCTAAGTCTGTGAGTCTGTTTCTGTTTTGCAAATAAGTCCATTTGTATCATTTCTTTTTAGGTTCCACATAAAAGCAATATCTTATATTTCAGTACTACATATATTTTATGCATTCCTGATATACTTAATTTTTCTTAATTTTTTGATATTTCTAGTTACATGGTTCATCTGTGAGTTTTTTCAAATTGCTGCAAATCTCTAAAATTTTTTTCAATATATTTACTGAAAAAAATCTCTGTATAAGTAGACCAGTGCAATTCAAACCCATGTTATTCAAGGGTGGACTGTACTTCAGAGAAAAAGAACATAAATACAGAAGCAATATCTCAGATCTCAGATATGCTCAGGAATGTGAGCAAAGAAAAACTGGGAACCATGGGGGCAAAACCAAACATGCTTTGATTGTATAAACCAACAGTAGTAATAATGATGAATTATAGCATAGAGAACATCGTGGAATTAAAACCCAGTACAGGGAAACTATAATATATAAGATAGGAAGTAGGGTGATGAGAATTAGAGCAATATTGGTTTTCTCTTAATTATTCAGGAGGAGGGGGAATATTGATTAATATTAAATAAAAATAGTACAATTTAAAAGTCTAATTAGTTTGGAATTAAAAAAGAAAAAGAATAAAAATTGAATATAAAACTTCCAATCAAGTAACAGAAAAAAAGGGGACTGAACTCAGCCGAGTACTGTAATATGAAGAGTTCTTTAGAAAGGAATTCATGATGAAATGGAGATTGAATTGGATGAGTTGAGAAAGTGGGGTCAGGGAGATTATTAATGAGGTGAAGTGTAAGTTTTCTTTTTAGAATTGTGAATTGTGTTGAAACCATTTAGGGGAATAATAAGTGAGTCTGGACCCCATCATGCCAGGACCTGAATGACATGATGTGGAGTTTAGACCTTATTGGGAAGGTGATTGGGAAGTTTGTGATCAGATGTGTAGTTGAGTAGGAACAATGTGAAAGTTAGATTTAGTGGGAAAGTACTAGCGGTGGTATATCATCAGTTAGGAATACTTTCAGCTGCAACTCAGGGTAAATTTAAAAGGAGCTGATAAAGAGTGGTCGTGTTTGTCACGTAACCCAAGCTGTGGAGGGCATCCGTGGCTGGCTGTGGTCAGATGTTCAGTTATATCCGCAAAAGACCCCAGCTCTTTCTGTTGTTTTGCTCTGCCATGCTCAGCACACATTAGTGGCTTTACACTTCACGGCCACAAGATGACTGCTAGCTTCATGTTTCATAACCTCAAATGAGAGCAAGAGTCAAGGGTGTCATCAAGGCAAAGAAAAACTTTTGTTTGTGTTGCTCTCACCTTTAATCAGTGTTTTAATCTGCCCTAACAAAGAGCCACAAACTGGTGGCTTAAAATAACAGAAGAGTGCTCTCTTACAGTTCTGGAGGCCAGAAGTCTGAAGACAAGGTTTTGGTAAAACCAGGCTCCCTCTGAAGGCTCTAGGATCCTTTTTTACCACTTCCTAACTTCTGGGGTTGACAGCAATCCTTGGCAGTCCTTGGCTTGTAGCTATATCCCTCCAATCTCTGCCTGTGTCATCACTTGGACTTCTTCCCTTTGTGTCTCTTCTCTGTGTCTGTATGTCCAAATCTCCAACTCCTGTCTCTCTATAAAGACACTTGTCATTGCATTTTGGGTCCTCTCATCTAGTATGACCTCATCTTAACTTGATTATCTGCAAAGTCTGTATCTCAAAATAAGGTCACAGGCACAGGTACTGAGGTTAGGACTTGAACATAACTTGTTGAAGGATACAATTCAATTCACTACAATCAGGGATCAAAACATTTTCTCAGAAGTGCCCAGCAGCCATCCCTTCACATCCTGTGGCCAGTTCTGAGTCACAGACACAATCTTCAGCCAGGGGCTTACACTTCTTCTATGGATATCAAGAGCTTTCTGGTTGACATCTAGCAAAAATCAGAATTAAAATAACAAGGGAGAAGAGAAGTGGCTGCTTCATCTTTAGATGCTTACTAAATGAGCCCCAGGGTCTGTTATGCAGGGAGACAAATTGGGAAGCTACTGTATATATATATTGATGAGTTAAGGGACTGAACTAAAAAAGAGGGTATGATATATGAGCAACACATGCAGAGATGGACTCAATACATCCTGGAAACTACAATTATGAGCACAAGAGAATCCATGCACGAGGATAAGAGCAACCTAGACTCTGGGAAACAAGAGACTCTGTGAAACCTGACATTGAATGAGTGAGCAGATGGTGATTTGGAAAAGGTGAGTAATAACCAAGCTACAGAGAGATGTGGACAACAAGAAAGCTGTTAAAGCCACAGTTTTCTTTCTTTGTTTATTTGTAATCCCCATCTCCAACCCCCCACACCCGCTCCTCCACTCATCAACCCAAAGTGGAAAGTGTATTTCCTGCTTCAACGAATCCCTGGCAAGAACAGCTCTCCGGGAAGATACCCAGCACATGCCATGGAGACAGGAAAGCTTCTGGATGACACGGTTGCTTTTTTTGGAAGATGAACATCAAGAGTGCCCTGGTGGTGCAGTGGTTAAGAATCCGCCTGCCAATGCAGGGGATGCGGGTTTGAGCCCTGGTCCAGAAAGATCCCACATGTTGCGGAGCAACTAAGCCTGTGTGCCACAGCTACTGAGCCCACGTGCCACAACTACTGAAGGCCGTGCGCCTAGAGCCCGTGCTCTGCAACAAGAGAAGCCACTGCAATGAGAAGCCTGTGCACTGCAACAAAGAGTAGACCCTGATTGCCACAACTAGAGAAAGCCCACACACAGCAATGAAGACCCAACACAGCCATAAATAAATAAATAAATTTTTAAAAAATGGTGCCCGAGAAATGATGGTGTGAACTGCTCCAATGTCATCTTGCCTGTATTTGAATATAGTGTTTTAACCATTCCTAAGGCCCCACCTCCATCTACCTGAGTGTCTGGGGTGGAGATGTACACACTGGACTTTTCTATTATTCACTGACTTGGTTGGCCTCCAGCTGGAAGGAGTTAAGGATGGTGCTCGAAGCTGAGATCATCCCTTGGATTCTGGTAACCTGGTTGGAGATTCCACACCCTTGGAATCCAGCACATTCATTTCCAGAAAATCAAGGTTGGTAAATTAGTACCTAATCTATTTCATTCTCAAATCCCCATCATGACAGTTTATATGAAGTTCAAGGAAAAACGTCCCAAGTCTCTTCATTTAAAACATACTGCATATTTTATATTAGCACTGAGAAACGGTCTACTTTTCTCCATTTCCTTTACAGTTTTTAGACCTCTGATTCTCACCCTATATTTTTAACCCACACTAAACTTCCTGCAAAGTTTTTCTTGAGACTTGACCTGTAGGAAGAAATACATGGTAACCCTACTCATTTTGCTGGCCTTGTTTATATCAAGAATTATCTAGTTGATCCAGAGCCCTTAGTACACTTATCTCCTCATTTAGTAGGAGATAAAAGAGCACAGGGCCAATTATCCCCATTTTTCACATACAAAGACTGGGTTTTTGACAAAGGAGTCTGAAGACTTGACTGGGTTGCCCAACCATGGTGTCCAGTCTGGGGGAAAAATTAGTCATCTTTCCACCCTTTAAGATGAAGAGGCAGCCTTTAGCTTTCCTGTGGGTGGACACAAGCATTGAGGAAGAGAATTCAAAATGCTAACTGATTTAAAATGCACATACATTGAACTGAAATAAGTTATCTGAAAGCACAGAATGCCTATTTGTTACATAGAACATGATCTACTATAAAATTTAACTTCCTGCCTCCCAATCTTGACCTAAGTGTAGATTTTTGTATTAATATTTAGATGTGGTACCTTCACACACTTGAGTTTAAACACAATCATGTGACACTGTGGTTTTCTGACTTGAGCCAGAAATGATTTTTTCCTTCTGGCTGAGCTGCGCTGAATCTTCCCTTACCTTCTCTGATCAGTGGCGATTTGTGTGGGAGGAAGGGTGTGAGTTCAGCCTCTTACCTTCATTCACTGAGAAAATGTTGAATCTGTGTTTAAAAATGTTGTGTACTCGACTGCATAAGGAAATAAAAGTGAACTGAAATCTGAAGAACCAAGTTAATAATTCATTTTATCATCTAGGAAGACTGATTCTTGCATTTGCTACTGCTCTCCTTGGGGTCCCTGGTGGAGCATGTTGCCCCTCTGAACCTGTCTCCCAGTTATTATGGTAGGTTCAAGATTATTATGATAGAGAATCTCTAGGTTTCTTTTCAGCTACAGAGATTGGGCTGAATTACATCCCTCAAAACTCATATGCTGAAGCCCTAATCCCTAGAACCTCAGAATGTGATCCTTGAAGATAGTGCCTTTACAGAGGTAATCAAGGTAAAATGAGATCATGAGGGTGGGTCCTAACCCAATATGACTCATGTCCTTATAAAAAGAGGTTATTTGGACACAGAGAAATGTAAGGAGGGAAGATCATGTGAGGATATAGGGAGAAAACGGTCACCTGCAAGCCAAGAAAATTGGCCTTAGAAGGAACCAACTCTGTTGACACCTCGATCTCAGACATCTGGCCTTCAGAACTGTGACACAATACATTTCTGTTGTTTCAGCCGCCCAGTCTGTGGTACTTTGTTCTGGCAGCCTTAGCAAACCAATACAGAGTTCCATGATTCCACTCTGTTTAATTACATCATTACAAATTTAATACTAATGAATAACACTTTTGTCAATGCTTACATATCCTGATCTTATTGAATCCTGGCAATAGTGTGAGACAAGGGTAATTTTTCCTAGTTTCAGAGAGGTTAGACACTCTACTCCAATTTAAAGACAAAGAAAGATGGGCTCAGGTGGGACTAGACCAGTCACTCAATGTTGTGGGACAGATCTAGGTCACGAAGACATGGCATGCTTCCAAGGTACATGTTCGAGCTTCTACTTCACTCTCCCTTGTGAAGGATCATAAGAGATAACATTATAATTTTAATCAACAAATCCATGTTTTAAGAAAATAGGGATCATATATTTATACAATGGAATACTACTCAGCCATAAGAAAGAATGAAATAATGCCATTTGCAGCAACATGATGGACCTAGAAATTATCATACTAAGTGAAGTAAGTCAGAAAGAGAAAGACAAATATCATATCACTTATATGTGGAATCTAAAAGAAAATGATACAAAAGAACTTATTTACAAAACAGAAATAGACCCAGAGACATAGAGAACAAACTTACGATTACCAAAGGGGAAAGGGTAGGGGGAGGTATAAGTTAAGAGTTTAGGATTAACATACACATACTACCATATATAAAATAGATAATCAACAAGGACCTACTGTATAGCACAGAGAGCTATACTCAGTATTTTGTAATAAGTTATAAAGGAAAAGAAACTGAAAAAAGAATATATATATATGTAATTGAATCAGTTTACTGTGCACCTGAAACTAACACAACATTGTAAATCAAACTATACTTTAATTAAAAAAAATAGGGGTCACAAAAGTTAAGGTAGCTGTCCTGGGAACTTACATAAACTCTCTAAACAAAGTTAGGGCTGACTATCTGGGCACCGTCCAAGGACAGAAAAAATATGATAAGAATGCTTGCCTTATCAGTACATCTCATTTACTCGCTTCTTTAGCCAAATTTGGCTGAAAAGATGACCATTGTTGCCAAAAACTGCAAGATGAAGAAGGCACAGGTTTCTCAGGAAAAAAAATTCTGAGTAAAATACCCCTAATTGCTTCCAGCTCCAGGGAGCACCCTTTAATGCATGAAGACAGGCATTTACTGCCCTCATGACAGGGAGAGAGTGGCACGCATGGTGCTGGAGGGGCTGCCAACTGGTAGAACCTTCTGGAAGGCAATTTGGTAGTATGTCTCAAAGACCTCCATAGTCTTTGACTGCATAATTCTACTTCTATGAGTTTATCTTGCTGAAACAGTCCTGTCAAAGATGGGAGAAACATGTGGATAAGAATGTTCTCAGCAGCTCAGGTAACCACGTCAGGGGACAGTAGAGGAATGTGGAGACAGGAAAGGAGAGCTGGTCTTGGGGTAACTTGGCAGCCTCAGAGCTACCATTGAGGGCCGCAGACCTGAGACTGATTATCATGAAATCATGGTGAAAATTGGTGTGATAAAGTGTATATCTAATAACATGCAAAGGTGTCCATGACATAGCTAAAAAAAAAAAAATTATACAAGTGATGTATATAGTCTGACCTTATATATATGTATGTGTGTCTATATATACACACACATGTGTACACACACAATTGAGGAGGGGTGGGACTTGAATGATGTACACCAAATGCTGACTACAGTTATCTTTGAGCCATGGAATCACGGGAGATATGATTTTTCCTTTTGTTTTTCTTACAAGTAATTTCTGAAATTTCTACAACATACGTTTATTAATTTAGTCATAAAAAGCATTTTAATAAAGATTTAATAGATGAAGGTCTATACTATTCTCTTGGTCATTATTTTTATTCTAATGTGTCATCCACCTCTCCTGAGTTATTTGATTGTTAATCCTAGCGCCAATATTTGCTAAGAACACCAAGCACTTTCTTATTCAACATGAGCTTTCAATCTTTCTTTGATGCAGTTTGCCTTCACCCAAGTTCAAATGAAATTAAAGTTGTTTGTCTTATGTTCTTGGAAGCTTGGATTATTGTATCACTCACATTCTACCATGTCTAGAGAGAACTAATGATTGGTAGTATGACTGAAATGTGATTTCACCTCTCATGCACTCTTGGTTGACAGCATTGGTACTGTGCATCTTGTCTGTACTAATCAGGGTTCTCCAGAGAAACAGAACTTTTATTATAAAGAATTGAATAATGTGATTATGGAGGCTGAGAAGTCCCAAGATCTGTAGCTGGCAAGCTGGAGACCCAGGAGAGCAGATGGTGTATTTTGAGTCTGAAAGCTGGCAGCCTTGAGATCTGAGAAGATCTGATTTTTCAGGCTAAGTCTGAAGGCAGGATAAGACCAATGACCCAGCTCAGCCCTCAGGCAAGAGGGGTTCCCTCTTATTCAGCTTTTTTATTCTATCCACGTATTCGATTGTCTTAATCCGTTCAAGCTGCTATAACAGAATACCTGGACCGGGTGACTTAAACAACAAACATTTCTCTCTCACAGTTCGGAAGGCTGAGAAGACAAGATCAGCTCTAGAAGCTCTGATGAGGACCTGCTTCCTGCTTCAGAGACAGTCGTCATCTCGCTGTGTCCTTATGTGGTGAAAGGGACAAATGAGTTCTCTAGGATCTCTTTGATAAGGACACTAATTCCATCATGGGGGCTCCATCCTCATGACCTAATCGCCTCCTAAAGGCTCCACTTTCTAAAAGCATCACATTGAGGGTCATGATTTCAGCATATGAATTTGGTGGTGGGGGGTACACAAACATTCAGTTTATGGCAGACTCAATGATGGCCACCCACATAAGGGAGGGCAATCTGCTTTCCTCAGTCAACCAATTCAAACGCTCCTTTCACACAGAAACACCCTCACAGACACAGTCAGAATAGTGCTTGGCCAAACATCTGGGCAACTCATGGCCAGGTCAAGTTGAGACATAAAATTAGCCATCACATTGTCCAACAGAAAAATGTGTCTCAGTGGGTATAAGCCACTGAGCCCATACCTCCTGAAATGCTGTTCCCATGTGATCTGTTGAGTCTGGCAGACCCCCTGGGCTGACTTTCTCTCCTGGGGTCACCCCACAGTGTGGGGGCACAAGAGACCTGGACAATACCATGACTTAGTTATTAGAATATACTTGTATATATTTGATTTGAATTAAACTGTATACAGCAGATGTATTCTATCAGAGCAAAATTATTCAAATTACAAAATATATGGTTTAAATTCTTCCCTGACACTTAGGAAGTACATTATCAGTCTTTCTGTGGTTTGGTGAGGTGGGCACACAAAAGCAAGCTGTTGTCACCATCAGGTTGGCCACACCATATAAGCGTTCTGCTCAGATTCATGTTCTCAAAAGCAGAAGGGTGGAGTCATTCACCTGTTCTCCCTCAGGTGCTGCACTCTGGCAATTTTGGAGCCAAAAGTAAATGCCAAAGCACAGCGTTGGTTGTTTGTCCCTGAATGCATGGTTTTACCCAGACTCAAGAATGGTGTTGGCTCTCTCAAGACAGAATCAGGACCAGGGATGACACTGCACTCCGGGGCTGGGAGAAGTGAGCATGCTTTGGAACAGGACTTCGGAGATTCTGGTAGACAAGATGGATTCAGTGTCCAAGGGGTCCAAGGGTCTTGTCAACTCGGAAAATGGGCAGCTCTGGTTTCCCAATCTAGGGGTAGATTGCAGACATGGCGGATCAAGTGGGGCTCAGGACTGGAGTGTATGGCTGTGGTCACCAGGGACACCTGTTCGTGGACAGTGGGGTCCAAGGTGGAGGACCGGGGCAAGACAGGCAGTGCAGAAGGCAGGGGAAGTAGGGGAAGGGCAGGAATTGAAGCCCAAATCTAGCTCAGAGGTTCTCAACTGTGGACCCTTTTGCAGTGTCTGGAGACATTTAGGGGCATAATAATGGAGAGAGGGGGATAATGGCATCTAGTGGAAAGAGATCGGGGTGCTGCTAACACCCTACATGCCCATTGGCTCCCAAAGTCAGCAATGTATATGTTTTTATGTACACACACACACACACACACACACACACACACACGCATGTGCCCACACAGATGAAGGGTGTGGAGCCTTATAGACTGGGACAGCAAAGATTGGGGGAAGAGAGCTTAGAGCAGGGAGGAGAGTTCAGAGTGGGGAGGAGAGTTTAGAGGAGGGACTTGGGGCAGCACAGCAGCCTGGAAGCCACCACCGAGGGCTGCAGGCTTGGTCTGATTTGCAGGAAAGGCACTGATTGACAGGAGCCCACTGATGACAACAAGGTTGTAATCAAATTCTGGGTCCGGGGGTGCTTCTTACCAAGATCCACCAAACTTGATGGAGGGAGAAGAACAAGAGGATGTTCCTCCCACCTCAGGCAGGAATGACTCAGGATCCAGGAGCACACTGAAATACGGGGTGTCATCTGGGGACTCATTTATGAGAGATAATGGCAAGGGTAATGAGGCAGGGGCACCAACCCCTGAAAGCCAGAGAGGCGACATGTGAAAACTCCCCACGAGGCCCATTTTAGGGGCTTTCTCTTTACCTCCAGCCCCCCTCTCCATGCATAGGCTCTCCTGGAGGGAACAAACTCTGGCCATAAGAGCATGTGCTCTCCAGCTAGCCTGCCTTGATGTTAGCATCCTGCCTCTACCCCTTGCTGGCTGAGTGACTTTCAGCAATCTACTTAACCTCTCTGTGCCTCAGTTTCCTCATCTTTAAAGTGGGCACAATAAAAATAATGCTTATCTCCCAGAAATAACGAGAGTTAAATGAGATATTATTTGTACAGCTGAGGGCTCTCTGTGACAACTGTTTCCCTTTGCTTCTCAAAATAGACAATCATTGATTTTCCGTCTTCCAAAATTCAACCTCTCACAAAATTGAAACCAAGGAGGTGAGCAAGAGAAATTGAGAGAGACAGAGAGACAGAGAAAGAAAATTATTGGATTCTGCTGTTCTTTTCTCACCACTCCCAGGTTCCAGGGCTGTGAGATTTAGGGTCAGTCACATCTTCTTTGCAGGGACTAACATGAAGAGGGGACTCTGATCAGGCTGTTTCACGGGCAAAGCAGTCTTGGCGTGACCTGGAGCATGTATTTCCCCCCATGGATATAAAAGAGCCCACTGAAATTATTTTTTTATTTTATTTTATTGAATGTATTTGACATATAACATCATGTAAACTTAAGGTATACCACATGTTAATTTGATACATTTATATGTTGTAATATGATTGTCATTGTAGTGATATTTAGCACCTCTATCACCTTTTATCATTATAGTACAATATTGTTGTCTATATTCATTATATTGTGCATCAGATCTCTGTCTTATTTACTACTCATTGCAAATGTATACCCTTAAACAATGTTTTGCTCCCAAGACATTCCAAAAAGCGCAGGCCAGAGCAGAGATTTACAATAGAGGGTGTGTAAACTGCCTCAGTGCAGTAGAAAGTACCATGTCTGGTACAGAGTGACTTATCAAAACTCCCACAGAGCAAATCTCTGTACCCCCAGTACGGGAATGCTGTTGAATCCTATATCCAGAATATGAAAAAATGAATAGAAAATGAAACAAGCTGAGATTTATTTTTAAAAGGTCTGCTAAAGGATAAACATGCACAAGGGAAGGTTTTTATTAACGTGCATAGAGGTATTTACACATTTCATCAACTGTCTCACTAATGCATGCCAGAATAAGAAAAGTTTTGTGTTTCCTTGCTGGATTTTTTTTTTTTCTCCATGAGCTTTTCTGCTGTGATTCTGCTTCTTGTAAAGGGACAAGACAGACTTGGTTGACCAAGTTGGACACTGGACCCTTGACTGCATGTGATGACTTTTTTACTGCTGGTTCTGGCTTGATGAAACCGATTCCCTAGAAAGTGAACATGGAATAGGGAATGGTATAGAGTTAAAGAGGTGATTTAAGAGAGCTGCAATTTCTGCTTCCCACTGAGCTTCATAGCACTCAGGACACTCGTAAATACGGGGGGCTTTGTTGACAAGTGGCAGCTCAGGGGTCACAAATGACCCCTGGTGCATCTCTCATCCCTGTGGCCTCGGGAAGGAAGTTTTCAATGAGAAAGTTTTTAGGTTGAAACCAATATACACAAGTCACGGGGCTGGTTTTTCCTTTATGATTTACACTGCAACATTCTGTAGGAGCTGGAGTCGACCTTTGCCCCACACGTGGCCTCGTTTTAAGGGGAGTTGAGAGCCACTGAATTTATGTCCTTGTTGGAACCTCCACCACCAGTTAGCGTCAGAGTCAAGCCTTGATCATAGAACTTCTGGTTCTTACTTCTGGGCTCCTTCCCCCGCGCTGGGTGGGTCCCTTCCTGCAGAGACATCTGCTCTGAAGCATTCAAGCCTCAAGAGTGACGTGACAAGTTTCAGCATCAATTACACTCTGGAAACTGGCATCCATTGTCATCCTTCACTTGGTACTAGCCAGTCTTCATTCCCTACTTTGCATTAATTCAAACCTCGTGTAATGTTTCCAAACGCCTGCCTCAATCCACACTAACCTTCAACATCACTAACCCCAAATGGGAGATTTCACTTACAAGTTTGCTCTTGGGGAAAAGGACAAAAATTAATTCTCAAGTTCCTCTTCTCCGGTCCATGTTTACAGCTAGACATGCAGGCAGAGCCCACCCAGCTCACTTTCTTTGTGACCCTCTTTCCTAATCCCAGCTTGCTTGTCAATGGTCTAGAAGATTAATTGCAAGAAAAACACCATTGTGGTTTTTCCAAACCCTCAAAGTTTTAGAGATTAGTCAATTATTTCTACTTTCGACACTCACAAGTGTGAACACGGCCTAAATCTTACCTTCAGTGAGCTTACAGATAAGAAAGATGAAAAACTATTGACACATATGAAAAGGCATGAGCATCAGTAAGATGGTACTATTAAAGCAACAGTGATTTGTGAAAGTAGTGTGTGCACTTATTTCCAGAAAGCATCAGGTGTTAATTCATAGAAAATGTTGAATTTCAGACCTTGGGGAAGAGTCCATCCTGTATTTTTGATTGACTTCACTCTAAAAGAACAACTGTTTCTTGAATATATTCTGTGCTGTCTCCTCTCTCCCAATCAGCTGTCTATCACCAATTCAGTGGTGATATGGCATGTGGCTAGATTCCTCCATACCATCCATCATATATGTATTTTCTTTCTCAATTTCCTTTTTTTCTATTCTGGCCGCACTGCGAGGCATGTGGGATCTTAGTTCCCCGACCAGGGATCAAACCTCTGACCCCTGCTGTGGAAGCTCGGCGTCCTAACCACCGGACCGCCAAGGAATTCCCTCAATTTCCTTTCTTAACACTTATCTAAATCTTTATTATGAGGAAAGAAATGTGTGAATGTACTTAACGCCACTTAACTAGACCCTTAAAACATGGTTAAAATGGTAAATTTTACGTTATGTGTATTTGACCACAATAAAAAAGAAATACGTGATTTTAGAAAGAAAAAAATGATTTTTTTTAAAAACAGAATTCTAGCTGCAGGTAAAGAGTAAACTTAAGATGAAAGGTAGGTGAACCAGAAACGCAGGGGATCTGAGCTTCTAAGCCCTCAGTAGGTGTTTTACCTCCTAAACCAACCCTGGAGTGGTGCGGGGGTCTTAAAATTTTTTATCTATGTCCCAGGGTTATATAAGTGACTTTCTACTGATGTATCTCATTAAACTGGGGAGGTATTCAGCTGGAAAGTGAGGACTGGTGCCAAGGAATTCAATTGGTCTATTGCTACTTGTTGCTATTTATGTGTGAGAATGACACAGATTTATCCTGCCATCCACAATTTTAAACAAAAACAAATAACTTTCATGAAAAAACCTCATTTTCTGTCTGGTTTCCCCTTGGGAGCAAAGCCTTGCTTTTCTTAAGTGGGATGAATTTTGCACTTCATTAAATGCCCCGATCTTTTCATCACGTTAGCCTTTAAGGCAATAACATAATCTTAGATCATCTAGATTAATGATTGCAATAAAACCGTGGGTATAAATCTTAAGAGGGCTGTGAAAATAAACAGCTGCAGATGATAAAGTCTGATTTCTAAAATTTCAGAAAGATTTATCGCTATTGATGGTGATCCTATGGGTATTTTTTTTTCTTTTTCTTTTCTTGTCTAATTAAACCAAACAATCTTTCCTAGATACTTATCAAACTTCCAGTTGAGGAGTTGAACAGGTCTTCAGGGGTAATGTACCCCCTGGACAAAATGTTCAACCCAAATCCTTCCGGTGTGATTTAAATTCAGTCTTGACACTTTCATGGGAACCCTGAGAGTACAAGTAAGGAGCGCTGTCTACACACGAAACGGCATTCTCCAAGATTCGCTATAGCACGAGATTGGTGCCCTGAATTTAGGACAGGATGATGAAGACTATTCCAAATGCTAGAAGATACTCAGGTCATCTCCCTGACCCTTACTGATCCACAAAGGAAAAATGTCTCCTCGGCCTGCACACCAGCAGGAGTGAGGGACTCAGACCTCTAGACTTCCAAGGAAAACAGGGTAGTGAACCAAAACGATGTCGCTTCTATATTCATGTTGGCCAAGGAGTTCCAAATTTTTCTTAAATCTGGCTCAAGACATCAGTTAGGGTTCCTTAACAAGGTGGGAAAAAGAGACTTGGAAGAAGTTGGAGCTTTGTTGATTCTTCTGCATGGGGCAGCAGCTCATGGTTCTATCAGGAGGTCCATTCAGATTGTTCTGGAATATTCTATGGCTCCACAGGTACAAGACACAAAATGTATGACTATTCCATCCTCTCTTTTGAGATAAAGTTTGAAGTTGCTTATGTGAAAGAACCTAGAAACATCGTATGGCTTAGAGATACTAGTGTCTTCACCCTCGTGCTAGCAAACACTTAGAGGTCCAAGTGAGAAAATCCACATCAGTGTCTGATTTTTTCAGTTTTAATCCCTTTGCGTCACAGGCTCAGCATGTCCGGTTTCCCTAGACATGGGGTCACTGAGACAGGAAGCGCTGCTGGAGAGGGCGTCAGGCCCCCCTCCTCACTCGTAGACAGCAACCCTCCAAACTCGGTGCACACCCCACCCCTTCTGCCCAGGACCACATAGAAATCATCTTCAGTTTTTCGATGACTTACACTAGTTTCGATCTCTTTTCAATGCTGTTTCAACCTTGTACTGCAGTGTGTTTATTCTGCATTAGAGTTGCTGGGTATTTGCCTTCATAGCATCCTTGGGGGAAAGCTCTCTGAGGTCAGAAGTCACCCTCATGTCCCTCCTAGTACCTGGTCTAACTGCCTTCCACTCCCAACTTCCCCCTTCAAAGTTGCACATCTGAAAGAGGTGCAATTGGGATTGTGAGAGATTGGGAAGTAAGGTCAGTCCTTAGTGAAGTCTCCTGAAGAGGTGGAAACGGGGCAGCCTGGGGGTGATGCTCCATGGAAAGAATGAAACCCCCTTCAGCCTCCAGCTTAGACACATCCCTCTCCAGTCCCCACATCCCACCTTCACTGTCGTTTTCCAGGTTTGTCCTCTTGTGAATGACTCAGAGTCCTTTCCTCACCCTGATTCCTGAATACACCACAAGGTTCTGAAGCCCAGAAGACCGAGCTTCTAAACTGTGTGTGCGCGTGTGTCTGTGGGTGGAGGTTGGCGCAGAGTGGCTTGAAGCCAGGAATCTGTAAACATTTTTACCCTCATCATAATAATATGAATATTATAAATAGCATGTGCTTACTAAATATTTATAGCATTGGATGATTTCTCTATCACACAGATGGGTGGCTCTGGGGACTAATTAGTTGTGGATCAAAAGCCCATGACAGGGACTCACATGCCCCCTGCACTCCCATGAGGGCTTAGAGTGAACTAGGGGATGGAAAAAAGGACCTGTTTCCTTAGCGGTAGCAGTGAAAGCTCTGAAAGAAGGGGTGTTGGGACGTGTGTGGTTGTGTCCCTGTGAGTGTGTTGTTGTGAGCAGGGACTAGTCCGTGCAGACCAGTAAGGTGAAGAGGAAGACCTTGGATTTGAACTTTGGTTGGCTGGCTCCTTGCACCAGCTCTGAGACTTTGGGCAATTTCTTTAACTTATCTCAAGGCTACAGTTTTCTCATCTGTCCTTCATAGAGTTCTTGGAAGGACTAAATATCCCAACACGCATAAAACAGTTAGCATGGAGCCTGGTGTACAGTAAACACTCAATAAACATCAGCTATTACTATTATTAGGGCTGACCCCAGCTACAGATGAGAGGCTTCTAAGCCTCCAATAAATCCTCATGAGAGGGGCCCACGAGCAGCCGAGGCTGTGCTGGCTTGAATTTTTGGAACTGTCTTAATATATTTGAAATTTATACTGAAATCCAATGTGCTGAGGTCTCCTGATAAAAACAGAAAAAAAAAAAAAAGTGGAAGCATATGGTGGACTGGGTCTTAAAGAAAAATGACTTCCGTGATAGAAACACGCTGTTGGAGAAATATGTCTTTTCAGCCCCGTCAGTCACAAACCTTTTCCAAATGTTGACATTACGCATGATATTAATATACTCTAAAGGATCCGTGGAAAGTGGAAAAGCACAAATGTGCCATGCAAAGCCCGAGCCGTGCTAATGCCCTTCATGGAGTAGAAGTAACAGTTCACAGCTAGCTTTGAGTATTAGGGTTTGCAGTGGCTGGTGTCAGGATGCTTACAACAATTGGTCACCACCCAAGGGTGTGGCCAAATCTGGATTTTTCTAAATTAAAGAAAACATATTCTCTCTCGTCCAAGGATGTATTAAGGTTTTATTTTATTTTACTTCATTATCAAGGACTTTTTCCCTTTGGGATCCCTTCTTGGTTTGGGAGGTAAATTCCTATTTAGAAGAAAGCTTCATTTTTTACCTCCGCAAGCTTGGAGGAGTTACTCAGGCAGAGAATAACCTTTGAAGTTAAGAGAAACTGTGCTATCAAGCCAGGATACGAAACAAAACCAGAAAGGCACCCCTAATGCATTATGGAATACAATGCAGAATCTGCCCGAAGGTGATGCTAATTTCTGCTCTTGTCAATGAAAAACAGGTGTCAGGATGACTTGCTCTGTATTCATCCGAATCCTCAGGACTCCGGAGGTACCACATGGTGATACGGGAAAGCTAGTGGGCCTGGTGGGCAAGCGGGTAGCCCCGTGATGGGGCAAGGGCTGGCTCCTTTATTTTCTTTGGCATGGCTTATGGAAAAGTCAGAGAAAATGAATTTCAAATGATGGGTCAAAACTCAAGATCTGAAACACATTTCTTCCATCCTGTAGGTCTCCTGCATCCATGGAAATGATTCTGATAACTTTAATTTCATTGTCAGTTGCAGGTATATTGTTCATAGAGTTCTATTCAAAAAAATCTCTTCATTTCAGTCATTTATCAGGCAATGAATCTTTCTCAATCCTGTAAAATCGTGGAAAAAAGTTCAAATTGGCTGTAAATGATTACACTAATTTCCTGTTTTCTTTCCATCTCTTTTCTCCTTTGCCTTTTAAAATTGTCCCTTTCGCCTGCAGCATATTTTGCATCAAAAATGTGGAGGGGGACAGAAGATCTACATTAAGGCAGCAGCTGGGATGGAGCATCGCTCAGGCAACTTTTTCCCTCACTCGGTAATTTTGTCCACGTTGTAAAAATATTTCAAATGCTCAACAAATGTTGGCGTGCTAAACGGAAATGTGGAAATAACAAAATACCGTTTGGTGGGAAATTTTAAGAAATTAGACAGACGCATGAATGCGCTTATGGACAAAAGAGAGGCGACTGTTTTCTAAAGACTCTGAACTTTCCGAAAAGGGAGGAGACAGATGCTAGAAGCAGAAGGAAGAACATTGCCTGCAGGACTGCTTCCGGCTTCTCCTTTTGGTTAACTTGGTTCTGGAAGGCAGCTTCTGAGGGGTCTCACATGCACTGTGTTCTGGAGCAAAACCAAATCATAAGAAAGAGAGGAATATCTCTCCTCTCCCAACCCACCACTGACTTGAGCCAAGGGGGGACATCGTCTTCCCTGCATCTCTGGCACAGGGATACCTGCAGAGAATGGCAGGCTCTGACCCTGACCTTGGGGACCCCCAGAGCTGCAGGACTGCTGTGTCCTCTCCCTCTCCTAGCCCCGTGTCACCCTGTCCCACACCCCATCCCTGTTGATCGGGCCTTTCTTATTCCTCCTGGGTTCAGCTCTGTCTTGTTCTCAAACACAGCAGGTCCAGTGTGTACAAAAGACTGGGGATCCAGCTGCACAAATGACCCCCACCTGTGAGAAGGCTCAGAGCAGGGTCCATTGCCAGTACACCATGGAGCCCATGGGAGGGTGGCGTGGCCCTGTTTCTTCCCATCCTGAGGGTCTACAGGGAGGAAAGCTTGCTTCCAGAGTTGGGGATGCAATGTTGTTTCCTCGGGTTGAGGTTAGATGGAAAAATGGAGGTCTGTGTCTAATTTAAAGGGTAGTGAAGAATTTAAACTTGCCCAAAGAGAGAGCTGGTCTTTGCCCTTGCTTTCTGGGCAAGGGCTGGTCTCTGCCCTTGCTTTCGCTAAGCCCCTGGAATGTCAATCCTGATAGGAGTGTCTTTGTTGGCCTCCGGGCCGTGGACCACCCGGATAATAGCAGCATGATTTAGGGTGGGGACTGTGAGCCACAACAGCATGCTCTAGGGGTGGGGCTCTGGATCCTTGGTGTCTGCTCTGCCCCTCAACTCTGTCTGCATAATGGAGCCCCAGGAAAGACTCTGGACCCCAAGGCTCAAGTGAGCTTCCTGGTGGGCAATGCTCTGTGCATACATCACACATCACTCCCAGGAGGATAATTGTCCTGCGTGCACGGACAGGACACCTGCTAGCTCTGGGTCTGGTGCCCTCCTGGAGTTCACCCCATGCTCCTGCTTCTTTGGCTAATTTTAACCTGTGTCCTTTTCCTTTAACAAATGCAACTGGAGGGTAACAGCTTCCAAAGAGCTCTGTGTGTCCTTCTAGTGAATTCTTGAAACTAAGGGTGCTTTCAGAACACCCTGAACTTGCAATTGATGTCAGAAGTGAAGGCGGTGATCTTCCAGACATTGTCCCTCTAACTTCGCAGTTGGTGAGGGTTCTCACCTGGGGTCTTTTTATTTATATTTTCCTAATTAAAAGAAAAATTCTGTAATGGAAAATTTTAAATATACGTAATGACAATTTTTCAACTCCATCACTCCTTTTACATTTACCATTTGGAAATTGCCAGTCTAGTGTAAGCAAGAGCCTTCTCTCTCTCACCTGGGGTCTTCTTCCTGAAGTGAGGACCTGAGGGTTTGCAAGGTGAGCCTTCTAGAACCTTCTCGCTTCTCCACTTCCTAAGAGCTACTTATTCTTATTCCTACCTCTTGGCCGCACTTAATCCACTTAACAGTATTTTCATTTGAGTCACTTATATCCAAACTAGCAATTACTTCTTATGTTCAGCTGATATAATTTTTTAAACGATTCCTTTAAGGCTTACATATCCAGGTAAAAGGAAAACTTCTACTTCCATTTCCGAATCTGCAGACTTGATACGATGTACACATTCTCTGGGAATGGTGAAAGTTAGACAAAACGCACATAATAGGCTCTTGAGAAACGGGAGTTCCCACCTGTATGAGTTTCCTGGGGCTGCCTTAACGAAGTGTCACAAACCGTGTGGCTGAAAACAACAGAAATTCATTTTCTCACCGTTCTGGAGGCTGGAAGTTTGAAATTAAAGGGTTGGCAGGGCCGTGCTCCCTCTGAAACGTGTAGGGAGAGCCTTCCTTGCCTCTTCCAGATTCTGGTGGTTTGCTGGCACTCCTTGGCGTTGCCTGGCTTGTAGCTGCATCACCCCAATCCTCCATCTTCACGTGGGTTTCTCCCTGTGTCTGTCTCTTCACACGGGCTTCTTTCTCTAAGTCGTATTTTATTAGAGGGCCATCCTCCTCCATTATGACCTCATCTTAGCTAATTACATCTTCAAGGACCCTATCTCCAAATAAGGTCACATTCCAGGTACGGGGTGTTAGGACACGAAAATACCTTTTCTAAAGGGATACAGTCGAATCCCTGACACCCTCCATTTCCCCTTTCTGAAAACTAAAGCTAAACATGTGAGCTCCTACAGCCTCAGTTCCTTCATCTGTGAAATGGGAAGTGTTACGTCACTACCTCCCCGTCTAGGAAGGAATCAAAGAGATGAAAGCAGGCACGTGCCCAGCACGCACCTCCATGGGTGGACCTGATAGCTTAGACGCTCGAGAAATGATACCTCATTATCCCTATGAGCAGTGACTCCAAGTAGGATGTTTTCTCATGGATTTACATTCATTAAAATCTGAGATGTGCAACGGCTCTTGCCTCACCTGCTTTTTCTCATCCCGCTGCCACTGGGTGCCTGGGGAGCTGGGAAGAGTACAAACCAAGGGGGCATTGTTTCCCGAGGAACCACATTCATCGACTCCGTTTGGACAGCCAGCACGCTGAGGCAGTCCCCGGCTACACCTTGCCTTCTTCCGTGTCTTGACTTCAAGCTTATCTGAGAGCCTTTTGTTCAGGCTCATAATTAGTCAGTGACTCAGTAGCCCACAAACATTACCCGGGAGCCAGACAAGACCAGCAAGCTCTGAGGACCACCTGTTCCAAGTCATTTCCTGTGTGGGTGGTAAATTCACAGGCCTGAAAATGTGAGTTACGGTAAAAATGGCTTCAGCCCTGGCACCCTGAGTTGTTGAAACTAGATGCAATCTCGCTTGACTATGTTCTGGCCAGACATACATCGTTATTGCCTTTTGCAAATATATTAAAAACTCTTACCCCGTTATAAACAAATGTTCTCCAGGGGTAGGCAACACACCCTGGCTATAAGGGAGAAAACACACCAGTGTTTCATCTACTGGGTCAGCTCTGCAAGGACAGAAGACACTTGGGAGGGGTGTTGATTGAGGTGTTGTGTTTGTTCCAGTGGGGATCGTTACCGATGGGGGTTCAAGAACATTCACAGTCAACGTTAAGCTACACCTCACACTAAACTGGAGTTTTGGAAACATTAAAATCAAATCTTCTGTTCACAGTACTCTTAAATTGGCCAATGAAGTGGAAAAAAAAACAAACAGCTCAGTTATTTATGTCATGTAGACAAAACACTGGGTTGGTTGACTGATTATTTCCACTGTATAATGAGCCATCATTGCCATTTTGACTCTGAATTTAACTGCCACATTTTTCCATGAATGTAACTGTTCCCTCATGAAGAAGGTTCATTTTTCAACTTATTGCCCCTCATCTTCTGGCTTCCTGATCTTGCTGTAGATTGTCAAGTTCTTGGGTCATGACGAAACTTTAAAAGTCATTTCTTTTTATTTTTTCTGATTAGAAAAACAATACAGGCTCAATATCACACATTTTAACCACAGGCCCACAACCCAGGAAAAAGTAGTATCAAATTTATTTAACCAATCTTTTTTGTTGAGCATTTGGATGGTTTTAATATGTAGTTATTATTAAACAATTAACATTCTATTAGTCTTTGATACAAATAATAACTGATCATCTTAGTGCAGGATTAGTCTTAACATTAACATATATTTTAATAATGCTGTTATTTCATCTTATTTTTCAAACTTTCATTGCTTTGCCCTTCAGTGAAGAGGGCGGTTTTCGCTAGGGGTGCAAATTTATTCATCATAAAAATAAAATCAGAACAGAGTACACAGGAATCACAATAGGATGTAGGACAAGGTGTAGACTAGAGGCGAGGTTCTAGCCCCAATCACAACTGCTCAAGCTTTGAAAATAAAACAACTCATTTCTAAGCACTAAATTGATGCTCTCCCATTAAACCAACTCTTACATTGTCCCCGGAAACTGGCCACCAAGACTAGTGAGCTACCAGTGAAGGTCGAGTGAACTGCTCTGTGTCGTATGCTTATTATGTGTGTGAGGTTGCACTGAAAGCCCAGGTCTTTCAGCTCCACACAATTTTTTTTTTTTTTTTAGGTATATGCCTGTTCCAAGTATTGCTTATACTGAAAAATTGTTCTTTATCTGAAATTCAAAGTTACCTTAAGGTCCTGTATTTTTATCTGGGACACTTATAGAGAGAACTGGTGGTTTCACAAGCAGCATTTGTGTCTACTGGTTGGTCTGTGCCTGTGAACTGTTAAATGTTTTGACCATCACACCCCAGCAAACAACAAACCACCTTGTCATTCGAGAAGGCTCCTTATTTAGGACCAAGAGAGACAGTCTAGAAAAAAGTCCTCTTAAGTTCATGGGGCAGGAAGGCAGTGTGATATCACAGAAAGAACAGGGACTTAGGAACCTGATGACTTGAGTCAAGTCTTAGCTGTGTGACCTGGTGTTAATTACTTAACCTCTCTGAGCCTCGATTTCTTGATCAAAATAGGACTAATAGTGCCTATTTCCCATGGTTTTAGTGATTGTGAATGAGATAATGTACATTATTTCATAGTAGACCCTCAACTAAAATGGGGATTCTTTAGCTACAACTTATAATTTAGTCATAACAACTGAAAACACTGAGTACTCCAGCCCCCAATCCTTACTTCCCATATACCCCAGTGACAATTATTAAAGCCAGTGTCACACACATTTTGCAAGGTAGAGGTAGATAGAGATGGGGTAAAAGGACAGTGTGCCCAGGAAAACCTGAAGTTCCCAGAGTGAAGGGGGCAGATCTCAAGTACAAACTATCCTCTTTGCTTGTAAAAGTGACTTTATTGGCTTCACTCAACAGTTAGCCTTGCATTTTGACGGGGATCATTAATTCACACACTCATGCATTTATTTATTTAAAAAATCCCTGGGGCAGACAGCATCCCAGGCTCTGGGGCGTAGGAAACATGCACTGGACCTGTTCCTGTCCTCACGCAGCTCGCAGTCCAGAGGGCTAGACGGGCATTAAGCAAATGATCGTGCAGAGAAGTATTGTAGCACAAGTTCTGATTAGCATTGTAAGAGCAAAGTACAGGCTGGTTTGGGAGGGTAAAACGGGCAAAGGTGGTTGAGAATAGCGCTTGGTCATCTCCACACTCTCTCCTCCCGCTCCCAACCAGGTAAATGCACGGTCCATGCAACACTGAAAAGACATTATTGGGTAGGATGAATCTGGGAATCTAAAAAGCAGGATAGGGCTTCCCTGATGGCGCAGTGGTTGAGAGTCCACCTGCCGATGAAGGGGATGCGGGTTCGTGCCCCGGTCCGGGAAGATCCCACATGCCGTGGAGCAGCTGGGTCCGTGAGCCATGGCCGCTGGGCCTGCGTGTCCGGAGCCTGTGCTCCACGACGGGAGAGGCCTCAGCGGTGAGAGGCCCACGTACCGAAAAATAAAATAAAATAAAAGAACTGAATGTTATTAAAAAGAAGAATTGTGAAAAAGCTTGCTAATGACACTGATTCTCGGGACCCAAGGCAGACTTAACTCTATCCAAATCCCCAGTCCAGAGGCCTGGTAAGCCATCATAGAAATCATTAGGCAAGTTTGAAGAAACACAACATCCATCCGGATCTGTGGTCTCAAGCTGGGTTGCACATTGGAATCACCGGGGAGCTTAGAAAAATGGGGATGCCTGGATCCCACCCTAGAGATTATGATTTACATGGTTTGGGATGTGTCCTGAGTGTCAGGCCTGTTAACCTCTCCCCAGGTGATTACAAGGGCAGTCAAGGTTGAAGCCCATCCAGCTAGAGCAAGTTCTGTTGTCGTGCAGATGAAATGAAAGGGCTGGGTGAGGCTAATCTCACACATGTAAAAACCATGTCCAAAGCCGCTCACTGATTAGGGACAATACAGGGCTGGATTCTGAGTCCCAGCCTTCTGACTCCACCTCTCCCCCTCTTCACTGCATTATCTGATGCCCATACGCCTGAATGTAAAAGTTGTCTTTTACATATACACAAAAGGTTTTAATTACATTAGTTAAAAAAAACGTATCAATAATTGAACATTTGGGATTTCATAAACCATTTGACTATTCAGAAATCAAAATTTTCTGTATGGCCTCCATCACCACCACCAATAACACGAAGGTAGTTAAAAGACCCGTTTTAACTTGCAAAAATACTTGCAACATAGATGATAAAGTGTTATGTGCAGCATGTTTTGAAATAAATAAGAAGATGAATAATCCAATAGAACAAGGATAAAAACCTGTGAATAGAAAATTACACAAAAGGAAATTTAAGTGACCAATAAAAACATAAAAGTGTCTTTGACCTCCTTAATCATTAAAGTCATATAAACTAAAATATTTGTGAATTATTGATATCCACTTATCAAATTATGAATGATTAAAAGATTGATAATATCGGTTATTGGTAAGGATGTGACGACTGGTGATAAGGTAAACTGACATAAGCTTTCTGCAGAGCAGTTTGGCAAAAGCCTTAAAATATGGGCATGCTCTTTGACCAGGTAATTCTATTTTAAACAAATTTTCCTAAAAGAGAAGTGTATTAAGATGTATGTGTAAGGATCTTTTCCATCATAGGGTTTCTTGTGATATCAAATATTTGGCAATAATCCAAACATCCATCAATAGAGAATTGGTGAGGTAAATCTTAATAGATCCACACAAAGGAATAATGGGCAACTGGTAAAAATTTTATTGCAGAATTACATTTATTGACATAGAAATATGTTTCATGTATATAAAGTGAATAGTTACCAAACTATGCATCACAGGTGCTCATTTTTTCACATGCATGAGTGAGTGTGTATGCGTTGACAACAAAAACCTAGGTTTGAGGTTCAATCCTGGTTTTGCCTAGGGTCTCACTCTTCCAGGGGTTGAGGCGTTTTCCAGGATGCAGGAATTTCCATGTTAAACCTGGGACGACCCTGAGCAAAGTAGAATGATTAATCATCCAGTCTTGCCACTAACTAGCTGTGTGATTTTGGACATGGCTTTTCATCTTTGTGGCACAGATTTGAAACAGCAGTGGCTGGGAAATTTGTAATGTTTCCCCGGTCCGACATATTAACAATATTTCTCTTTAGGTGTTGAGAATAAGGTATTTTAAAGTTTCTTCCATATTTCTTTAGAGTACCTATCCATCATATTCATAATATAAAAAGCAATAAAGTCATTTCTATTAAAAATAATCCCATGGTTCAACGACATCTATTCCTAGTACCAAGGCAATGGCACTTAATTGTAAAGAAGTGTTTCCATAGACTGTCGATCACAGACATTTGCTACAGAACAAGAGCTGAGGCCTAGAAATTCAAGAACAGGGAGAGGATCACAGACAATATCTCCCTGCACGACCACAAGATCTTAGACTAGACGTGCTAAATGAATAAACAGAAATTTACTCCTTGTTTTACAGAAATAGCAGCACCCCCCCGTATGGATTCAGTGGGTATTAGATTAGAATCTAGGATGATTTATTTATTTTGTCCCCCAAATAAGAAGACTGCAGCTTATAAACAATTTTCAAAGTGAGTACATTTTGTTTGAAAACATTCACCTTGAAAGTTTCAATATTAATAATTTTTACATTGCTTTGATAAGACTAAACAGTGATGCCTTTCAAAGAATCTTCTGTTGATAGTATTAGTTTACTAAGAAAGGAGTCCTACTAACAAGTGAAACAGTCAGTCTAGAGGGCCTTTAGGAGGAAGTTTCCCAGAAAAGGCTTTGATTTAGGTCAAGCCTAAAATTTGCTGGGTTTGGTTAGTGATGGCGCTGGGCAAGAAGAAGTTGTCACATGTCCCAAGGTATGAACCATAGCTTGGAAGGTGGGTAGAAATAAAACATACTCTTCTTAGAAATATCAGAATTGTACATTTTGGCATGCATGAAATGGAAGGCTCATTCTGCAGCCTTTAACACATCTCAAGTCCTGACTTCCTCTAGAGCAAGCATCCCTGCCAATTTCTCACCTGTCTGGTAGCAGCTGCAGAAGTTGGTGGAGTCTGAAAAAAGCAAAAGAATCTAGAGGCTGTGCCCTGCAAAGACCTGGCTGCCATCTTTCCAACAGAATCCCCTGCCACACCCCTAAACCCTCACCTGAATACTGGATGCATTTATGTTACAACTTTTGAAATTTCCTTCCTAACTTTGTACTCTTTGTGCTCTGTTCTCCATTTCAGGAGAAAGCAGAAACAGTCCTGAAATCACTGACAGTTCTGCCTCTGAAAACCCCTTAACTTCCTTCTGTATCTGGAAATTACACCTGGGTTCCAAAATATCCTTCGTTGCTTTTGATGAGAAAGTCTGATAAGAGTGTACGGTTTGATTCACTGGCCAGGATTCCTGACAAGTTTTCACATGAATATTCCTATTGCAGTTTGACAAGTCATTTGGTGTGAAGGATGATATTTAGCGATCCTATTAAGCAGTGAATGTCTCCTTATCTATTTCCCCCAATTTATTTTAATTAAGTAGAAAAAGGTTTGCACAATTTCCCTCTCCAGATTTACAATCCTCTCCACCACTGGCAGGGTGCCTGGTAGGCTGCAGCTTTAGATCCCAGACGGGGTTGCTGGAAATACAACAGTCTGTGGCTGATGTGCAGCTCCAAAGCCTTCCTGTCTGAAATACACTTTTAACCCAGAAAGATGAAAACACAAATTGCATTTCTGAATATGGACAACGAAAGGCACTGTGTGTATTTTCTCTGGATGCTTTGGAAAACTACACGCTAATCCAAATGTCACTCCCTTAAACATTGCTATGGAATTATCATGGTTTAGGAATAGAGCATTGAATAGAATGCTTATTGAAAACTTTGAACTCATTCTACTGTGTTACCACGTTAATCTGTCAAACTTTAACTATGTCCAAAAAATTACAAAAAAGAACCCTCTAGTCCTTTCACAACCAAATCTTTTGAATAGCAAAATCAATTAAATCTGACTTCAGTCACGGTCTTTGGTCTGCTGCTAACTGGCTGCAGTGGATAATGGATTTCAAGGGTTAATTTTTACTTTTCACTTTATTTTTATTTTCAGTACGTGGGTCTCTCACTGTTGTGGTCTCTCCCGTTGAGGAGCACAGGCTCCAGATGCGCAGGCTTAGAATGCGCAGGCTCAGCATGCGCAGGCTCAGCGGCCATGGCTCATGGGCCTAGCCACTCCGTGGCATGTGGGATCTTCCCGGACCGGGGCACAAACCCGTGTCCCCTGCATCGGCAGGTGGACTCTCAACCACTGCGCCACCAGGGAAGCCCTCAAGGGTTAATTTTTTAACAGTTCCAACAATTTATGTGTTTATGAGTGACTTGTTTTCTTTCTTTTGCTTCATTTTCATTCTTTTCTTATCTTTCTTCCTTCCTTTCTTTTTTTTAATATCAGTTGATTAGTCTGCTTAGGCTGCCATAACAAAAGACCACAGACTGGGTGGCTGAAACAATAGAAATTTATTTCTCAAAGTTCTGGAGGCTGGAAAGTTCAAGGTCAAGGTGCCAGCAGATCTAGTTCCTGGAGACTCTCTTCTTGGCTTGCAGAGCTACCTTCTCACTATGTCCTCACATGGAAGAGAGAGGAAAAGAGTGAGACAGAGACAGAGAGACAGAGAGAGAAGAGAGTACACTCTGGTGTCTCTTGTAAGAACACTAACCCTATAGGACCAGGACCCCACCCTTATGACCTCACAGCTTTAATTACCTCCTTATAGGCCCCATCCCCAAATTATAGTCACAATGGGGGTTAGGGCTTCAACATATAATTTTTGGGGAGGACACAATTCAGTCCAGAGTAGTAACTAATTAAGTAAATGAAAAGAGACAATTTGTTTTGGGAAAGCAGGTAGAGTCTGAACGTTTCTTGCTTTTCAGATGAAAAGGTTTGGTACAAAACCTTCATATAACAGTTGTAAAGTATTGCTGATGAGAAAGACCATCACAGAATGAGTAAAGACTCAGAAACATCTAGACTTCCTTCTCTGCTCTATCCCTTTCTGGTTGGGTGACCATGAGCACAGGTTATAAGATTTTTTTATATAAATATATTAATTTAATTTATTTATTTTTGGCTGCATTGGGTCTTCATTGCTGCGCGCGGGCTTTCTCTGGTTGTGGCAAGCAGGGGCTACTCTTCGTTGCGGTGCGCAGGCTTCTCATTGTGGTGGCTTCTCTTGTTGCAGAGCACAGGCTCTAGGCATGTGTTCTTCAGTAGTTGTGGCATGTAGGTTTCCATAGTTGTGGCTCATGGGCTCTTGAGTGAAGACTCGGTAGTTGTGGTGCACTGGCTTAGCTGCTCCATGGCATGTGGGATCTTCTCGGACCAGGGCTCGAACCTGTGTCCCCTGCATTGGCAGGTGGATTCTTAACCACTACACCACCAGGAAGTCCCTATAAGATTTTATAACCTGTTTCTTTGTGGGAATAATGGTATTTATCTCAGATAACTGTTGACTAGTTTAACTGGGAATTTGCACGTACAATGCTTGGTGAGGAGGCTGGTGCAGAGTCAGTCCTCACTTTCAGCCACTATTACTATCATCACCATCATCATCATCATCATCAACAACATCAACATCATCATTAACATTTCCAGACTAGTTAACAGAAGGGTAAAAGCATTTTGACTTGCAAATAGTCATCACAACCCCCAAACTGACATATGTAGTAAATTAGCCCAGAAGCACAAATTTAAATACGTTTTTGCTCAAAGCCAACCTTAAAGAATCCTATTGATTGGTTGTATCACACGTTCCACATTTCACTCTTCAGAGAAAAGCTGTCTAGACTCCTAACCTCAACTCTGACCCTTATGAAGATCATTGTTCACTGAACAGAAGATACCTTTAATAGTTTGCTTTCTTTTCCATCTTAATGGTGACTCTGCAGTGGTTTGCAGGAACCTTACCACAGATCCAACGTCAGAAGAGTCTCCAAGATGAACCAACACTTATTATAGAAGGACAGACAGAAAACTGTCACCTGAATGAAATTTCAGTTCAATACAGTAAGTTTTTCTCAAAATGTTCAACATTTGTAATGCTTAAAAACACTTTCTCCAAAACCACTTCCAACCCACAAGTCATAATATTTTCATGATTAAACTTAGAGAGAGGAAAAAATATAACCAGAACTGTGTCACATTCCCACAACCAAACTTCTGGTCTTTTTCCCCGTTGGGTGAGGAAGGGTGGATGGTGGGTGGTGCAAAGGATGGAGAGAGAGGTCCTTTGTCTGGAGTTGTTAATTGCTGAGTGGTTTTATCAAAGAGCAATTTCTTTCACACACACTATGTCTCACCTTGAGCTCTTATCCACTGGGGACATAGTTGATCAATGATGTAATTCTCCAGTTATTTAAGGATAGTGATTCTTTTATTCTCACAAAGGGTTTGCAGAAATTTAAAAGAAGCCTGCAGTCATTTATTTTAATCTCTCAAGATTGTTTATTATTTCTACAAGTCAGGACAGCCCCATCTTTTGAAAGCATATTCCAAGGGAAACGTTGATAAAATGGTTGCATTGTTGGATGGGTGGGGCTTTTGCAAAATAGACTCATTGTTGACGGTCTTTTAAGGCCACACTTTATGTTTTATCTCATGGTCTTTCTGAAATCCATGGATGGTCATTTGGTGTAAATAACAATAATATTAATTTACCCTTAGAAACTTTTCTACCTTTGAAAAGACAGTAAAGGTCTATAGTTCTAAACTTCAGTAATAGATTATTGAAAATGTTCATTTCTCATGTGACTTCCTTCCCATGCATTGCCATAAAGCATTTTGGCTTTTATACCAAGTATAAAATGAGAAGGAATAATATGGTTTCCTTGATATTATAAGTTTCTCCCTCCCAATATAATTAGTCACTTTTCTGTGTGTAATGGAAATTGCAAAATGATTTTTTCCCCCTTGGGTTATAAAAATATCCTGAGTTTGTCAACTTTTGGTTTTCATGCTCTTTGATCTACTTTAAATATGAAAGGTGCAGGACCCCCAAACTGGGTGGGTGGCCTCTACCCTGTAGTGTGAGGAAAAAAACTGTGAATTTTCCACCTTATTTTTTTGTACCCATGAGTTTCTTATTTAGAGGAAAATTTAATACACAGTGGGTACCTTTACAGTTAACTCACCCAAATGTTACTTGTTTAAGAGGTATTTGGTGCTCAATATACCCCGTGTTTTTATTTTTTTTAAATAAGGCTTGTTTAAGCTCTTTTCCTAGAAAAAAAGATATTGCCTTTTGCCAAGGGCACATTATCTTAAATATCCAGCGTTTCAGTCTATTCTCTGCAACTTAAAATTTCCACGTCTTAAATTGTTTCAGTTCTCCAAACTACAGATTGGTAGGGTTAAGAAGCACCTTCCTTTCTTAGTGGCTGAGTCTTCTTCCTTTGGAAGTTTACAGGTCTCCCTCATTTGATGGAAAAACCTATCATTAAGCACTAATGGAAGAATGGCAAGGTCTTCAAAGTCTTCCTCTGTTTAGATAAGCACCTTCCAATTTCCAAATCTGCTCTAAGCCACTCTAATGTTTACCATATTTAAAACCATGTTTAAAACATGTAAAAACATGTAAAAAACCATGTTTAAAACATAAAAATGCCTTATAAGGCAAATCGCCTGTGAGCCAACATTTAAAAAATGCTGTTATGATGATAAAACATCAGTGGAAAAGGAATCAATGATTAAGAAGTCCTAAAGGGAGAGCAGCTCACCTGTTATTACAGATGTGAATAAATTACATGAGTTAATTTTCCCAAATAGACGATCAACCCTTGCATCTATAGGGGAGACCGCTAATTAAAGCATGGCCCCAGAATCAGTATCCAGCCCATTTCTGAAGATGACTATGAAGGTGGTTTTGGAAGGAAGTGTTTTTAAAAACCTGGCTGTGGTTCCTTAGGTCTAAATTATTTTGCTACATTTGCTGTGCCAAGAAGAGAGTTTCATCCTTTCCCACTGGAGCATAACTCCAGTGGGATGTTTGGTCAAGAGAAAGTCAGTCATGTAAGATACTGTGAAATGATGCCTTCCATTCTTGTCCCTAAATTCTACCCATTCCAAGTGTCTCTACACTTAGTACAGACTGACCAGCACTCAGGTGGGCCTCCTGGTCCTTGGATGTTCTTCTGGGCCTCACACTAGGAAAGTCTGCAGCAGGTAAGGACTGGTGTGAAAAGCTTCCTTGATCAACACTGGATGGCCCTGGGAGGTTACTTGAGAAAACATGTTTGCAGAGGTATATTAGGTCCCTTTGTATCCAGTTCTTTTTAAAAAACGATTCTTCAAAAGTTCTTATGGGATGGTACAAACCTCAGATTGCTAATGTCTGCTCTTGGACTTCATGAAATATTCTTGCTCCCTCTAGAAACATTCTCCACCACTGCAGAAAGCTGTTGAATACTTGTTAGGTTCATTAGTGACCTAACTTGGTGACTTTTAGGCAAACCCCCAAAGATGAGAGAAGATGAAGAAGAAAACTAGGAAATGTCACTTGTAGACCCAGTCAAAGCATTCATTTCTTGTCTTCGAAGTTATCAACTCTTGAATTAAGAGTTTAGAAATTCTATTTGGACATTAAAAATTCTATTTACACATGCTTGCAACAGTGAGTATATGAATGATTTCCAAATAGCCCACTCTGTAGTTCATACTTAGTGGGATAATGCAGTAGTTGCTGCAGGCAATGTCAAGAAAAATTTGATTTCCCTATAACAAACTTCTGATTAAATACTCAGTGGATTGTGTTTATCAACCATGACCTTCAGCTGACCTGTTGTTCCAAACTAGTCAGGAAGCAAGAAAGATTGGTCTTCGGAGAAACAAGGTCTATTGTCTGTAACTCTGAACTAGAGGGTCAAGAAATCTGTCATGAATTTACTCATGATTTTTAGTCAGTTTCTTGTCTTATCTGTAAAAAAAAGGGAAAGGAAATAGAAAAACATATATCTTTTAAGGATCTGATAGAAAAGATGCTGGGTCTAGGAAAAATGTTATTACTGGATCGACCCCTCAAGGACATTGTGCTTAGTGAAAAAAGTAAACCTCAAAAAGTTACATGCTCCTTGATTCCATTTATGTAACATTCTTGAAAGGAGAAAGTTATAGAGATCGAGAATAGATTGGTGGTTGCCAGGGGACAAGGATGGTGGGTATACCTGTAAAAGCATAGCATGAAAGAGTTTCTTTGTGGTGATAAAACAGTTCTGTATCTTGGTTGTGTTGGTAGTTACATGAGTCTATACACTAGATAATGTTGCATAGAGTTACACGCACACATACACACACACACACGAATGAATGCTAAAAAGTGGTAGAAAACTGATTAAGGTTTGCAGGCCTTTTAATAGTATTGTACCAACGTCAACTTCTGGGTCTTGATATTTTACTTTGGTTGTATGAGATGTCATCATTGGGGAGAGCTGGAGGAGGGTACACTTAGACTCCATGTATTATTTTTCTAACTTCCTGAGAATCTTATACTCATTTCAAAATAAAACATGTTTAAAAATGGCATTACATACCTGTCACAAAGTGCCTTCTTGACCAATCCTATCTTCTCTGTGTGTATGATTACAATGAAAATAAAAGTAGAAATCATTATAACAAAAGAAAGTGGTGAAGGAATGACAGTTGTTACATGGAGTGGGATGCGTCACAGCAAAACCATCAGAGTTCTTCTTTTGTAACTTAACTTTGCATAAACGTGAATACAATAGCTCTTTGTTGAACAACACTTTGAACTTACAAGGCAAAGTTCTTAGGGACAACCTTTTGAAATCTAAGCCTTTTGTAAGTTGAGATGCTGTGGAACATTTGTTCTATGGGTTGCTTCACAAAAACAAAGACATCTGTAGTAAAGTAAGTTTGGGAATACTGAGATTAAACATTTTTTTCCTGGATCTCTTTTCATAATAATTTAGAAAGCCATACTTCTGAAAAAATAGACTTCAGACTTCTACTTCCTGAAATAGTAGACTAGGTGATCCAGATGATTTGGACCAACTCTTTGCTGAAGACAAGGAGAAAGTTAGATAAAACTCACACACACACACACACACACACCATCTAATTGAAGTAATTGAAGTCTTTGGAGAGTTGTCAATGCAATGAAGAAATACAAGGTCAAGATCCAGGAGGAGACAGAAATACATAGAGGTGGTCCCATTTGGGGTCATTTTTACTCTAAAGGTGAATGGGATTCTGGAAACAGGAGCTAAGAACTTGAAAATACGTACTGAGCTTTTGCCAACCTCACATGGTGAGTGGGAGAAAAACAGGAGTTCAAGGGGGGCAGGGCTTGGAAAACCTCTCATGCTTTGGGTTGAGACCCGTAAGTCCTATATCATAAGAGTGAGGGTGAGTGGGATACAGTGCAGCCCTGTGGGAATGGAAGGCTCTCTTAGGATCATCTCAATCCTTGAAATTGATACTGATCAATAGCATGCTGGTGCTTCTGGCCACAAACAAAAGTAAATCATTTCTCTAGGAAGTTACAGTCTTAAATAAATTATATAATTTGTGATATACACCAGGTAGCTCATCAAAAATATCAAGACATAGGAGGGAATAACAGATAAAAACAGATCCCTAAGGACTTCAGATTAGAGTTACCAACAATAGAATTTAACATAACAAAGTGTAAATAAATCATCAAAGAGATACAAGAAAAGATGAAGAAGTTTGATGAATAAATGGGAACTGTCAGGATAATCAAAGGGAAATTTTAGAATTGAAAAGTGTAATAACTAAAATTAGAAACAGTAGAAGGAATTAAGCCTATTAAAGGATAAAAGAGAATCAGTGAATTGAAAGATAGATTCAAAGTAAATATCCAGAAAAGTCATATGAGAAAAAAGAATAAGAAATATGAAGAAAGGGTAAGAGACAAAAGGAATACAATAAGATTTATCATGCATGTAATAAGTTCCTTTCAGAAGAATAAAAGAAAGAGAATGGTGTGGACATAGAGGCAGTGACTGACAAATTTCCAAACTAGAGGAGATTCAAGAAGCAGAATAAATTCAGAGAAAATCACATCAGAGAAAAATGGCTGAAAATCAAACACAATGAGAAATCTTAAAAGTTACCAGAGGAAGAAAGACATATTGATTTCAAAGGAAAAACAGTGGATTGACAGCTGTCATTTGAAAAAGAAAATAAATTAAAATAATGAAATAAAATAATGAATTTTAAAAGTAAAATAAAATAAATTTTGAAAATATAAAATAAAAATATAACAAGCAAAATAAAATAATAAAAAAACATAAAATTAAAAATATAAAGTAAAATAAAATATAGAATAAAATAAATTAAAATAATAAAACTAAATTATAAAATTTATAAATCAAATAAAAATTAAATAACATAAATACAATAAAATATAAAATAAAAATAATAAAATAAATAATGAAATAACATGTAAAATAAAATATAGAGTAAAATAAAATAAATAATAGAAGTCAAAATGTAACAGAAGAAAATTTTCAAAATGCTGAAAGTTAATTTCCAACCTAGACTTCTATATTAGGTGAAAAAACGTCTTCAAGAATAAAGACAAAATAAAGACATTTTCAGAAAAGCAAACAACAGAGAGGATTTGTCACTGGCAAGCTTGCACTTACTAGAGCAATATTACAGGGCAGGAAAATATAAAATTCATTCTTCAGGAGGAAGGAAAATGATCCCAGATGGGGACCTGGGGAGGCAGGAAGGATGAAGAACAAGAAGAGACGTTTATGTCTGTAAATTGAAATGAATGTTGACTGTACAAATCTATAATAATAATATTTGAATAAATATGAAATATGTATGCAATTAAATGACAGCAATAGCAAATGAGTTGAAAGGGCGGGGAAAGCAGTCCCTGCATTGTCTGAATGAGGTGAAAAGGACTCGATTTGTGAGTCAAGCAGGTCTGCAGGGATCTCTAAGTCAGCTGTGAAAAAGCAGTTAACTCCCGACGCTCAGAGGGGAAAACCGGATTTGTAATGAGGTGGATGGACCTAGAGTCTGTCATACAGAGTGAAGTAAGTCAGAAAGAGAAAGACAAATACCATATGCTAACACATATATATGGAATTTAAGAAAAAATAAATGTCATGAAGAACCTAGGGGTAAGACAGGAATAAAGACACAGACCTACTAGAGAATGGACTTGAGGATATGGGGAGGGGGAAGGGTAAGCTGTGACAAAGTGAGAGAGTGGCATGGACATATATACACTACCAAACGTAAAATAGATAGCTAGTGGGAAGCAGTCGCATAGCACAGGGAGACCAGATCTGTGCTTTGTGACCACCTAGAGGGGTGGGATAGGGAGGGTGGGAGGGAGATGCAGGTGGGAGGGAGATGCAAGAGGGAGGAGATATGGGGATATATGTATATGTATAACTGATTCACTTTGTTATAAAGCAGAAACTAACACACCATTGTAAAGCAATTATACTCCAATAAAGATGTAAAAAAAAAAAAAAAACAAACTGTAAATACTCCGTAAAACCAAAATAATGCGAGGACAGAGGAAAAGGAATATAGAAGCAGGTAGAGCAAGTAGGAAGCAAATAATAGGGTTCAAATTTTGTCTCAAATGTATTAGTATTTACAAGACCACAGTTATTGTAAACTGTGCTCTCAGTGACTGACAATAAAACTAATTTTGGAGTCGTACCACATGTCAAACCACTTAACATGCAGCAGCTCATTTAATCCTCATGGCATCCATATGTAGTAAGTATTATTACTTATTAAGTTAGTACTGTTGTTTATACCCACTTTTAAAATAAGAAAATTTAGGCACAGAGGGGTTGAATAACTGGCCCAAGATTGCCCAGCAGGAAGGGGGCAGAGCTGGGGATGGAAAGCATGCCTTTAACTCCAAGCCTGTGCTTTTGACGACCAAGTTGTGCTGTATGACCTTGCTCCTCACATGCTAGCGTTGAGAAAGTTCTAGACTTGTTGGGCATGAAAGAAAATAAGTTGTTTGAGACATCAAGAATTTCCCCTGAATTAGGTAGTGAAGCCACCAAAATATTAAAACATAAAGTTAAAAACAAACATAATGGGGGGCTTCCCTGGTGGCACAGTGGTTGGTCTGCTGATGCAGGGGACACGGGTTCGTGCCCCGGTCCGGGAAGACCCCACATGCCGCAGAGCGGCTGGGCCCGTGAGCCATGACCACTGATCCTGCGTGTCCAGAGCCTGTGCTCCACAGTGGGAGAGGCCACAACAGTGAGAGGCCTGTGTATTGCAAAAAAAACAAAACACGTATTGAAAGCAGTTTGGTTGCCATTTATATTAAGAGCCTTAAGCAATTTCATTCTTTGATGCATGATTTGCACTTCAAGGAAACCATCCCATTGACAAAGTAAGCACAGGAAAAAATGGATGGAAAGAGATGTGCATGGGAGCCTTACTTGTGAGAGAGAAAAGGCGAAACAGTGTGAATATGTCATTAATATGTTTAATTGATGAGTTAATAAGTGACTATTAAAAGAGTATTGATAAATAAAAACATTTATATTAGGGTTAGGGTTATACGTATATATGCTTTTATTTATCAATTTTATTTTTATTATAGGTATAAATTTATTTTTATTATATACATAAAAATTGTATGCATATACACATTATTTATATGTATACAATAAAAACCTATTATAGTAAATAAGGGGGAATGGGAACAAGATAGTGTATGCTAGAATCATCACAAGTGTATACATACAACTCCTCTTTCCCATTCTTCTTGACAAAAATCCCCACGGGGTGGGGGGGAAACTATGCAAAAGCTAATAAAGCTAATATAGTCTTGAAGCAAATATGCTAAAATATTAGCAATATGTATATTTGGGTTGTAGGAATAGATATGTATTTGTTTCTCTTTTTGTATTTTCTGTTTCTCCTTGGTACACACATTAGAGTTAATATGTAAATTCATTAGCACAAAATATGGTTGTTTGAAATGGCGAATCTCATCTGATGAGGGGTCACTTGTGCTCTCCCTGAGTGCATTTAGAAAAGGATTCATTAACCAACAAGGGCAGGGTTCTTGATGGGACGTAGCCTTGTGTGCATCCACGGAAAAATCAACAGTGAATACCAAGTGGTTTGGGCGTATTCATCCTGCCCCCTTTGCCCTTGGTGTGGAAGGAACGGAACGTAAGACCACCTGGCTTCTGGCTGACGATGCCCGACAGCCGCCAGAGCCAGCTGCTCTAAGGAAAGACAGTGCCTCTGCCTGCCTCACCGATGGCACGAGAGGAGAGGAAAGAGGACACTGGAGAAGAGCACATAAGAAAACAAGCTGTGTGAGGCCACTGCTCTCTTTGCAACTTTGACACTTTTGTAAGTTTGTCAATCTATCCATTGATGATCATTAATTCAGTAAATAATATTGAGTGTCTGTTACATGGAAGTACTACACTAGGGACCCAGAGGTGCTAAAATAGTTTGTGGTAGGGATCTAGTTTTTGTCCCAAAGACCAATCAATCATGGAAAAGGAGACTTCTCTCTCTCTCTTTTTTTTTTTTTTTTTTTTTTGCGGTACGCAGGCCTCTCACTGTTGTGGCCTCTCCCGTTGTGGAGCACAGGCTCCGGATGCGCAGGCTCAATGGCCACGGCTCACGGGCCCAGCTGCTCCACGGCATGTGGGATCTTCCCAGACCGGGGCATGAACCCGTGTCCCCTGCATCGGCAGGCGGACTCGCAACCACTGCGCCACCAGGGAAGCCCCTCTCTCTCTCTTTTTTAACCAAAGTCAACTTCCGTTTCCTTGTCTACAGAGTACATGATATTTTTCAGGTGTTTGGTTATCCTGAGAATCAAAGAGTCCATTGGGTATTTACTACGTCTCTTTAAAGGTAGTTTCTCGAAGGGTAGTTTATCCAGGAAGGTGTAAAGGGATGGTTGTCTTTCTTTATCTCAGAGGTTCTTTTCTTGAGCTTTATGGACCCTGAGGGATCCATAGTGAGGATCCTTATGAGACTGGTTACAGCAAAACTACATCTTTATTTTTTCTAGCCTCTAACTCAAACGTAGCATTTTCTTCAATCACAAATATAGATAATAAATGGCAGTAGTATTAGAAGGACATGTGATTTTCTCATCAATAGAAATCACAGATATTTTTAAACCATGTTACAGTTGTTGCAGATGTATCACAATATTGTATATGTTCATCACCACCTTGAAATTATAGTCGTTCAGCTTGGCAATAGGTCTTGTTCTTTAATGAGTTAGTGAAGAAGCATAACTGTTTCTACTTATAATTTAAAAAAAAAACTCTTTTAATAACTATTTTGAGATTATTTAGGATTCTCCAGAGAAACGGAATCAATAGTAAATATGTATCTATATATTATAGAAAGATTTATTATAAAAAATTTGGTATAAGGAATTAGCTCATGCAATTATGGAGGTTGACAAGTCCTGAGATGTATAGTCAGCAAGCTGGAGGCCCAGGTGAAGTCCATTTTCCCTTTGGAGGTCAGAATCAGTCTCCCCAGCCAGCACAGTAACCCCCTTCTTTCCCTGTTCATTCAGAAGCACGAGGAACCCAAAGGGGCTGAGTGGCTGTGAGCCCAGTGGCTGTCTTAACTCCCAATTCAATGGAATCATTGTGGTGACTCCTGGTGGAAGCGCTGTGCCCTTTGGAACTGAGACCTTTGGGCTGACGGAGCTTAAGGTCATGGGAACAGGAAGCAGAAGTGTTGCTAGTGGGTCACTAAGGGTAATAGTGGGTGGTGCCACTCCCCTTTCCACCCTTGATTCCTGGACCTGGGAGTCTTGGCTCTGGGAGAAATAGCACCATATATTGAATGCTGATTTAGAATATACACAGCCTTCTGGAGAACTATGCCTCAGCCTTACAAGGTATTGATACCTAGTTGGCACTATAACTGAGTCTTCACAAGGCCAGTCCACCATTCTATCAAGCCAGTTGTTTTAGGATGGTGGGAAATACAGTTAGAATTCCAGTGACTTCCACGAGCATGGGCCCATTACTGTACTTCATTTGCTGTCGGATGAGAGCCTGGGTCAGAAGCAATGCTGTGTGGAGTACCATGGCAGTGGACAAGGCATTCTATACGTCCACGAATGGTAGTTTGGGCAGAAGTATTATGTGTAGGGTAGGCAAGTCCCTATTCAGCGTGCCTATCCAGTAAGAAGGAAATGCTAGCCCTCTGAAGGCAGGATCTAATGTCATCAGTGTGCCACCAGGGGGCTGGTGATCATCCCTGGCAATGGTGTCATGTTGGGGGGCTCTGTGCTGGCCTGTGCACTGGCAGATTGGGCACTCGGAGTGGCCAGAGCCATGTTGGCCTTTGTGAGTGGAAGTCCATGTTGCTGAGCCTGTGAATTACCTCCAACCCTGCCATCATGGCCACTCCCTTCATGAGCCCATTGGGTGATGATGGGAATGATTGGGAAAGATGCTGACTGGTACCCAAGGAAAAAGTCATCCTATTCTCTTGACTATCAAACTGCCTCTCTGCTGAGATATCCTTTTGGTGAGAATTCACATGAGACACAAATATGTTCACTTTTTTTGCCCATTCTGAGGGGTCTATCCACATACCTTTTCCCCAAATTTCCTTGTCATCAATTTTCCCAATACTGTTCTTTCCAAGTCCTTGACTTTCCTGCTAAACAATTGAGCACAGCTCATGAGGCAGTATATAATCACACACCTGACCCTTTCCCTTCCAAGCAAAGTGCAACCAAGGGCATGGCTCAGAGCTCTACCCATTGGAAGGACTGCCCTTCACCCTTGTCCTTCAGGGATGTCCCCAAGGGCTGCAGCATTGCAGCTGTCCACTTGCTAGTGGTGCCTGCATATTTGCAGAACTATCTGTAAGCCAGGCCCAAGTCTTTTCTTCCTCTGTCAACTGATTGCAGGGAATTCCTGCTGAGCCATAGGTATGGGCTAGGAGAGAGAAGGCAGTGTAGCAGGAGTGGGGACCACGGGCATTTGAGCCATTTCTTTGTGTAACTTACTTATGCCTTCAGGGCGTGCTTGGGACAGATCACATATGTATCACTTCCTTCCATTTGACGACAGAGTGCTGCTGTACACCCCAAAGTAATGGTTTATGGTCACGTGGTAACTTGGTGGCCCATGGTTAAATATTCAGTCTCTGTTAAGGCACAGTAATAGGCCAAGAGCTGTTTCTCAAATGGAGAGCAGTTACCTGCACAGGATGGCAGGATTTTGCTCCAAAATCCTAAGGGCCTGCACTGTGATTCACCCACAGGGACCTGCTGAAGGTTCCACACAGCATCCCACTCTGCCATCCCATCAGGCCCCTTTACATCTGCTGACTCATAGGGTCCAAGTGGCATGGGACCCTGGTCCTGCTGCAGAGCCTTCTTGTGTTCTGGGCCCTCCACTCAAAAGCAGCACATTTTCAGGTCACTCAGTAACAAGCTGGAGCAGCACATCCATGTCAGAAATAGGGTGTCTCCAAAATCTAAAGAGGCCCGCTAGGCACTGTGCCTCCTTTTGGTTGTAGGCGGGGCCACTGACAAGCAAATGTCTTACCAGTAATTCTAGCGTAGTTACTGCTTCTTGCTCACTAGGTCCAATCAGCATAATGTCATCAACACAATGACCAGTATAATAAATATCTTATGGAAGAGAAAAGCAATCCAGATCCCTGCAGATCACAGTGTTGTCATCATTCTCCAGCCCTGTGATGACACAGGGCTGGAGAGTTGATATACCCCCAAGGTGAGAGAGTGGAAGTGTATTGCTGGCCTTACCAGCTAAAAGCAAACTGTTTCTGCTGGTCTTTTCTAATATATTTCAAGAAAAAAGCATTTGCCAGATCAATAGCTGCACACCAGGTACCAGGTTATGTGCTAGTTTGCTCAAGCAATGAAACCATAGCTGGCATTGCAGCTGCATTAGAGTCACCACCTGGTGAAGCTTACAATAATCCATCGTCATTGTCCAAGCTCCATCTGCCTTTGGCAGAGGCCAAGTAAGCAAGTTGAATGGGAATGCTATGAGAATCACCATTCCTGTGTCTTTCAGGTGCTTGATGGTGACATTAATGTCTGCAATCCCTCTAGGAATCCAGTATTGGTTATCCTGAGACTCAAAGAGCCCACTGGCTATTTATGATGTCCTTCTAAATGTAGCTTCTCAAGGGTTGTTTATCCAGGAAGAAGTCAAAGAAAACGTCTCTCTGCATCTCAGGAGTTCTTCTATGATGAGCATTTTTGTGACCTGGGCTAGAATACATCTTTACTTTACTAACCTCTAACTCAAATGCAGTGTTTTCTTCAAACATGAATATAGACAACTCATGGCAGTAATATTAGAAATACTTATGACTTTATCACCAATAGAAATTACAGATATTTTCAAATCACATTACAGTTGTTACAAATGTACCAAAATATTGTGTATGCTCATCACTACCCTGAAATTCAAGTCATTCATCTCAGCAGTAGACCTTGCTTTTTAATGAGTTAATAAAGAAGCATAAAATCACTATTTACAATTATTTAAACAAATATTTTAATGATTACATTTCAATATATAATAATTGCATTTGACAGAGTAAAGTCTTAGTACAATACTGGATGTCTAGCATCCCTGATCACCTTCATAGCTTATTTTGGTGTGGGGAAACATCTGTATTTTCTGTCTGTCTGGGCAATCTGTAACAATCTTCCATGACACTGATAACATTAATTTATTTTTTGGTTTTCCTCTCACTCAGCTATTTCCCAAGTTATTTTGGACCTGAGGCACATGATTTCTATAAAAATGTATATCTTCTTATTTCTACTCCCCCAATTGTTCCTTTGAATCTATTTCTATCGAAAGAGTTATACCCTCTGTTTTTGCATTCCAATCATGAGCCTTACTATAACCTCAGTTTTAGGAATGGCAGAACGAGGAAGAGCTTTCCATCACAGGTAATCACAGAAGATATTTCTTCATTGTTCTTGATTCAACTAGTACTTTTCACAGCCCATACTGGATGTCAGGAATAATACCAGGTTATTTAGCGCTTCAAGGATGGACGCAACATGGTTGCAACGGTAAAGAATCTTAATCGATCAGGAGAGACAGGCATGCAAAATGCTCTGGGGACACATAACATGGAGCAGGGGACTCTGGTGCAGGAGAAGATGGCTTTGTGGGTGAAGGCACATATAAACTTGGTCTGTAAGAATGAGTATGGTTTGCAAAGTAGAGAAGGGACAAAGGAGAAGACCTGACTACAAAAGAATGGGGTTGCTGGTGGAGCCATTACAGTCAGAGGAAGCCAAAAACGTAAAGGGAACATGTGTTTTAGGGAGCAAAATTGGTGTCAGTGGGCCTGGAACAAAAGTTATCTGGGTGGGAAAAGGGGAGAAGGTGTACTGGAGAGGTATCATGCTATGGAGACTGGACTTAGGATTTCTCAATAGGTAATTGAAAGCTGTTAATAACTTTTTTTTAATTATTTTTTTTAATGGAGTATAGTTGGTTTACAATGTTTTGTTACTTTCTGCTGTACAGCAAAGTGAGTCTGTTATACATATACCTATATCCACTCTTTTTTAGATTCTTTTCCCATATAGGTCATTACAGAGTATTTGAATAGAGTTCCCTATGCTATACAGTAGGAGGTAGTTATTATTATCTATTTTATACAGTGTTAATAACTTTTAAGTAGGGGAATAACATGATGAGATGCAAGTGTTAGAAAGCTGATTCAGGAGATGACACATTGAAGGAAGACAATGGCATCAAAAAGAGCCTGTGAGCCACCTGAATTTGAAGCAAAAGAGAAAAGAGTCAAAGGTGCCTTTCAAATATCTTGCTTAGGTGAGAGGTTTGGTGGCGACATGCTCAATTGAGGAAAGGTCAAGTTAGGGGCAGAAAGTAAAGCCCTGGAGCTCATGAGAGATATTGAGTCTGGGAAAATGAATGTATGAGTCATACACATGGAAGTGATAGTTAAAGCTCTGGGAACAAACGAGCCTTCCTAGGAGAGTGTCTAGACTTGAGATGTGAAGAGCTTTGAGGACAAGACCCCGGGGAGCACTAACATGAAAGAGTGAAGCCGAGAAAGATGAGTCAGGGAAGCAAAGCAAAAGAGAGGGGTTAGAGGATCCTGGAGAATCAAAAAGCACCATATGAGGCAAACTCAGGGCTGTGGGTGGGAGGAGAGCATTTCAGTAAGGATTTCAAAAGTAGCTACCAAGGCTGAGGTCGCAGATGAATATCCTGGAGGTAGAGTGACATTATTACCTAAGGATGACATCCAGGGGGCTGTATTAGTCTGCTAAGGTTCATAACAGAGTACCACAGACTGGGGGGGCTGAAACAACAGCAGTTTATCTTCTCATCATTCTGGAGGCTGAAGTCCAAGATCAAGGTGCCATCAGGTCTGGCACCTGAGGCCTCTCTCCTTGGCGTACAGATGGCCACCTTCTGATTGTGGCCTCACATGCCCTTTTCTCTGTGTGTGGACACTCTTGGTGCCTCTTCCTCTTCTTATAAAGACATCAGTCCTATTGGAAGAGGTCCTCATCCTTATGACTTCATTTAACCTTAATTGCCTCTGTAAATGCCTTAGCTCTTAATACAGTCGCACTGTAGGTAAAGGCTTCAGGAGATAAATTTGGGTTGGGCACAATTCAGGGTGTAACAGGAACTGTGGTGGGAAATGGTGACATGGAATGGAACTGAAAAGATCCGGCATTTCAGAGTTATGGAGTGAATCAGTTTCTCAGAGAAGAGACTTAAAAGGAATGATGCACTGCTTGAGAGAAGTTCATGGATGAGAAGACATGTCTCTGACTTTGGAGGCTTACAGACCTCTGCAAAGATGGCATCTGTGAGTTCTCCGCAATGGACTCGCAGAGTGAGGAAAGAGTGACCCTCCAGTAGGAAAGTTTGTTACTGGGCTGTTTTCTAGTAGTACTGACTGTTGGTGCTGCTTGAGGATGTGGCATAGTCAATCCAGAGAGGGGACATGCGCCCAAGCTACCATGTGTACGGATCCACTTGGCTGTGCCTGGACCAGCCTGCAGGCTTATCCTCGTACCACTGAGCTCTCAACCACCTAAGAAACTGTCTTTTCCAGATGCCTTTCCCATCAGGAGCTACTTTTTTGGTCACTACCACTGCTGCCTGAGCAATTTGGGGGTTGGTGCTGGACAGTAGAGAAAGGTCATTTCATGACATGGTCGGATACCTGGGGACATGCATGAGGATCGGGTACGTTCTCCCTTCCTAGCCTAGATGTCCTGTGAAAATCCAACCTTCTGCTCCTGTTCTCACCACTTTCTGAGCCACCCCCAGCCTGCAGTCACCTTTACTGCCCACCAGCCAGAGTTCCCTTTGGAATGAAAATTATATTGCATTACTCTCCTGCTGAAAATCCTCCAGCAGATTTCTATTGCATTTAGAATAAAACCGAGAGTCATTGCCAAGACCTATTCTTGCCATAACCTACAGGAGTGATTTTGCACACACACACACACACACACACACACACACACACCCCTCCCCATGAGAGGACATTTGGCAGTGTCTGAAAACTTTGGGGTAGTTACAACTTATGGAGGTGCTAACAGCATCTGGTGGGTAAAGCCCAAGGATGTGTTAAACGTCCTACTATGCGTAGCACTCTGACCTCCCTCTCTCTGCCATGACAAACAACTCTCCAGGCCCAAAGGTCAAGGATGCTGAGGCTGAGAGGCCCTACAGGCGCCCATGTTCTGGCCCTGTCTACCCTGCCCACCTCTCTGGTATTCCTCTTGGGTCACTCTTCTCCTTCACAGTCATGATTTTTCCAGACACATCATGGCCCCCTTAGAACATTTGCATTTACTGCTCCTTCTGATGTGTCCCCGAACTGTTTGCAGGGCTTGCCCTTTCCTAAGGCTTTCTCTAATTCCGTGGACTAAAAATGCCCCCCTCTCCCCTCTTTCTTCATAGCACTTCTGTTCATGGGCAATTAGAGTACTGCTGTTGCAGGAAGCGGGACCCCTTCCAGGGCCCGAGAGTGGGCTCTTGTCTAACACTCAGAAATGCATTGTCCGAGGAGACACATGTGCTGACAAAGCAAGAGACTTTATTGGGAAGGGGTGCTAGGGAGGAGAGCAGCAGGGTGAGGGAACCCAGGAGAACTGCTCTGCCACGAGGCTCGCGGTCTCGGGGTTTATGGTGATGGGGTTAGTTTTCGGATTGTCTCAGGCCAATCACATTGCTTGGCCCATAGTTGGTCTGACTCAGGGTCCTTCCTGGTGGCATGCGCATCTCTCAGCCAAGATGGATTCCAGCCCAAAGGATCCTGAAATGTTGGTCGTCTCCTCTCTCCTCCTTTTAGCCCCTCCCAAATTCTTCCGGGTTAGTTTTACGCCACATACTATGGGCTGGCGTGTCCCCCTTCCTTTCACCACCTCCTGAATTCTCCTCGTTAGTTTTCAGTGGCAGCACCGAGTTTTTTATCGGGACCTCCTGTTGTGAGACAACTTAGGCCAGCCGTTATCATCATGCCTGGCCAAGGAGGGCGGTTTTGGTCAACAGTTCCCTAACACCACTGGCCTCTTTTCATGTGCCTTCCTTGCTAGAAGGTGACCTCTGTGACAGCGTGGGCTTCGTCTCATTCACTGCCGTGTATCCCATCCCCAAAATAAGGCCCTGCATGCAGTGGACACACAATACACTCAATCCCCTCACTCTCTTGATACTCATCCAATGAAAACTCTTCCATTAGATTTTGAAGCTGTCTGGCTCCACAAGTGCCCAGCACCCACCCAACATAATAAAGGGAGGTCAATGGATCCAGAGGGTTAAAAGTCATGGAGGCAAATGACAGGCTTCTCAGATGCGCTTGCTTTGGGGAAACGACCTTCATTTCATTTTCCTTTTATTCTGGACTCTCAGCTTTTACAGTAATGGGCTGGACAGCAGGACAAGCAACCTCAACACTAAATTCAAGTGCAGTTTCCAACACTGTCTGCATTGCATTGTGCAAACTACATATCTGCTTATGAGTATGTGCACATGAATGGGCTTGTCATATGGAGCCAAGGTTCTCTTCTAACGGGTCAACCCGAGTGTTGGTCAAATTGCTTCTATTAGAACATGAATGCAACTCAGACCAAAGCAAGTCCCTGCAGATTGAGCGTTGGAGAAGGAGAGCCAGCCGGAAACTATGATAACTTTGTGTTCTCAAACAGGGAAGGCTGCGGCTTCCATTTAATTCATTGACAGTGGAAACACTTTATAGCATCGTATGAAATATTCTTCTATAAGATAATTTCAGAACCCACTCATCTTCAAGACTCCTGATTTCCTGTCAACAGCAGTTTTTGCTTTTCTTTCTTCTTCTTCTTTTTTTTTCTTTCTTTTTTTGATGAGAGCTCTCCCTAGGGAAAAAGTAAAAACAGCTTTTCCTGGAAGAGTTCCTGCTGCCCTCATTTACCTTTTGCATAACAAAAGCCCAGAGTATAATTCTGAATGGCTGTTTTGTGTCGTTGAACCAGGTGTCCTGCTTGCAGAGACTGAACATTAGAAGTCAAAGAAATGCCAATTTGCTCTGTTTCAAAACACTTTGTTTCAGTTGCTGCCAAAGCCTTGGGGCAAAATGCTATAATCTATTTTCAGTTCCAGCTTTTCAATTGGCTAGGCCTCTTTTTTTTTTTTTTAAACTTATTAACATGCCCAAGTGACAGTATCACTTATTAACCTTATTAATCTGGGAAGACTTTTATTAACTACGAAAGATATTCCTTATTTGAAATAGTACTAGTTATTTCTTGGCAAGAGAACATCAAAGTCCCGAAAGATGAACACTGATTTATAAATAAATAACAAACATGCTGGTTAAAATACATCAGCGATATATCTGTTTATAGATTAAATAATTAGATAATAGTAAGTCAAATTGAGAAAGGTATGGCCATGCAATTTGAAGAAGGGTACTGACATATCTGGTAAAGGCATATTTTCAACTTAAAGGGTTAGAGAGACATTCTGTCACAGATGGAGTTATGTCACATCTGGTGGATCCGGTCCCTTTTTCTCCTGGCAGCACTACAGGGGCAAAGAAGGATGTTAAAGAAAAGATAGCATATGGATGGCTAGCTGCCAGAGACACAAAAGATGAACCCCTAAATGAACGCACAAGACTCATTCATTCAAATATTTTCTGAGCATTTACTATGAGCTGGGTATCATTTTAGATGGTAAGTTTGCAAAATAAACATATATATTTGTGTTAACAGAATATTAAATGCCTGGTACTCTGAGCTGGGATTTTCCCATAATTCTTAATCGATATCTGGACGATCTTATATATCATAGACCTGTGGTTTTTCTCTCCAAAGGAGGACGCTAAAGACCTGAGAAGTTTATGCAATGGAAAGAAATCTCTTCAAAGATGTGGAATCAAATTCTGACACGATGAACTGAGATAGGCAAGTTATTTTAGGTCCTTGAATCTCAGGATTCCACTTTATAAAATAACCTGATCTCATCAAGTCGGTATCATGGGCAACATGAGATAATGTCCACACATTGCTGGTGAGAATATATAATATAAATATACACTGCTATGGAAAACAATTTGGAAGTCCCTCAAAAAGTTAAAATTACCACATGATTCAGCAATTCCATGCTTATGTATATATCAAAAGAATTAAAAACAGGTATTCAAACAAATACATGTAAATGCATGTTCGTAGCAGTGCTATTTACAATAGCCAAAAGGTGGAAACAGCCCAAATGTCCACCAGTAGATGAGTGGATAAACGAATTGTGATATCTACAGACAACGGAATATTATCCAGCCAAAAAAAAGAAATGAAGTACAGATACATGCTACAGATACAATGTGGATCTACCTCAAAAACATTATGTTACATGAAAGAAGCCAGACACAGAAGGTAACACATTGTACGATTTCATGTATATGAATACCCAGAATAATTAAATCCACAGAGAAAGAAAGCAGGTAAGTGGCTGCCAAAGCCTGTGAAGAGGGGCAACGGGAGGGATGCTCAATGGGCACAGAGTTCCCTTTTGGGTGATGAAAACATTCTGAAACTAAAGAGAAGTGATGGTCACACACATTGTGAATGTACTAAAAGCCACTGGAATGTTCACTTTAAAGTGGTAAATTTTAGGTTTGTTAACTTCACCTCAGTTAAAAAACAAAAGCAAAACCAAAACATGAGATAGTTGTTTATGAAAATACTCCATCCATTTTTTTAGTGACTTACCCAGGGTCACTGAGGATTGGAATTCATATGGGTAAAAGGCTATGTAGGAAGGTTGACAGGAGTCTGAAACTTTTAGTGACTCTTTCTTAAGGGAGAAAGAAACTTTCCTTTGACGGGATGCACCCCTAAACTTCTTCTTGTCTCATTGGCCAGAATCAGGTCACATGCCCTTTCCAATCATGCAAGAGGAGGGGGTTATCCTCAGACCAATCAGGTCCCCTTGGAGCTAGGGATGGGTCAGCTTCCCCTAAGACCGTGGCTGTGTGTGTGTGTGTGTATGTGTTTGTGTGTGTGTGTGTGTGTATGTAAATACTGGAGGAGAACCAGAGTTCTCTAGGATAAGATAGAGACACAAGGACATCACTTAGGTAATCCCCAGCAACCCTCCGTTAGAAGAGCTGGCTTCATGGTCAGTATGGTAAAGCCCATACCGCTGACTAAACATATGTTGTAGGAAATGCTGAGCTTCTCCACAGAGATTCAGAAATACTTTACAAAACTAAAGGACAATCAAGAAGGAGATTAAAAAAACTGCCTCAAAATATTGTCCACTACGTCTATAAAATACAGTGACTGCTTTAAGAAACCCTCACTTTTGGAGACAATTCTGCAAGAGACCCTAGAGTGAGAGGTGATTAGGGAGACAGTGGTGGAGAGGTGGATGGGGCCTCTGGAGAGAAGGACCTAGATGGAACCTTGGCTCAAAGTCCTAGTAAGTCTGGATTTATCCTCCATGACATGAAGCCTCCTTGAGCTTCATTTTTAATCTGTTAAACAAGGAAAGCAAGAGCTTCCACACAGATAACTTGAAAGAATTATACTCGAGGGTGGAAAAATGCTTCATAAGTGATGGTAGATAGAGAGAGCATTGACTGAATTCCCTAGACAGTCATGCCACAAGGACATGACTTACACCCGGCTTCTCACTTTATGATAAATATTGTTGTGTCATAATATATTGAAGGGTTTGAAACAGTTCATGCATAGTGGATGAATGAATGAATGAAGCATTAAAATGCCTGACTGCCTTCACACCCAATATAATTGGAAGCAGAAGATCCGATCATTCAGTGAGCTCCTCAAAATCCCCCCAGTGGGGCTTCCCTGGTGGTGCAGTGGTTAAGAATCTGCCTGCCAATGCAGGGGACATGGATCTGAGCCCTGGTCTGGGAAGATCCCACATGCCGCGGAGCAACTAAGCCTGTGCACCACAACTACTGAGTCTGCACTCTACAGCCTGTGAGCCACAACTACTGAGCCCACATGCCACAACTACTGAAGCCCGTGCACCTAGAGCTCATGCTCCACAACAAGTGAAGCCACTGCAGTGAGAAGCCCGTGCACCACAACGAAGACCAGCCCCCACTCACTGCAACTAGATAAAGCCTGCGCGCAGCAACAAAGACCCAATGCAGCCAAAAGTAAATAAATAAAATAAATAAATTAAAAAAAAATCCCCCCAGTGGTGCAACCGTCATTGGTTTCCCATGAGCACACTTCCCTCCTTGGAAATCTCCAACTCATACACCATAGACCTGGCTTACACCATTCTTTATGGTGTTCATTTCTAGGCTCCTTACTGTCAGGACTGGATACATAATTTGGGGGACCCAGTGCAAAATCAAGGCTCCTTATTTAAAAATTATTAATAAACTCAAGATGGTGACAGGAGAACATTAAACCAAGGAGGGGCTTTCTAAGCACAAGACCTTGTTTGACTCTCCATGTCACATGGTCATGAACTCAGCCCTACTTATTACCTACAAGTAAGAGATGCAAATGCTTTAGCACAGTATACAAGGCTTCCATCCTTGGTTCCCCAGGGTCCCAATTAGCATTTGTCTCATGGCACCTAAATCACATTTTTTTACACCTTGATCTCTCCCCTCAAGAAGGTGAGCTCCTTGAGTTCAGGGAATGTGTCTTATCTCCTTCTGTGCTTTTAGCTCTCCACCCAGTGTCTGGCATCCGGGTGGTTCCTAAGTGAACATGGGAATGGCTGGATCACACCAATACTGAACCATTCATTCTCTGATGTGACTCTGGCTCGAACCTCTGAATCTTATCCTGTGTCTGTTCAGGTTTTGGCTTTGACTCTGACCTTGCCCCTGGTGGATGTGACACTCTGTCTTTTCTTGGACTCCTAATACATACTTCCTCTCTCTTTCCTTTGATTTTGAGCCTCAGGGATGGTGCTGGTACTCAGATCCCAACTCTGGTCATTCATATTTTTGAAGCAGCGTGACCTAGGGTGAAGTTCCTCTAAAGCATATCCCAAGACAAGGATTTGGGCCAAGTATTTTATTTGCATGGTGAGGGAGTGGGAAAGTGGAGGGTGCAAAGTTAAGAAGAGCTACCTTAATTAGTAGGTTCCATTATGTGCAAACTGGGCTCAGGCTGTAGGGGACCTTCTGAAAAGTTCTGTTGAACCCAACTCTAAGTGATCCTATCAGGGGTCTTTATTCACAACTGTTGCCTCTCCATCTGACTGATGGTCACTCTGGGAACTTTCTGGTGCTTTAGCCTGTTTTGTATGTGAGTGTGTGGGCCCATGGTCAGAGGATGCTCTTAGCCAGGAGATGCAGGAAGCCATCAGCAGGGCTGCAGGTAGCCTCTGGGATAGGGGTGTGTGTGTGTGTGTGTGTGTGTGTGTGTGTGTATGGGATGAATATGTGGACCACCGATGACATCTGCTGCATAGAGGAATGGTAATAAACCATCCCTGGCAGAAATGTTCTGAAGTGATCATGAACTCCAGCTAGTGCATCCATGGCAGAAACTACAGCAGATAGTTTCTTAAGGCTGTTGTTACAAAGTCCCACACAGTGAGTAATACATCAGTTCTGGAGGTCAGAAGTTCTGGAGGTCAGAAGTCCATAGTCAAGGTGTCAGCAGGGCCATGCTCCCTCTAAAGGCTCCAGGGAAAGATCTGTTCCTGGCCTCTCAGCTTGGTCCTTGGCTTATAGATGACCATCTTCTCCTTGTACATTTTTACATGGCCTTTCCTCCATGTGTGTCTGTCTGTGTCCAATTTCCCCTTTTTATAAGGACACCAATCATATTGGATTAGGACCCACCCTAATGATCCCATTTTACCCTGATTACCTCTGCAAAGACCCTCTCTCCAAATTATGGTTATTCTCTAGTATGCGGGTATTAGGACTTCAACATATTTTTTTAGAGGACATAATTCAATCTAAAGCATAGCCAAATGAAAAGAAACCACCACCTGAGTCCCACTTAGTCTCCCTAAGTTGGCAAACACCTAACAAGGAATTGTACCCCCTGTTGACCTAGGTGCTTAGAGCAGTTCCCCAAACAACAGCCACTGGAATTTTTCACTTCACTCCCTCACATTAAAGAGAAAAGTGGGCCAAACTCAGCAGGAAGACGGACTATCACCAAAGTTACATGCAAAAATGAATGGAAGATGAAAGCCAGCATAGCTTACAAAAACCGTGGGGTAATTTTGTCCAAGGGGAAGATTCACTGGAAGCCCTTTTGGGTTAAGACTGACTATTGTGGGAGGTATGTGGTAAACTAAGGGAAAATCCACAGGAGAATCTTTCTAAAAACTGAAATAATTAAAGACTTCAAAAACAGGACCTAGAGAAAAAGCCGAAAGGAATTTGATAATTTTGCCTGCAGGAAAGCAGACTGAGGTGCGGCTTCCCAGCTTCCCTGCATTTGAAAGGTGTCCAAAGGCACTCCTATTCCTGCTGAGAAGACAGTGATGGGAAAAAGGCTTAGACTGGATGGGGAGATTTGGGTGGGATAAACTGAAGAATGTTCCAGAATTAGCCTACATGTGTCAACACTCCAGGATTGGTTCACTGAGAGAAGAGACTTTACTTTTGCATGAACTTAATGATTTATGCAGATTCCTTTTACATACCTCATCTCATTTGAGTCTCCCCATGCTCCTTTGTGGGGGACAGAGTAGGTAACACTGTATAAGCTGTAAAGTTGTATACAATGTATAAGCTGTGTGCATGATTTACACTAGTAGCCTATAAAATGCTTCCTTTTTTGCCAGTCCAGGGTGTCTCAACCTCAGTACTGTTGACTTTTGGGGCCTGATCATTCTCTCTTGTGAGGAGCTGTCCTGTGCACAGTAGGATGTTTAGCAGCATCTCTGGTCTTTACCCAATGGATGTAAATAAGACCCCTCGTCCCATCTTGACACCCCAAAATGTCTCCAATTATTGTCAAATGTCTCCCCCGTTGAGAACCACTGAGTAGTCTAAGTTCCCCCAACTTCAGTTTAAGCCTTTTCACTATTTTTTTTTATCCTCTGGGGAGATGAGAAGTATTGTTGTTCATTTTTTAAATATTTAAGAAAGATGAAGAAACATAGCCAGTGACTCTCAGGACCACCCAGACCACTGGGGAATGGCGCCTGCATTCTCCTCCCAATGGGAAGGGGGCTGTCATGTGTTGCACCCAAAGGGTACAGAGGTCATGGGACCTGTAATCTGCCCAGCATCGTCAAGGAGGAAAAGTTTCACAAAAGAGGGAGGATAGAGACTAAATTGTTAAAGGATGAATAGGGGTTTATCTACTAGATGTTGTCACTTATCATATTATATACAACTTTTTATTCAAGGTCAGGGGTTGTCACATGGGCCATGGGCCAAATCAGGCCTGCTGTCTGTTTTTATTAATAAAGTTTTATTGGAACACAGTCATGATTATTCATTTTAGTAATGTCTATGGCTGCTTACACGATACAACAGCAGATCTGAATGGTTGCATCAGAGTCCACATGGATCACAAAGTTGAAAATACTTACTAACTTGCCCATAGAAAAAACTTGCCGAGCCCCATCTAGGACCTGGGACCATGAAGCACAGGGGCCCTTACTGAATGTCTGTTCTGCCACTTCACTTCTCATTGCTTTAGGTAAGATCATCTACTGTGTACCAAGCACTCTGGTTTATAGATGCTCCATTGCTTCTTTGCAATGACCTTGAAAAATATATATTGTACTCACCCGTCCAACAAATAGAAGTTCAGATAAAATAATGAACTTGACAAAATTATATAATGAGTAAGCAGGTGGATGCGGTGTTCAAATTCCCGTTTTCTCGATTCAATGTCATTCAAACTCTGTGAGCATCAGTGTCTTCACCTATTAAAAACAAATAAAGTCAAAAAAAAAAAAAACAAATAAAGGTACCTACCTACCTGTCTTCAGTGGATAAACTTTCTTCCAAAATAAAAGTGATATAACTCTTCTAATAACAAAATGCCATGTCGGTAACAAGGATCCCAGCAGTATAATGAAGTATTAGGTGACTTCTGTGCTCTGTCTTCTAGTAGCACTGGCTTTGGGACCAGCAGTATCACATACATAAATCGTCACAGCTTTATCCTTTTACACCATTCATGGCTCACTTCAGTAAATGCTTCCTTCCCGATCACACAGCTCGGTTGGCAACTCCAGGGAAACAAATAAAATTCGAGCGTGGAGTTAAAAGAGGCTTGAGAGCAGCAACTTGAATAAATCTGCTCTGTAAAGGGTTTAGAGATCCTGGAGGCCACATTAAAGACATTCCCTAAATCAATTCAGGATGGGGCTGCCTGGGTGGTGAGGGAAATTGACATGCCCCAAAGACCTGATGTTGCCTTCTCTCCACCCCACCAAATAAGGTTAAGGTTAAGGTTAGGGTTAGGGTTCGGGTTAGGGTTAGTGGATAGGAAAGTTGGCGGCAATTGTGCAGGTGAGCCTCAAACACAATGGACCAGTGGATCATGTGTCCCCCTTGCCTTGCTTCCCCTCTTCACTGGATGCTTCACTGGGTGCACACACATTACTAGGCATGTGTATAAAACAAAATGATTATTGTGAATGATGGAGTGACGTGTCACCAACCAGGACCCAACACATTACACAAAGCATTTTATTTTTTTTATTTTATTATTATTTTTTAAGAAGTTAAACTCCTTTTATTCATAGACAACATGATCATGTGTATTAAAAAAATAAGAAATTTTCAAAAAAGATACTAGAACTAATAGCAAAGTCAAAGAATAAAATGAAGAGTTATGTTTCTAGAAATTGACAAGATAACCTTAAATTTATGTAGAAGTGCAAAAGATGTAGAAGAGCCAAAACAATTTTGAAGAAGAAAACAAATTTGGAGGACATAAACAATCTGATTTCAAGAGTTACTCTAAAGCTACAGTAATTAAGACAAAAGATATGCACTAAAGTAAATATTAAAGGACATTCAATATTTGAATAATGAACCTAGATAGAATCATGGCAGTTCAGGAAGGAATGAGAATTATGGAAAGGATAATATGTGGCTAAATTTAAATGGCCATTAACACACAAAGCATTTTAAATTCATCGTCTCATTGGGTCCTTACAACGGCCCTCTGTGGTAGGCACTGGTTTTAGCCCCATTTTACAGATGAGGAACATGAGGCTTGGGAGCTTAAGCAACCTCCCTCGAGCCGTATAAATACAAAGATTGAAAAGCAGATCTTTCTGTTTCCTAATCACAATTTCCCAGCTCCCTCCTCAATGAAAAATGGGATTCCCTGTTGAGGGCATTTCCTGCCCAGGGATCAGAGAGGCATTCCATCTTCCCTGAGCCAAAGTGGTTCTGCCCACATCTGACTGCCAGGTCTCTGGCCTTGCCAAGCTTGCTCAGATGGGCTACGGGTGTGTGGAGCGCCTCCGATAGTGTAGACCCTCCCAGAATGGGCATATGTAACCAATCAGTGTAGTAAAAAAAGAAGGAAATGATTAAGCCCCCTCCACCCCCATGTATACGACTTGTGGAAGGTATCTGAGCAGTAGAAGAAAGAGGTGTGAAAGGCCCTAGAGCCTTAGGCCAGAGGCAGCAGCCTGAGTCCATGTGGGGGGACTCACCTTCCCCACCAAAGCCGTGGCCTGCATCATCCTTGGCCGCGTGGGATCCGTCCTGCGCCTGTACGGGCAAACGTTGGGCGGGGATTGTCCCCTACTCCCCAGCCACAGCTGCCTTTCTGCTCTGAGGTTCCTCCAGTTGTCAGAAGCCCACAAGAGGCCAGCACTAACATCTCTGTTCTCAGTGGGGGTCCCCCCAGGACAAGTATGGAAAGGTGAGTCCTCCAGAATCACCCTCCAGGGGGCTCTGAATGGAACCCCCCAGGCTCATTGCCTTTTGTTGTAGGGTTGAATCGTGTCCCTCAAAAAGATATGTTGAAGTCTTAACCCCCAGGGCCTGTGAATGTGATCTTATTTGGAAACAGGGCTGCCGCCCAGCCCCAATCCATATGTTGAGCTAACCTCCAATGTGACTATATCTAGATAATACAGCAGGTAATTAATGTTAAATGAGATTGTAAGTGTAGGACTCTAATCCAATAGGACTGCAGCCTTATACAAAAAGGAAGAGAGAACTTGTTCTCTTTCTCTCTTGTGCTCTCTCTCTCTCTCTGTCATGTGAAGACACAGTGAGAAGGTGGCCATCTGCAAACCAGGAAGAAAGCTCTCACCAGATATCAAACCAGCTGGCACCTTGATCTTGGACTTCTCAGCCTCCAGAACTGTGAGAAAATTAATTTCTGTTGCTTAAGTGACTCAGTCTATGGTATTTTACTACAGCAGCTCAACCAGACTAAGACAAGGGTCTTTACAGTTCTAATCTAGTTCAAATCGTTAATCATTAGCGTGGGTCCCAATACAAGAGGAGAAGAGATGAAGAGACAGACACACACAGAGGAAAGACAAAGTGAAGGCACACAGGGAAAATGGCCATGTGATGGCGGAGGCGGAGATGGCAGTGAGGCTCCCTTGGGAGGAGAATTGGGGGTAATGACAGGAAGATAAAGGGGCTGTCCAAGTGGGCAGGTAGTTCACGCATGGTCTTCAATGCACATTGTGTTGTTTTCCTCTTGCTGCTGTAACTAATGATCACAAACCATGTATTGAAATAACACAAATGTATCATCTTGCAGTTCTGGAGCTCCGAAGTTCAAAATGGGTCTTACAGTTATAAAATTAAGGTATCAGCAGATTTGCATTTCTTCTGGAGGCTCCAGGGGAGAATCAGCGTCCTTCCGTTTTCCAGCTTCTAAAGGCTGCCTGCATTCCTTGGTTTATAGCCCCACTTCATTCTCACTTCTGCTTCTGCTGTCACATCTCTTAGACTTAGACTCTGCTGCATTGTTTTTATAAGAACCCTTGTGATTACATAAGGCCCACCCAGATAATCCCCTATCTCAAGATCCTTAATTTAATCATAACTGCAATGTCCCTTTTGCCATGGAAAGTAGCATGTTTGCAGGTTCCAGGGATTAGTTGTCTACCTTGTGTAAGAAAGCACTTGCCAAGTGAAATGCCACCCTCTGCTGCCCTCCAGGAGCACACAATCTGAAAGTCTACTCTTGGACTACAACCTCTGGCCTATCTACCTCTCTCGCCCCCATGGTTTTCACTTCATCCCCGCTGTCCCTGGATTTATGGAGTAGATTATCTATCAAATCATTAAGAGTTGAATTTGGCTTTAGTCTTTACCTTTACTGAAAACAAGATTTTTGTACAACCTCAACTTAATATTTTCACCTGCAACATGTGACTTAAAACCTTCTTATGAAGGTTGGTAAGATTAGATGAACTAGTTTAGCACAGAAACTGTACGAGCTAAGAGTTCAATAGATATCATTTCTTTCCCCTTACTTCCTCCCTGAGGTCTTCTCCTTTGACAGTCTTCCACTCTGAGATGTCTCCGTTTCTGAGGCTTTATCTCATCTCCATCACCGATGCTTTCCTGCCAGTGCACATTCCTGGCCTCTGTTTTCTTGACTTTACCACTTCTCAGGGCAAACTCATCTGTCCTGGTAACATCAACAAACACTCCTCTCGAAATGATGACTCCCAAACTCTGATCTCCAACTCTTCCCAAGAGCTCTGGACCTTTGCTCCAACTCCCTGATCAGCATCTTCTTGAGTATACCATTCGCCCAGTCAACTGAACAGCTTTCAAACAGAACCATTTTATATTCTCGTCCCACTCTCACCTGGGTTCTGACTCTCACCAGCCACACTCCTGCCCACCCAGTCCTGCATCCTAGAAATCTCACAGGCACATTGGACTCTTCTCTCTTTGCACCTTTCACATGGAAGGAGCCTGGAAACCCAGGGAAACCTCCCCTGGGAATACATTTCCAGGCCCACGATCCTGGTTTGACAACATCCTCCTACCTTTGGCCTCTCGCCTCTCTTGGCACCAGTCTCTCTGCTGTTAGAGTTTATTTTTTGCTAAAGACAGATCATCTCATAATATCTCTCTTTTCAAAAGCCTCTGCTGACACTTCAGTTCCTAAAGTTTGAATGCTTTATAGTGGGTGTGTAATCAGTGCTTCGGGAATAATTGAAGAGATGTGTCTCTGGTAGGGCACAGTGTTTATCTGAGGGAACGCTGATGAGCTTCATTGGCTTTTCCCATGGTGGGAAGAGAGGCAGGGTGGTGCAGGTGAGGCTTTGGGGCCCCTGCGCCTACACACAATACATGGGAGTCTGGTCTACCTCCAGCTCTAAGCTGGAACCTACAAGATTGCAGGTCAGGAGGAGATGATCTTAGGGACCCAGAAACAGCAAGGCCCAGTGTTCATGCCTCAAGAGAACTTCTAGACCCTTCATGCTAATAGGAGGGTTTCCAGAACAAAGCGCTCAGAACCACAAAGGAGATCTTTCTGTTGATCTCAGGCAGATCTGCAAATTCCCTGATGAGCTGCAGATCGTAGTCTTCTTGCTGGTTCTACTGCTCCAATTAGGCTTTTGGAATGATCCCTGAGGGCTGTTTTCTCAGGCTATCAGAAGGGCCTGCCTGCCGTCCTGAGGTCTATAGGATGTGGCTCTGATAAGGGTACCGGTTATTCTCCCTGAGCTCCCCTCATAGCCATTCTCCCCAATCCTCTGCCCTGCTACCTGCTCCTGGGAATGACCTCTGTGGGGCATGACTGTGTTCCCTGGGTTGCCTTGCCCTCTGGCAGGAGACTGCAGTAAGAGGGGAGAGAGAAGTCAAAGCACTTCTTTCTTTTCCCCTCTTCCCACCTTGCTATAGTTTCACGGGGGACCAGGTTGTATGGCTACAGCTCCTGTTGGATGGTCCCTCTTCTGCATCCAATCTCAGCTCTACTCTTTCTCCTTGCTTCCTCAGACTTAGAGGCTGCTACTACCTGGGTGCCTCACTATTCCTTATGAGTTTCCCAAGCTTATACATCTGTAAATTGTTTCTTTCATTAAATTCTCCATAATACTCACAATTTAATGGCAGACCACCTTTTTCCTGCTAGGAGTCTAATGGCTATGGTAAGCACCAAGAAATATTAGCAAACATTTTTATCATTCTTGTGGCACCCTTGGCCCATGCTCTGGAAGATGCAATGAGGACCTTGAGCCCGTATTTACCTGTGAGAACTAGAGGATTAGCCTTTTTGGTATGTGCACCGCCTCCGTGGAAAACATACCTCCAAAGGAGCCCGAGAATTCTGAGAACATCTTGCTTTATGTCACGCCTTTTATTTTTCAAAAAGTGTGTCTATATCTGCTGAAGGAATGTTTGCAACTTCTTTTGAGGCAAATCATAGAGCTAGTAGCACCCTTCCCGTTTCTCATACTTTTGCCCAAGGACATCTCAATGGCAAATGTACAACTTGCACCCGTGTGTGTGGCTTTTCAGCCAGCTCTCTTTTCCGCTGAACTGGGAGGACTCCATTATGGATTTTCTTTTCTTCCTCCTACAGCTTTACTTTGGCAGTTTCCTGAAGCAGAAAATCCAACAAAAACTCACTGATTACAATGGAATGTACCAGCTCATGCTGTAAAAGGTCACAGCACTTCATGGCATCCTGTGACACAACACAACATCAGCTTAGTCAGAAGCATGTTCCATCTGACTAACGATGGGACCTGAATTGAGCATTGTGCAGTATAGCTGGAGCAGGTGGCCCTATCACTCTACAGTACCCCGTGTCGAATGAGCAATGCCCAGTGATGCCAAGAAACCCCATGAGTGAGTACAGAAAAATCTCAGTGTCAGCGCGATGCAAGTGATCTCTGCACAGTACATACTTAGTGCCCTATAACAAAACCATGCCCAAAGCCAAATGGAACTTCAACAGCAAAGTGGAAGCTGTTAAAGCCAAACTGGGGAAGCACAGAGCGCCAGCCTTAACTTCCTTGAAGTTTGTTTGTGCAGCTTTGGAAATCACAGAGAGATGGGTGAACTGTTGGCCGATGGTGGAAAAAAAACACTCGGTTAAAGAAAGGACAAATGGAGAGAATTGTGATAAGAGGCAACGGTGAGGTTCCTACTTATGAGTATTCTATACTCTAGGTAGTAATAAGTGACTTGTTGCCAAAATCCAACAGTGGTATAGATGTAAATCCTGTATTAGTGTCTTTTGGAAAATGTCATTTCATGCATAACTAAAAGTAAAAAGAACAAGTGGTTGCCTCAGAGTGGGTGGGGATTGACTTGAGAATGGGCATGAGAGAACCTAGTGGGTGCTGGTCTTGTTCTGTAGCTTGATAAGGGTTGCATTATATACCTGTGCGCTTTTGTCGAAACTTTTAGAAAGGTACACATAAGATTTATGCATTTCACTGCATGCAACTTTTTCCTAAATAAATATATATAAGCAAATATTGAGCTCTCGCTACTGATATGCATAAGGAGATATTTACAGATGAAGTATACTGATGTCTGCGACTTGCTTTTAAATGCATCAGAAATAAAATGGACTTCTATTGGTTGTAGAATCTAGGCAGTGGGTATGGGTATCTTCTGTACAATTCTTCCAGTTTTTTGGTATGTTTGAAAGTTTCAGTTACTACTAAATGTAAAATAGATAACTGACAAGGACCCACTGTATAGCACAGGGATCTATAGTCAATATTTTTTAATAACTTGTAAGGGAAAAGAGTTTATTTATATATATCTATCTATATACATAGATATATAGATAGATAGATCTGAATCACTTTGCTGTATACCTGAAACTAACACAACATTGTAAATCAACTATACTTTAATAAAAGAATAAAATAAAACAAATTTTTGAAAAGTGTTGGAAAAAAATGAAAAGAAACTGAAAAGAAAAATCCCAGGGTTTTTCACTGAGTTGAGGATTATATTTTAACACAAGTGGCATCACGCTGTCAAATTATTTAAATATTACTTTTAGAAATGAAGTATGCCCCATAGGATAAGACACAGGTAATCCAAAGTAAAGTCAAATTCCCCCAAACTAAACAGAAAACTGGTCCCTAGGGAGATGAACAGGGATTTATGTGGAAGACCCTTGAGGATCGCAATATTGCAAGGAATGCACGATTTTGAAGAGCCTATTTCTAAGAAAGCACTTTGGGGCTAAAGGTTGATTCAGTCCCTTCCCCCGGCAGACCGACTCCATTCCCTTACCGCCAAACCACTAGCTTCAGAGAGGTCACAGATGGTCTAGAGGTATGAACCATTCATGAGCTATGGGCAAATGCTGGATCCTGCAAGGTAGAATGGAGACAATTATAGACTCATACTTTCAGCTACTTCAGAACATGATTAAAAATCCAAGCCTTTCAGATCTTCAATTTTTATAGAATGTCTACAGTTTGACTCTTTAACAGTTTGACATCTTGACTCTCTTTTTGGAGTGACTGTCAACAGGGTGAGTCTGTTTGTCAACATCTGGCTTTACTAACAGACTAATAACGTTGTAGAGAGTACCTTGTGGAGTGTAGGTGCTTAATGAATGTGTTACAATGACTTTGGAATCCTCCAGCTGCTCCTGTGCCTGACTGCACAACCTTTAGACAAATGCTTAAACTCTGTGAACCTCAGTTTCCCTATCTGTTCAAAACAATATCGATAATAACACTGACCTCTAGGGTCATCGTGAGAATCATATACATTTAAAAAGATGTGAGGTCTCTGGCAGGTGGTTGAATGAGACCCAAAAGAAACAAAACAAGATGAATAAGGAAGTTTTCATCTGCTGGCCCAGTCTGTTGGACTGGCTTACAAGTGGAAAGGCGAAAATGATCACAACCCCTGTTGGGATGGAAAGTTGCTCTTGTTGGGCTCTCAGAAGACAGTGGAGGAGGCCACTGCAGTGGGAGGATCAGAAAACTGGCTACAGTGTCCAGAAATTTCTTGGGAATAATCCTGCTGGGGAGAGAGGTGTGAGGGGTATATACCCCAGTTCTGCGGGGTATGGAGGTGAACAAAAATGTGAGTTAACAATAATCACCATGAGACAGATGGAACAGCGGGACACTGGAGGCTCCAGGAGGCAATGCTCTTTCCAGTTAAGCTATTATTTGTACTACACCAGCTCTGATTATTAAAGAATATTATTTTATATTTCCATCATTATTAATTACTCCTCATATTTGTAATTCTGGCTAAAGGATGAAATAGAAGAGATGAGGGTTAGGGATGTACGTCACTCCTGGGTCAAGGAAGAGCGTTTACAGAAAAACAACAGTAACGCTAACACGTGCATTTGAAGAAGTGTATGGAAACCAGTCAATCAGGCTGGAATTCCAGTGGAAATTGCACAGTCTCCAAGAATAGTGCTTTCCATGTTGAGTATGGAGAGTTGCTTCTAATAACGGGACCCATTTGGACCTGTTTTATTAACTTGTTCCATTCACAAAGATGAAACCTTTTAATGGCAGTAATAAGACAGTGCTGCAAGCTGAAGCAACTTCCTTAAGAGTGGAAAATAAGCATTTTACTGCAGCTGTGGCCTATGCTAAACAGCATGTAATGTACAGGAAAATCCCCCTGTAACATCCTCCTCGGACTGCATGAAGGAAAATGCTACTAGTGGGGGATTTTGCTAAGAAAGAAACCGGAAAGCAAAGTCTTAATAAAGCCTCTGTTTATTAGCTATCAAACTGATAATCTGAGTGGTTCAAATTAATTGATAAAATGACAGTTGTTGGTTAATGAGAAATTTATTGAAAGCAATTTCCCACTAAGATTTTTCATGTTAACTGAAGTTGCATGGTAGAAATATTTTAGACTGTAAGTTGTGTTTGATAAACCAAGAAGGGAATGTTGCTTTATCTTCTCCCAAGTATAAAAGCCCTTTGATGTTGTACTTGAAGATACATGAGGCTCAGATAGTTTATTCTAATATTCCTCTAAGTCGTGGGTTGCGTTTTTTTTATTTGTTTGTTTAATAGTGCACGGGCATTTTTGCCCTTGGTCAGAGACTGGAGAGATGGCGAAATTTTATTGGGCTTCCAAACCTTGTAAAAGAGAACACTTTTCTCACTCTGACTGTGTGTTCCATCTGGGAGGCCAACTTCCAATATTCAGTGGAAATTTTGTCTTGCTCTTCAGTCTTTTAGATCTACGGAAGATTTCTATATATTTTTTATTGAAGTGTTAAAAGGAAATACTTGTCATGTAAGCCTGAAGGAAAATTCAGACTTTTTTGACCCTTAAAGAAACGTAGATAAAAGAGTGTAAGAATATTCAAACATGGATAAAGAAACACTTTCCAGTACAATTTAGAACTGAAAATTTACCTTTTCTTAATGTACCTCATGACTTTGAACCACAAATCTCAAAAAAAAAAGTTGTTTTTTGTATTTAGAAATGGGCAAGTGGTTATCCACACTTGAAGAAACTAGGTTTATCAGAAAACTCTACAGAAATAGATTTTTCCTATTAGGTTTATTTAGGTTATTGCATGAATCAGGCTTTGCAAGGTTATCTTGTAATAATACATGATCCCCCAAATATGAGAAGCTTCTAAAAATGAAAGTTTATTTATTCACGTGCCTTCCATTCTAGTATCTGAATTAAAGGAGCACTTTTTGCTGATAGCCCTGGCTAAGAATTGCAGTCATGCAGACTTGGACCACACCTGCCTCTGCGACTGCAGGCTAATTCCTTTTTCTTTTCTTTTTTGCTGCAAATATAACTTTATTTTTTTACTTTATTATTTAAGCATCATTTCCAAACTTCTTTGTACATGTCATTTTTTAATGATGTGTACTATTCTTTTTTTCAGCTTTATTGAGATATAACTGACAAGTAAACATTGTATATATTTAAGGCGTTCAACTTGATGATTTGATAAATATCTGTGAAATGATCACCACAATTCACCTGATTCTTGGAGTAAGACAGCGATCTTAAGGCCACCCAAGGGCTCTAAGGATCCTAGAAGGAAGGGAAGTGTGTACATCTCAGGTGCAGCCTTCAGTGTTAGAATGGACACACGGCAGGAGGGTGTAAATATGTGTGTAGACTTTGGCAGGGATTAGCCTCCTCACTCAGTCTTTTCAAACTCCAATCATGTGTGACAGCCACATGTGGCACCCCTAAATCTGATGTATTATAGTGGATAAACTAGCAGTGAGTCAGGAAACTGACAGATCATCCCAGCCAGGACGAAGGTGTTGTCAGTTTCCATTCACACAACCATGTAAATAACCAGGAAGCTCGAAGAATGATATGCTTTTTTGTTGGGAGGTATAACAGCAATAGCTCATATTAAATGCACATTTAATGAACATCCCCAACATGCCAAGTGCTTTGCCCGCATTATCTCCTTTGATCCTCACATCAGCCCGATGAGGTGGCTATTATCATGCTTATTTTTTACAGATGAGGAAACCACGGTTTAGGAAGATTAACTTGAAAAAGACCGCACACTTAGCAAGTGGCAGAGCCTTGATTCAATCCAAGGCAATCTGATTTCAGAATTTACACTTATAACATTGTAGAGGCTAACCGTAACTGAGGTTCATAACCTTGAACCTGGAATATTACAAGTTAGAAGTGGCTTTTGAATCATAAAAAATTAAATTATGTTCCATGAGGTTTTTGCGTTAAATGTATTTTGTTATAGCCTAATTCAGTGGTCAACACACCTTTTCTAAAGGACCAAATAATAGATATTTTAGACCTGGTGGGCTACAAACAGCCTCTGTTGCATATTTTGGTTTTTTCGCTTTTTTTTTTTTTTTTTGGCTGTGTTGGGTCTTCATTGCTGCACGCAGGCTTCCTCTGGTTGCGGCAAGCAGGGGCTACTCTTCATTGTGGTGTGCGGGCTTATTGTGGTGGCTTCCCTTGTTGCAGAGCATGGGCTCTAGGTGTGTGGTCTTCAGTACTTGCAGCCCGCAGTCTCAGTAGTTGCAGCGCGTGGGATCAGTAGTTGTGGCGCACGGGCTTAGTTGCTCCGCGGCATGTGAGATCTTCCCGGACCAAGGATCGAACCCGTGTCCCCTGCATTGGCAAGCGGATTCTTAGCCACTGTGCCACCAGGGAAGTCCCTGTTATATTTATAACCCTTTAGAAATGTAAAAAAACACTGTTAGCTCAAAACAAGACTTGGCCAGATTTGGCCCATAGGCCATATTTTGCCAGCCCCTGGCAACGCATCAAGGCTTGATATTCTGAGTATGAGATACTGAGAGTTAGTCTTTCTGCCAAATAATGTGATTAGCCAGAATATCCCATTTACAGCTGCCTGGAAGCAGTGAGAAGTTTCTTAAACTGGAAGGTGAGTTTGGACACATACTGTCTATTCTCTATGAACTTGTTTTCTTGAGTAACCTCAGTGTGGAGTCAGGTTTACATGAGGATTCCAAATGCCACCTTAGAACCTGGAAATGCCCTTTTCAGTCCCTGTTCTGCTCCTGAAAATGGCACGCGGTGATACTTGGTAGATGTGCGCGCTGTTGTTCTTGACAATTTCATCAAAAACACCAGTGTGTTTTATTGAGATTAAAAGCCTCCTCTTTCTCAAAAGATATCAAAAAGCACCACAGGGCTTCCCTGGTGGCGCAGTGGTTGAGAGTCCGCCTGCCGATGCAGGGGACGCGGGGTCATGCCCCTGTCTGGGAAGATCCCACATGCCGCGGAGCGGCGGGGCCCGTGAGCCATGGCCGCTGAGCCTGCGCGTCCGGAGCGTGTGCTCCGCAACGGGAGAGGCCACAACAGTGAGAGGCCCGCGTACCGAAAAAAAAAAAAAAAAGCACCACAAAAAAATATTGGACCCCAAATAATTTACAGACCAATAACATGGCCACAAATGGTGCCTTGGATCTTTGGCATCATACTGTTGGAAATCCTATTGGGAAGGATGAATGTCAGTATTACTTATAACAGGCAGCACGTGTATAGAACTTACTGGGTACAGTAAGTTCTCTGTCAATATGTTAAATGTTTTCTCATCACTTTAATCCCCCTTCCTCCATGGGGGTCATATGCAGACAGGCTGTGGCATTTTCAACACCAGGCCTGGGACCTCAGGGAAAGTTCTATCTCTGGGCATTGGTCTCATTCATTTATTCTACAAATATTAATACAGAGCAATCATGTCTTCTCATCTATGTAATAAAAGGGTCAGGCTGCGTGACCTCTCAGGTATCTTCCAACAATAATATTTGCATTATTTAATGGCTCCCGTGGCATTTGCTCACTGAGGGAAGTCTTTCCTTGCTGAAGAAGGTCTTTACTCACTAAAGGAAGTCTTCCCTTAAAGAAAGCTCTAAAAAATCTCTCTTGACTGTTTGCAACAGAAAATGCTTTTTCATTAACGACAGGATAAAACTGTCCTTAAAATTGGATCAGCATTCATAACAACCCAGTATAATAATAACCGTGTAACCTCACTTCACAAGAGATTCAGCCCTTCAGGAGGAAAAACGACTAAACTTAACTCATTCTTCTTCTAGGGCCAAGATAAAAATCTCAAGGTATCCTTTAGATGCTGTAATCTGCTTTGAACTTTGGCTCAGCTATTTCCATGAATATCCTCCATTTCCACTGGGGTAGATACTATATAAGACAGAACATTACAAATCACTTTGTTTAAAGTTACCGAAGAAAGAGTGGGGGGAAGAAAAAGCAGCTTGGAGTCTGCTGTTAATTAAAACCAGACGATGATGTACAGCGATTTGTCTGGGGCACTTCTGACTGGGCTGGTTCCTTGACAGCTGTACATTCTTTCCTGCCTGTATTGTTTGAACTGTGTCCAATGGTACAATCGTTAAATCTTTGATAGCTGTTGTTTAAATACAAGAAAGGGGGAGCTTTTTGTTCTAAGCAAGAGACGGAGATGAGTCTTGTATTACATTTAAAAAGTTAGGTTTTATTAGAACATTTTTGCTGGGTTTTCATAGAATGCCTCTGGTCATTTTTGATTGTCTGTTGACGCTTTTTCAATACACACAAATGTCAAAAGTCTTACTTCCTCCCTTCTTTCCTAAGGGATTCTTGCTGTGGGTAGGAGGGAAAAATATGGAGCACCTGGTCTGACTAGGGATAGGTTAATTTCAAAGTTGAAAGCTCCCTAGGCTGGACTACATTTAAATGTTTGCTAATAGTGAGAGAGACTACCAAAAAGAAATTCAAGTGGCTTCAGGAAAATTGCTCAGAAACACAAAACTTCTGTTTCATCCTCAAGTTTGACACTTGATAGCTAACCAAAGATTGTTAAGCTGTGTACCTCCAAATACCCCAGCAACTTTAAAAGGAATCATTCACACTTTCTAAAAGACAAATTGACATTAAAGAATGTATATAAAAAAGTATTTGTACATTTATCCATACCTTAAAGTTTGGGTGTTAAGTATAAGCATAATACCCTTTCTAAATAGCCATTGTGATATATCTATCTATCTAGATGTATAGATTAGATAGATGATAGATAGATAGATAGGTAGGTAGATAGATAGACTTAGTGTTTCAATTTATATTTCAGGTCAAATTTTATTTTTAAAGTTCTTTTTCAAGATAGCCTCACCTACTATCAGGAGGGTGTTTGGGGGTTCAGATGAACATTCTTGCCAGCAATGGTAGCTGTGGAGTTCTGCCACAATGTTGTAACTCCCTTTCTTTCAAGGTCATCCTACAAGTGTGACCTCATTTCCTCTGAAGATTAGACAGATTGTCTTTTTACTGGGACTCTAGATTCCGGGGGCAAAATTTTTCAAAGACAGGTGTGAAAATTATCCTTGCTTATTCCGAACTAGGTCATTATTCCAGGATGCTATCGCTTATCTCAACCTGGTAAAGGTCAAATGAAGTTCTGGTTCACAGAAAGGTGTCTTATGCTGAGTTTTCAGCCTCAGTGGGGTTTCTTTTATTTCATTTGGTTTGGAAGAACCCAACATTGCTGATGTATTCATCTGTGTTGGGTGAAACTTTGACCAAACAACCATGGAACAGCTGGCCCATAGGAAGGTAAGTAAGGTGGTAACTTTATTAGGCTTACTCCTGGAGTCCAAACACAATACCAACAGGCAGACAGTAAAGAAAGTGAACCTTACTGGTAATAAAGGCAACTACCTCAGTGCCATTTGCTTTTGTCAAATATGAGAAATATTTGACTTTGCTCTGACTATGGATATTTTTTAGTTTAATCAATCTCAATTAAAATTCGTTGAGACTATCCATTTAGAGTCAGATAAATACATACATTTGTCCAGGTCTAATCCATTTAAACTAGAGCCCAGTGTTTGCTTATTTGCCTTAGAAATTGTGGCTCAGGAAATATAAGCACCCATGAAGATCTCATTTCTGTTAGCCAGGCTGTGTAAGCATGAGACAGCTAGCAGAGTAGCAAGCTAAGTTTGTTGTCTACACTCAACTCTCACCTCCCTCCACACTCCTACAGGCTCACAGACCTCACCTCCACTAGAGTGTCTGAAAATATCAGGTATTAGATTTAGAGCTAGATCATGAGGATCAACTGTAGACTGGGATCTGAGGGGAAAACATCTGCAGGACTTATGAGAAAGGTTTTACTTCCTAATTACAAAGCACTACCCAGGAGGACATGTTCCTCTTTTATGGTCAGATGTTGCTGTAGTGATCGCCGGAATAGCTGTATCCATTTTGTGACCAGAGGATGGCACACAGGAAAGGAGAAAGAGCCCAAGTGTGTGATAACATCAATGAGCCACCAAACTGACCCTGGACTTACCTACCTCTGGATGTCTTTTTTTTTTTTTTTTTGGTTATTTGTTTATTTATTGATGTATACTTGATATACAATATTATATGTTACAGATGTACAATATAATGATTTGGATTCACACTTTTAAAGGTTATACTCCATTTATAGTCACTATAAAATACTGGCTATATTCCTGTGTTGTACAATATATCCTTATAGCTTATTTTATTTTATTTTTTTAAATTAATTTTTATTGGAGTATAGTTGCTTTACAATGTTATGTTAGTTTCTACCGTACAGCAAAGTGAATCAACTATATGTATACATATACCCCTCTTTCTTGGATTTCCTTCCCATTTAGGTCACCACAGAACATGGAGTAGAGCTCCCTGAAGGTCGTTTAATGTGTCTCAGCATGCACCTGAAGCTGTCTTAACTGAGAGAATCTTGAATTAAAAAATTTGATTCCTTTCACCCTCCTCTTGTGCTTACAGATCCATAGCAATGGTCTCAATGTTCACTAAATACAACAGCTCTAAGGAACTAAGAGCAACAGGATCTGGCTGCAAGATATGGAAGGCTCAAAGGCAGGGACCAAGTCAGGAATCAGTACTGAGGACACTAAGCAAGATATAGAAGAAAGAAATGAGCACCCTCTAGTTTCACGGTAGGTAATATTTAATCCAAAGCTGGGCTCTAAAAGTGTAAGAAGGCCAGGAAAAAGAAAGAGATTCCTGCACTGAATGGGAGGCTGGGCTCCAGAACTCTGTTTCCTTCAACTTATAACATTGCCTGATGTTTAGAAACACGGCAAAACATTAAGGAAATGCCACCCCAAAAGTAATCCATTAATGAATTAAAAATATCCTCATGCTCTCTGCCTTTCAAGGAAGGTAGATCTACAGCTTGAGTTTATGGATAATGGACTTGAAAGAGAGGGAGGGTGAGCAGGTCAGCTCTCCTTGAATGAGGGTCTGTCCATGGCAATTAGACTTCTGAGCTCATGTAAATGAACAGGTATGTAGTACAGAGGCAGACTCGGGTTCAAATCCCAGCCTGACCTTCAACAGTTTTGTGAATAGGGTTACTCAACCCTCTCAGCTTCAGTTACTTCATTTTAAAAATGGAAAAAAAAAATAGTATTTGTCTTATGGGAGCTTTTTGGTGATAATTCAATAAAATAATCCAGATAAAGCTATTTGTCATGCCAGGAGCATAATAAATGCAAAAAAATTTAGTGACTATGATTATTTTTATTATCTCTTACAACTGTATAATATGATGCTCTGGAGAGACTGAAATAGTTTCTAAATGGCTCCATATGTTCAACAGAAATAATAATGCTAGCAGGAGGAAAATACCTGTCAGTACTACATTTCTTACACTAATCATTGCTTTTCTAGAATTATATTTTTAAAAAATATTTCAGGGAGTAATTTTGAGACAGACACCTGGATAGCATGTGAAAATGTTTAGTTCTCTCACATAGGATTTGCCAAATTGCTGATCTCTGCATAAAACATGAAGATTTTGCATTATGAATATAGAATAAGAGTTTTAAAAAGATGAAAAAAAAAAGATGGACAGATTAAGTATTTCCATGTTTGAACTGCTTCTGGATTATATCTGATTTTATATCATCACTATTTTAATGGGCTACTTTGTGGCCAAATAGTTTTAACATGTGTTCAAACCTAAATAATCACTCATTAATCTTATGTGATAACCAGGTTTTAATATTTATTAGACTGCTATTGTTAACAATAGACTTTATGCTATTTACAGTATCTGAATTCTTTTTTTCCAGAATAAAGTTACCTACACACCAAACTGCTTGTCTCAAAACCATAGCAATTAGATACAATCTTAGGCAAAACCTTATGAGATGTATGTTTTTACTAAAAACCAGTCCTGGATGTTTATTTGAAATCAATTGGCAGAGCTAGGTAAAGGAATTTTGTGATTCATTCTTCAAAAATAAATAGATTTCATAAATTTTGTTGGCTTGAATACAAATATGCACTGATTGTTGTTGAAAGCTTCTGACATAATTACTAAACCTGGTAAAGAGAGGTCAAGAGATCCATAGTTGGTTACTTCATATGATAATGAAGACAATGATAAGCATTTCAAGGGTAAACTATGACTTCAATTTGGTTGAGTGGTTTATTTTCTTTTTGAACATTATACCACTTCCCTGCCGCCCCTAGAGAGAATGCTGATTATTTTTCAAGGATGTAGGTGTAAGAGGTGGAATTAAATACTCTTTTTACTTTACACTGAGGCTTGTAAACCATTACCCCAATACCCTCGAAATATCATGGCTTCACTGAGGCTAAGTTCTCCTCACATTATCCTTTTCTGCTTCTTCTTGTTCTTAGTTGCCTGCCATTTTATAAGCCAACCCTACACATCCATTGAAGAAGCTGATACCTAAAAAAAAGTTTCTTCTTTATTCAAAATTCACTCATCAACCATTCTCTTCAGTGACTTTGGAGTCCAAGCAGACCCTTCTGCTTTCCTTTCTCTCTACTTCTTAACTTCCACATCTACAATGGCCTTCATCTGCACTCCTTTTCAGGCACTCTCTCTCAAGGTTAAGTCCTAGAATCTCTCCATCCTTGAATTCTTGAACACAAATATTCTACTCTTTGAGAAAAATATTCAGTTCATTTGGTTTTATCACTACTTCTACTCTCTCTGCTTTCTAGACTTATCATGCCCTTTGATACCTCACTTTCTTTCAGAATCAGCCTCTCCTGATCTCTTTCCCTCCCTTGGCTCCTACCATTAACATCACTAGGACTGTCAGTTCTCTCACCCTCTAGCTTTCCATACATTCACTCAACAAAACTACAGCATTGAATCAATCCTTCCAGCTGCCTTCTTGGCTCCTGAACCAAGGTGGTGGAGGTGGAGGACTTTTAAAGAACATGTATGATTTCATGTCTCAATTAGATCCTCAATCATCAATCAATTCTTCTACTTATTGTTGGGCAAGACATTTTCCAATACTTTTCCAATGTCCATGAAAAACCTTCATCACTCTTCTCAAGAACCATTTCTCATACAGACTCCTATAGCTTCGTAGACAAACTTGACACTTTAATAGAAAATTGAAGTGAATAAGCAGTTTATTCCACGACCTTGCTGCAAATGTATCTGTGTGTACCAACTCTGCTATTTATGATTCCCATTTCAAGCCATGAGGCTTGTTCCTATTGAAGTCCACAAGCTATGACTTTATTGGCACCTCTTTCTTTTCCCCTCAAGTCCTTTTCATTCATCATCCTTACTCTCTCCCATATCTTTGAACTTATCTCAGTTGGATCCCATACTTCAGACTACTAATGGGTTCAAGATTTTCTCAATGTAAGCATTTCTTCCTGGATTGGGCTTTCATCTAGCCACCAACTTGTTCTATCTATTCCCATCTTGTCTATGTGGCTTCAGAACAGCATATATTTCCAGTATGCCCTTTCCTCCTTTACCATTCCTTCCTTGGTCCTATCATCATACTCTATTTTAATAGTTCTCTCAGTGAGTAACCAGTAATCTTTTTACTGAAAACTCTACTAAAAAGTTCAGTCCTTAATTTCCAGACTTCTTGAAGCTTTGCTGATTAAGGAGTAGTGAAGAAGAGATTGGAGAGGTCCACCCAAAGCCGATGGAGGGCTCTGTGAGGAGAACTGAGGAATCTTTCACTGAAATTCTGAAGAGGTTCTGCAAGTTCACATTCATGAAGCTCTTTACTCCCTTTGCTTCCATGATTTTGTACTCTCTTGATTCTCTTTCTATACTTCCTATCTCTTTCTTAGACACAGTTTCTTCTGCTTACCAATGAAATGGTGTGGCCCAGAAGTTGTTCCTGGGAGGGCTCATCCACTCTCATGTTTTCAAGTGTCTGATATAAGATATTGATTCCCCTGTGGACAACTTTAGTATTGGCCTCTATTGCAGTGGATTTCATATTTACTTATACTGTTGGCACTGGGAGGGTGGAATGTTCCAAAATTGGGAAACAGGATGAACTTGGTGTACACATGTGTGCAGAAAAGAGGTAATATAACAGACCTGGGACTTAGAAAGGTCTTCTTGCAAGGTTGGCCCTTGGCTGACATCTGGAAACTTGGATTTCAGTAGTGTTCTCACCATTCTCTAACAAATAAGGTTAGTTTACTGTGCCTAAACAGTTTGTACACACAATGTGATTTATGCTTTCTTTTTGGGAGTCTGGAATTTTGGTATGTGTTGGGAAAAGAGTACCTACATGACCAACCCCCAGTAGGAATCCTGTGTGCTGAGTCTCTAACGTGCTTCCTTGGTAGACGACAGTTCACGTGTATTGTCCCAGTTTAATGCTAGAGGAACTATGCCTGTTTTGTGTGACTCCAATGGGAGAGGACTCTTAGAAGCCTGTGCCTGGTTTCCTCTGGACTTTACTTCATGTGCCTTTTCCCTTTGCTGATTTTCCTTGGTATCCTTTCACTATAATACATTGTAACCTTGGTATCCTTTCACTATAATACATTGTATCCTTTCACTATAATACATTGTAACCATGAGAATGACTATATTCTGAGTCCTATGGGTCTTTCTGGTGAATCCATTGCCTCTGGGGATTGTCTTGGGGACTCCTGATACACATGTATTCTTATTTCATGGAATTCATCTCATACATTTGGAGACAGAAGTCAGAATGAACAAAAGAGTTGGATTGAATGCTAAAAGCAAAAAGAAATAAGAGGGGTATAGGAAAGATGGGCTTAAGAGAAAGATCACCAGGCTCCATGGTGATGAAACCCTAGGCAGGTTTCATTCAACTGCTTTAACTATTTTTTGATATTTTTATTCCCATTCTTTACCGGTAACCCCAAGAATTTAAGCACTTTTTAAAAAATTGAAGTACAGTTGATTTAACAATTTACAGTGTTAGCTTCAGGTGTACGGCAAAGTGACCCGGTTATACGTACATACATATATATATACATATGTACATATGTACATATGTATATATATATTTTTCAGATTCTTTTCCCTTATACGTTATTACAAAATTGAGTATAGTACCTTTCAGGTGTGCTATACAGTAGGCCCTTGATGGTTATCTATTTTATATATAGTAGAGTGTATATGTTAATCTCAAACTCCTAATTTATCCCTCCCCGTCTAAGTACTTTTAAATACATTCCTGAATATTGATCTAAGTCTCTGTCTTTCTACAATGTTTTTTCTGTATTTATAGCCATAACAATCCACAAAATACAAATTAACCGTCTATAAGATTTCTTGAGGTTACATTATTCCATCACTCAATAAATATTCATTGAGCCTAGATGTTTCATTGTGCCCCAGGTACTATGGTAGTCATTGGTGATTCAAAGATGACTAAGGCAAATCTCTCTCTTATCCTCAGGGAACTCACTTAAGGGAAGAAAGATGCCAAAGGAACAACAGGCAAAAGAACTTTGTTCAGATCACAGTTTTGCATATAAGTCTCAGGAGCTTTCTGGCCACCCAAAGCCTCAAATGCTCTGCCACAGCCATGCTCCCAACAGGTGAACACAGAAAACTGTTAGGTGAGTCAGCATATGGAAAAGGGCTGGGGATTCCTGAAATAGCACTGAGTCATTAATCACTGATATCCTGGCTCAGTCCATGAAGCAACTGGAAGTGAATAAGCAAAGAAAGTGAACTAATGGTTAGAGGATGGAAATACCCCAGGAGACGTTTGTTGAGTCAGTATAAGAATGTGGAAAACTTCGTCATAGATTCAAATGGAATGAAATTAAAAGAGAAGAGAGTTTTCCAAAAGCTTGATCTCCATTCAGAACTTTCTGGCAAGCCTCATTCTTCTGGATTCTTTGGGGAACTGGAGAAAGGAGGGAAAGAGAGGAATAAAATGTTCTGACAACAGTGGATTCTAGATTTACATGGTATGACAATACATAGTACATAGACATTGTTTGATACATGATTTGGGGTTGAATTATAAAAGATATATTATCCTATAAAGGAAAAGAGAGATGACACGTAAGAATACAACCCTGAGAAACTGCTGGGAGGAAAAATGGGCTTTGGAAGTTGTAAATTAATAAACATAACATATACTTTTTAAAACTATACGTGGGAATACATATGCACAACGTCTTTCAAAATATTGGGTCTTGGCACAGTTGACTTGAAAGATCAAAGTGACACCAGATATTGATAAGTCTTGTTTAGTGGAACCTCCCATAAAAGTTGGAACTTTCCAAATTTTGAATAAGTGAGTTTCTGAAGAATATAACCACATTTTTCATTGATTTCCACTGCAAAATCTGGGATGTATTTTTTTAGAAAACAAAGTTCTTGCATATATGTAAAAACCATATTTAGGAACACAGTCAATTTTTAAAAACACAACTTAGGGGGAAAAAAACACGTCATTTCTAACAATACATGATTTTCCAAAATATTAACAATAATAGTACATACTAAGTCATAAAAATGTTGAATTGGCTTAAATTTGTTTATACTTTTCAGTTAAAGATATCAGTTTCGAATACTGACCAAGTCCTTTCAGGAAACTCAAATCATCTTCATATTCAGCATAGAAGTTTTTCTTTTTTTCTACTTTCTTCACTTGTGAACCTATTTCTACATATCTCGCTTTACCATCTGTCCATGTTTCAGCATCCCCAAAGCAGAGATAGGACTGAACACCAACAGGACCACAAACCTAATAACCACTAATGATGCACCTCCCCATTCGGGCATTGTGTTAAGCTGGATGGTCTTATTCTATTTAATTTTCTCAACATAATGCCCAGTGGGTGTTCTCACCTTCATGTTATGGGTGAGGGAAGTAAAGCTGAAACGTCCATTCTCTCCCCACAAGTGGAGAAGGCTCCTTTGCTCTAGACACCAGCTTGTTTCTAGGATGGTCCGGCCACCAGGGGACAGAGCTATACACTGGGCCCATCCCAGTGGTTTCCGCCAGGCCAGCCTAGGGTGGATTGCTGCTGGGCCATTGCCTAGAATTATTCAGTCTCAGTGTTTGCAAGGCCATTGAAGGACCTCAGCCAGCCACACAGAACGCATGACCTCCCGGGATTCTACCCCTCCTCAGAAAGTAGAAGTAGCTCAGTAACCTGGCCAGGAATTTAGTACAAGCCAGGACCGGGTGATGATAACTTATCCATAGATTTACCTGTGGAAGCTTTTTGGCTGGGTCATCATGCAGGTTTGGCAACTCCTGGACTCACCTCTGCCTCCAAGAAAGGCATTTGGAGAAAAAGTCTGATGGGTTTGGGTTTTATCTCTGGGTTTCACTGATTCTTCAGTTTGCCTTGTGGATGCCAATCAATAGGGACTGAATACAGTGCTCATAGCTGTGTAGAGAAGCTTTGTGCATGCAAAGCACACCCTGTTAAAGCAAATAACAATAATGTCAAGTGAAATACTCTCTTTCAGGAAGTTATTGGCTCTTCACAGATATCTGTTGCTGAATTCTTGTTAAGTAAGACATTTTCTCAAGTCTCATCATCTTTCTGAGACCACACGTAATTCAGGAAGCTATAGGTTTAATAATTAATAGGATCTGACCAGCCAGTTTCTTTCCTTATGTTTTCAATCAATCAGTCATCCACGATGAGCAGCTATGATATCCTTGACCTTTCTTGGAGTGAGAGCATTATTTTTTTTCTTTACTTCATTGACATATTCTTTTCCTTTCTCAGTGAATAAAGCTCATTTGCTCAAGGCAGACACCTGAGGGGATCTTAACTGTCCACTCTTCATTTTGTCCCCTCCGATCTGTTACCTGGTCCTGCCCGCTGTGCCTTCCAAGCCTCTCACCTGGTCATCAACTTCTCCCCACTCCATTGGTCTGGCCCTGGTCCAGGCAGCTCATGTTGTTAGAAGAAATCCTCAACAGTTCACCCTCAATGATGCTTCCAGGCACTCTTCCCAAAAGGAAAACATGACTGCATTTTCCCTTGCTTAGAATTCTTCAGGGTTTCTCTGGCCAAAGGGTAAGCTCACGTTTTTGCCCATCAGAGAGAGCTCTGCATTCACTACCCTCATCCCTTCAGGTCAGCTTCTATTTATTGAGCACCTACTGTGTGTCAGGCAATGATCTAGATGCTGGAGATACAGCGGCAGACAATGTTCACGCCCTTATGGGACTTCATTCTACTGAGGAGAGACAGATAATAAAATAAATCGTGTGTGTGTGTGTGTATGTGAGAGACACACACACACACACACACACACACACACACACACCTCGATATGTATGTTTGGAAGGTGACTTGTGGAAAAGTTATAGTGGATGACTTTGAGAAAAACAAAGCAGAGCAGGATTCTAGGGAATGATGGGGAAGGGATTATTATTTTTTTTTACATCTTTATTGGAGTATAATTGCTTCAATGGTGTGTTAGTTTCTGCTTTATAACAAAGTGAATCAGTTATACATATACATATGTTCCCATATCTCTTCCCTCTTGCGTCTCCCTCCCTCCCACCCTCCCTATCCCACCCCTCCAGGTGGTCACAAAGCACCGAGCTGATCTCCCTGTGCTATGCGGCTGCTTCCCACTAGCTATCTACCTTACGTTTGGTAGTGTGTATATGTCCATGACTCTCTCTCGCTTTGTCACAGGGGAAGAGATTATTTAAATAGGGGATTAAGAAAAGCCTCGTTGAGACACTGAGATTTTGATAAAGATGTGAGCTAGTCCCCTCCTCTCTGTGCAGCATCATTCCCACCACCCCTCTGCCTCTCATTTTGTTCCACAACACTGAACCCATGGTCGTCCCCAGATGCACCAGTTCCTCTGGTCCCTAAGCCTTTGTGTGTACTGTTGCCTCCCTAGGACACGTCTGCTCTCCTGCAAAGGCAGACCCAGTTGTCTTTGTCTCTGCCCCCTCTGCCCCACAACTAGACTTCTCCAGTCAGGCTAACTATGACCTCCAACTTCACCCTGGAACAAACCTACCAGAGCGACTGGAATTTCACACCATAATTCCCTTTCCCTGTCTAAACACATAGATACAGATATAAACATGTGCTTACATGATATACAACATCTTTTACTTATTGAGTCTTACCACATACGTACTCTGTATTCTACATTCCTTTTCATAACAACCTAATGGGGTGATATTATCTCTATTTTACAAGTGAGAGAAGTCATTTGCCCAGTCCCTTTCCACTGGTGGAGCGGGACTCAAACTGAGAACTCTCTGACCCCTATGACCTTACTCTCTCACACCCTCCCACAGCTTCCTCCCAAGACTAAGCTACCTTAGGGCACATTCTGTCACTTTGGATTTTTATATCCATGTACCTAGCACAGTACCCAACAGAGTAAGTGCTCAGTAACTATTTCTCCAATAAACACATTTTAATACTATGCATTCATTCATTTATCATTCACAATGTGCAAAGTTTCCATGTCCAGACCCTGAGTATCTCTCCATAGGCCTAACCTTTCAATAATAACAATAGCAACATTTTCACAGCACCTATCATGGGACAAATACTCTTCTAAGTACTAATACCAGTTTCTTTAATACTCACAACAACCGGATGAAGTGGGAGGTCACCCATTTTACAGATGGAGAAGCTGAGACTCCAGTCAATTAGATCACTTTCCGAAGCTCACACAGCTAGTAAATGATGGGGTTGAGATTTGAACCCGGATATCCATGACCTGGCTCTGGAACCTCTACTTCCTTTCTTTTTTTTTTTTATTGAAGTATAGTTGATTTACAATGTTGTGTTAGTTTCAGGTGTGAAGCAAAATCATAATACAGATACTGGATGGATATATATATATATATATATATACACTTTTTAAGATTCTTTTCCATTATAGTTTATTACAAGGTATTGAATATAGTTCCCTGTGCTATATAGTAGGTCCTTATTGTTTATCTATTTTATATATAGTAGTGTGTATCTGTTAATCCCAAACTCCTAATTTATCCCTCTCCCGCCTTTCCCCTTCGGTAACCATAAGTTTGTTTTCTGTTTGTGAGTCTGTTTCTGTTTTGTGAATAAGCTCATTTGTATCATATTTTAGATTCCACATATAAGTGATATCATATGATATTTGTCTTTCTCCGTCTGACTTACTTCACTTAGTACAATAATCTTTCCTTTTTATGGCTGAGTAGTATGTATATATATATATATATCTCTCACATCTTCTTTACCCATTCATCTGTGGATAGACGTTTATGTTGATTTGTGTTGTTTCCATGTCTTGGCTATTGTAAATAGTGCTGCTATTTACAGCATGTAAATGCATGTATTTACAGCATGTAGGTGCATGTATCTTTTTGGATTAGAGTTTTCTCCAGATATATGCCCAGCAGTGGGATTGCTGGGTCATACAGCAATTCTATGTTTAGTATTTTAAGGAACCTCCATACTGTTTGCCATAGTGGCTGCACCAATTTACATTCCCACCAACAGTGAGGAAGGCTCCTTTTGCTCCACACCTTCTCCAGCATTTTTTTGTAGACTTTTTTTTTTTTTTTTTTGCGGTACACGGGCCTCTCACTGCCTTGGCCTCTCCCATTGCGGAGCACAGGCTCCGGACGTGCAGGCTCAGCGGCCATGGCTCACGGGCCCAGCCACTCCGCGGCATGTGGCATCTTCCCGGACTGGGGCACGAACCTGTGTCCCCTGCATCGGCAGGCGGACTCTCAACCACTGCGCCACCAGGGAAGCCCCTTGTAGACTTTTTAATGATGGCTTTTCTGCCTGGTGGGAGGTGGTACCTCATCGTAGTGTTGATTTGCGTTTCTCTAATAATTGCTGATGTTGAGCGCCTTTTCATGTACCTGTTGGTCATCTATATGTCTTCTTTGGAGAAATGTTGAAGCCTCTACTTTCCATCGCTGCATCGCACTGCCTGCCTTGGCTTTCCAGATTCAGGTCGCAGACCCACTGAGGGATGTGCAGTGATGTGTATTGTCAGTTTTCTACATCTGAAACAAGGAATCATCACTAACATCTACTTGGTATTGACATAGTTGAGAAAGTAACCTTTTAAACCCGTTTTTTTCCAGTGCTAAGCAATATCCAGGGGAAATTTGACAGCACCTTGGAGAAGGGGTAATCAAAACATGAAAGGAAAAGTATCCAAAAAGAAAGTGGGTAACTCCGTGATGGAGGAAAAACAACAAGAAGGAATTTTGTTATTGTTTGTTTTTTTTAAAGCAAGGAAGTATTGGTAAAACTGCTGTTGAAAGAGGATTGAAGCTGGCACAAAGGCAGCAATATTCCAGATCACAAATGAAATCTGTCTTTTAATCAAATATCTAAAAACCCATAAACCTACCCTGGAGCCAAGAAGGAATATATTAAATTATATCAGAATCCTTAGACCTAGGGAATGTGTTACTTTCAGCAAGTGGCTACTTTTGAGTTGAAACGAAACATCTGAAAAACTTAAAAGGAAAATGTGATTAGGAAATCAATCTGTGCTTTGTACACTGCCTACCTCTCTCCCCAATCTCCTCCAAAAGAAAAGGAGTAATTTTTCCACTACCCCACGAAGGGGACATCATCTTTGGTGACTTCTTTTCCGTAGAATACTGTTCATCTTATAAACCTGAACCTCTGACCACAGGGCTGATTCCAGCGTTAAACAAGCACCACTACTTTACTGAGGATGGTGAGAAACCCTCAGTGAAGAGGTAATTCTGCTCAAAGGTCATTATTTTTTTCTTTTTTGTCTTTATCAGCACTTGAAAGAAAACCAGATATTTTCTTTTCATGAAAGTTGATGACTTCAGGTGGGGAATAAGCAGCTGTGGCAGATGGACTTCTCAAACGCAGTAAAATATCCTGTCTTCGTATAAATGTTTATGGTAGCAGGAGAACTGAAGAAGAAAAACACAAGCAAAAAGTTACATGACTCACAGGCTGAATTGCTTCTAAATAAAGCATTTCTCAGAGTTTCCCATGAGGTGTTTTGAGTGAACAAGCAGCAGGGTCCCTGCTAGTGTAGGGAAGGACATTTTTAAAAGACAGAAAGGTGCATCCAACAGTAAGTCAAGAAAATCATTCTGTTGTTTTTGATGTTTAAGAAAAATATATGTCTAAAATGAAGCTATGTGATCACATATGTCCTGTCCTAGTCCAAATGCGGGTGGTGGTGTCACTAGCCGTTCTTGGCTGGACCACTCTGTAGGTGATGAGCAGAGGCTGAGCGGGACGTCTCCTGCTGACTCACAGACTTTCCTCTAACAGAGCATCGTGAAGCGATGATAATTAAGTTTAATTTTAGACCTTGTGTGCCGAACCTGGGAATGTTTTCAAATTCAGAGCAGGCTCCTTTGACTTTGGCAATTGAGATTTGAAAGGAAGGTCAGAAGTCCTAGACTACCTATACACTCTTCAGTTCTTTACTTCCAGAAAATTGCAAATTTGGAACTAATTAGGGAATAATCTTCTATTGAAACTATCCTGCAAATAGCAGGCACTTCTGGCCTTGACTCAGATTCAAACACAGAAGCATCACCACCTTCCTTCACAGTCAAGACTTTCTAACTAATTACTCGGTGCCTTTTCCAGTTGTGTGAAAAATCTTTTTTTTTTTTTTTCCCCAGTCAAGTCTAATGGGCTTGAGCTTGTTAGAAAACATGTTGGAATAATCTTCAGATTCTCATTGGGGCTTGCTAGTGATGGTCTCATACGACCTGATAACAAATTGGCAATATTATATTAGTTGACTCAACCATTTCTAGGTACCTGGTATGAGTAGCAATATAGAAATGAGACAGTTGTTCCAGTGAATAGAATAATTACTATCTAGAATGAGTTCAACCTTCCAAACGCTCAGAGGACCCTAGGGTTGAATGAGCTGGCTTGTTCTGGGTTGCCAAATTAAAAAAATAAAAATACAAGACACTCAATTACATTTGAATTTCAGGTCAACACGGATGACATTTTAGCATCTCTATATCCCATGCAACATTTCATTATTCATAGTTTACCTGGACATCAAAAAAAATGTACCTGCTGTTTATCTGAAATTTAAATTTTAGCTGAATAACCTATATTTTATCTGGTAACCCTTCGAGACGCACGAGCTTTTCTGAGGTACTACTTTATCAAAAACCCATTCTGAATATTGTCCTGCAAGAGGTGGGGAATCTAGAGGAAATACATCAAAACAAAATTTAATTTAAGCAAGAAAATAGCCACGCTGGAGAGGCCTTTCCCAGCCATTAATACATACTGTAAAGCTACCCCCAGAAAACCAGCGGGGGGAAAAGTAAAAGCAACATGACAATTTAATGAATCCTGTGACCTAATACTTCCACCAGACAGAATGCAAACTCCCTGCCAGTCACCCTGAGGTTCTAGTTCCAGTATCCTCATTTTTCTTTCCTATGTTTCACTGCCTCCTGTAGGGGAAAATAAAGGAAGAGATAAAAGCAAAAGAGAAAAAAAAAAAAAAGTCCAGCATTTTAATGTACATTTGTTTTGGCATTAGCTGAGTTCTGGAGACAAAAACAATCTCCTGCCTTTAATTCAGTCCATGTGTAACAGAGTTGTATGTTGGGAGATGTGGCTTTCAATAAAAACAATTAACAAGCGTTTTTGATCACGGGAAGTTCAGAAGAGTCCCTGCTCCTTAGAATATAATAAACATCGACTTAGCAGTTAGAGAGTCCACATTGTGTAGAGTCATTTTGAAGCATCCACTTTGATTGGCGGCAGAGGGAGATGGGCCCTGAGAGCTCACGCCGCCACCATCCATCTATCCATGGGCCTCTCTGTTCAGAGCTGAGCTGTCCTTCCTTCCTGCCCGGGGAGGCTAGCTCTGCTGCCGTTTCTGGGCAAGTGGCCACGGCAGGGATGTTTGCTTTAGATAGCCTGCAGCTGGCTGAGTGGGCGTTTCATTCAGACAACACAGGCGCCTCCCACTGTCTCTACTGTTTCAGGCTAGTGAAGCCTCTGGGGCCTTTTGATTTATAAGGAGCTTTACATGCCCGGAGTTACAGTTTTAGGAAGCAAAGTCGTGATGAATGAGGGTCTGGCTGTTGATCTCAGGGATCCACACACACCACAAGGTTTGCAAACCCCTCTTCCCTTGGGATGGTCTGAAGAAGATGCCCGGCAGGCAACGTGGAGGGCATGGGTGCCCGCACGTAGAAACCTGGTCATCACTAGGGCAGTGATGCCACGGTGCTTGTTCATCCCACAGCCGCCCATCTCAGGGCTGACCCTAATAGTGAGAACTCAACATGGGAGGCCTCCTGGCTGTTTAATATCTGTTTAAACAGATATTCTTACATCTGTATCATTTTCAATTTGAGACCATAGAGGGCTGTGAAGGGAACTGTGTTAACTTTTCTAGGCAAAGCCTGAAGTTGATACTATTTTTTTTTTTTTTTAGATGATTGTTCTCATAGGTGCTGAGAATGCACACGCTGTCAGGAGGAGGGTGGGGAATTTTACATGGAGAAGTCCGAGAAGTCTTATTTTCTTATCCCAGACGACAAATGACCGCTTAATTGAGAAAAATTCTAGCTACAGCAGTTCACTGGGGGAATGTGAAAACAAAGTGAACCAGAAAAGAAATAGAAACCCAGACTTTTCAGTTCCTGTTTATCCTATTTTTAATCTCGACATCTCAGTTGCTCTCTTTCTTGTTTCCCTGGCCTTGCTGGAATACTTACACACACCTGGCTTTCCATGTGCCTTGGGGACACAGAGGGGGTGAGGCCCAACGCGGAGAGGGCTCTGCTGCCTGCCCGTGGGCTCAGAACCAGTGTCCACGCTGGTGTGTGTAAGAGGAGGGGCTATCAGGAAACTGGGCCACATCTAATTCGAAGCTGTTGGCAAAGTATGAACGATCTTCCCTCCCTGCATTCCTTATCTACCTTGGCTAAGAGACTGGCAATTCCAGACCAGTGGGAAGAAGGAAAGGTGGGGAAGGGTAATCGTGAGACTGTGGACAAATGTTCAGACTGACTGGTGGCTGAGGAGATAGGAATGTCTATGTTCATTGAGCCCCATGCGTATTCTCTCTCTCCCTCTCTCTCTCTCTCTCTCTCCCTCTTCCTAGCCTCCAGAGATACAGAGGCAAAGGAGACCAAGGGATTCCTGGCCCTTAGAAAACTTGCAAGGAAAAAAACCTTCCACAAAGGATGCCTGTGACATAGTGGACGTTGGTACCCCATACCGCCACGCACTTACACGTGTGAACTTATTTTTTCTTTCCCCTACGAGTGAAATAATTCATACCACTATGTGGTTCCACAACTGAAACAGAGAAAAGTGAATAAAGCATTACCTCCCGCCCCCACAAAACATCTTCTGAAATAAAGAGTCAAATGCGTAAACTGGGATTTCAAAGCCTGAGGGGAGAGCACCGTGGGCCCCCGCTCTCGTCTCCCAGAGCGGCCTGGAGCCCTGGTCTGCAGTAAGGTGTCTGTGAGTCTGTCTTTCCAGCCGACTGTAGCCTCTGAGGAAAGGGCTGTACCTGTGTGCTGGCTTCTGCCCAGCACTGCCCAACACTGCAGCTGGGCACAGGACAGGGGACCTGCGGGGACACTCTGTCAAGGGTCGTGCGTACCCAGGCCCCCTCCCACAGTTTATCTCCCATTCAGCATATCTCACAGCCTGGAAACCCAGAGTCACTGATCAAGGGTCACTTCCGGCCTCCAGCCTGCTTAGCTATTAACATCTGCAGTCGGCAGCCCTCCCCAGGACCCCCGAGGGCGGCACCAGTGTAGCTTCCCTCTTCCCCTGATGGCTTGCATTTGGCTAATTGACCCGGCATATTACCATGTGAGAAGAACTGTCCCTAGTTTCCATCTCAGAGGAAGAATGAGAAGTTCCTGAGACCCCTGTGGAACCAGGTCTACATCTACTTCTACCATGGACCCCTCTCTCCCAACCTGGAGAGCTGGAATCTTCTGGAACCCTCTGGAACGTTGCACAGGCTGTTGAGCTGCTAGCACAGAGCTCAGTAATACATTTACTCAGTTCAAGCAGTCTTCAGCTGTAAGGGCGCTCATTAGCAACTGTTGCACTGCATAGGCGTAAATGATTTGAATAGAAATGGATACATTTAATAAAAATGATCCGCTTTGCAGAATTACTTCAGGGTTTTGGTTTTTTTCTTTGTCGGTTCTTGTTTATTTTCTTCAGTCCCAAATCATCTTGAAATAGATTGCTGGTGTATAATTAATTTTAAATGTCATAACATTTTGAGCCAGGCTAATTTTGATGACAGTAAAGAACATTTTGAAGTAGTTTCATGATTTTTCACAGCACGACTGATTTTATAAGGGAAAAAAAAATATTCCCATATAGTAAAGCTTTAAAAGCGCTAGCAGTTGTGGTTGTTTCCTCCAACATAAGCACCCACAACAGGAAACAAGCCCACGGTGGACCGAAAATGTGGTTTCTGGAACTCTCTAAAACCTTGGCTAAGTTTTGGGGGCTCCCAAAGGACAGGATTACTTCATGTCAAAGCAAAAACTCTCCTGACTCTGTAAACAGCCTACGGTTCCGGGAAATATGGAAAATGTAGATGAGAAATGAAGTTGTGTTGTATTTGGAAAAGCTGTCGAGATCATGAAGTTTTCGTCCTGGGGGATCCACCTCTGCTGCTTTGGGGCCTTTGGGGCCCTTCTCTTCCTTGTGTTCACTCCATCTGTTACCGGGCCAAGCTCACACTGCTCTCTGCACAGCAGGCCAATCGATCACGAGACGAGGTGTTGGGGAGAGAAAAAGCGACTTTATTCAGAAAGCCAGCAGACCAAGAAGATGGTGGACTCGTGTCCCAAAGAACCCTCTTGCCCGGGTTTGAACGCTAGTTTCTTTTATAGAGCAAAGAGAGGAGGTGAGGAGGTAAAGGAAAAACGGTGATAAGTTGTTGCAGCTATTTCCTGGTTCTGGTCAGACACTGGAGGGGATGTGTTAATTTCTTCTTTCTTCAGCCATTCACAGGTGGTCAGGATGTTTCCTGGGAGCTAAACAAAGATATTTTAGCGTAAAGCTCAGGCGTGGGAGGCAGGGCTCCTGGAGACAGGCCATTATGTATACTTTAAGCTATAGGCAACATCCCATTAGTGATTCAATTGTAGTAAAAGCAATAGAATACAAAGGTTAAAGAAAAAGAAACAGATCCAATATGGAGTCAGATTTGTTCTTCCCTGTCACACATCTCTCTTTACCTTTTTTTCCCCAAGAACACCCATCCCCAAATAGAAACCACTAATGATGATATCACAAGCAACAAAACACCAATGATGATACGACAGGCCCCGTTCAATCCTATTGCTTCTTTCGAGTGCAAACCCCACTGTGCATTTTCACAGGAATAGCTGTGTGTGGCATATACAAAACTCCCAAAGTAAAAGACAAAAGTCACCGAGTCCCTCATTTCCTACTAGTTTTGTGGTAAAAACCAAATTGATACTCTCTCTTCTCCTCCCCACCACAGGACTGATTCTCGTTTCATGCAGCAGTATAGATAAGTGTCAACACTTTGCTCTCACTGAGAACACTTTATGGTTCAGTGGCTATCTAATGAATTTAAAATATTATTCTGATTCTATCCAGAAAAAAAGCATTTAGCATAATACAGTATTCCATCAGAATAAGCGCTGAGCTTTTCTTTTGTTCCATCATAAAATTCATGTCAGGAAGGTGGAGGGTTGATCCTCCCACAAAGAAAAGCATGTGATAAAGGCTGTATCCCAGAATTTTAAACTCCATCTAACACATCATCCAGACAAAGAAGATTAGGGCTCTTGGCAGACTCATCGACAGTTTGCCTCTATTAGAAGTGAGAGAGCTCAAAGAGAAGAAACTACAGTGTATTCCGTCCATTCCTTTGGCAACACGGATCTTCCCTTGTTTTAAACCAAACAAACATTGACAACGAAAACCAGCTGCTTTTACAATGAATAAACCCATTACCTCAACTCTTTGTACATTACTGAGGTATTTTTACTTGTCAGATTTTCTGTTTTGTGGATGCTTGGATTTTCTCAGTATGCTGTCAATGCAGACAAAGCAGAGCTGGTTTTAGCAGCAGTACCAGATGTGGATGAGAACACGGGCCTTCCTGGCCCTCGGAGTCCAAGGTTTGGTGGTAAGTTACCGCTGCTGTCAAAAATAGTAACAGCGGGGTCTGGCATCTTGACACGACACTGCCTGGTGCTGGCTAAGCTCTCTGCACAGTAGCCAACAGAGAGGAGGCTGCACTCGTGCACGGGGAAAAGAGGGCACCCTGGAGTTTTGACTCAGACTGTGCGTCGGGAGTCAGCCCTGTTGTAGTTTCTACTGCAGCAAAGAAACCTCGTGCAGATTGATCCAAGGAACCACCTGACTCTGGGGTCCCTATGTTTGGCCCACTGCAGTCAGTAACATTAATTGTGCCAGGGGAACAAATGAACACTAAAAATCTAAAACAGGAGTAGGAAGGATTTTCCAAAAGTACCAGCACCAGGGCTTCTTCCTTTTCCCACATCCCCTCTTTTCTAGCTTATTGGGAATCATCCATGCTCAGCGTCACAGCGGCTGGTGTTGGGAGCGCCACATGCTCCTAGAACCAATCAGAGGACCCCGTGACCCACAGGTCAGACAACTAGGGTCTGCTGAGGCAGACAAGGGTGCTGTTTGACTGGCAAAGAAGAGAGAACAGTATCCATGTAAAAATGAACAAGTGGGGTCTACCAGAGGGGTCAAGCTGTCACAAACCAGCACCGTGATGCAGGTTCGGAGCCAGGATCTCTGAAATGATTTGCAGTAGAAGTGAAAGTTGTAGTTTAAAATAACGTGTTTGTACACCTAGTGCCTTCCGACAGCTAGCCTCCAGCCTTGGCCCCATCTCGTTTGCACAGAGTCTAGGCCATGGACTGAGGATGCCTTCAGACTATCTCTGTGTCGGTCTTGGTACAACCGCTTGTTAACTAAGTGACCCCGAGCAAGTTTCTTCAGTTCTTTGGCCTTCACTTTTCTCACTTATGGAATGGGGACAACGAAATAGTATCTGCCTCGGAGTTTATTGTGAATATTCAATGAGACGATGCATGGAATACATTTATCACAATGTCAAGCACATATTCAACATTCAGTAGATGCTGGGTATGGTTATTAGACAGCAATCACAATAAGCCTCCTTTTCAATGACTGCCCAATGCCCATAAGCACGTTACAGAGTCTAATATGGCTGAGAGACTCTTCATACTGGGGTCCCTGCCTCTCACCAACCTTATCTCTCAGCACTCTCCCCTCTGAATTCAACACTCCAGAGATGTTGAAAATCAGTCAGGTCCTCAAAAATCTTGTTTTCTCTCTAATTCTCAGGCCTTGGGACATGTGCTCCCTTTCCTTGGAATATTCTGTCAGTACCTTTTAGTCATCCACATGCTAGTCACTTCACATTAACTTGGGTCTCCCTTCCCCAAGCTTCCCAGAGTATACACTCTATTACCTTCACTTGTTCAGTGCTGGTCTTTCTCTGTGACTGACAGCCCCATGACATCAGGGGCCATGATGAACATCTCACTATCCCTAAACCCTAGTAAAGGTCTCATCCCATAATAGGTGTTCTGTCAATATTGAGTGAATGAGTGAATGAAGTTATAAAACCACCTGGGGGTCTGAAAATTATGAATACCCTCTTTCTAGGTGGCTCAGTTCAGAAGTGAATAGACCTCTGAATAGGATAAGAATAGCTAGTGAACATTCAGTGCAGAAGTGAATAGGATATAACCTGTTCCTCTCTAAAGGCATGGCTTTTGCTGAAGAAATGACCAGTTGTCTCCCAGTATGTGGTCTAATCTTTTTCCATAGCAATAGAAGTCTTGATTTTTAATTGGGCCCATGGTCACTTAAAAAAACACAAACTTTCCTAACATCCTTTGCAGTTAGATGTGATCCAGTTTTGGATAAGTTCTGACCAATACAATGTAAGCTAAATGTTGCACCTTTTCATTCCATTCTTTACAAAACCCAGGTTATAAGTGTGTAGTCAAAGTCATCAGACCGCCACCTGCTGTGTGCTTTATAGCAGACTCTGGCATCCTACCTTGAATGACAGTTGGAAGGCATTCTCTGTTGTGTTCTTTTTTTTCTCTCTTTCTCTACTCTGATACTTGGAATAAAGGTGCAATGGCTGGAGCTTTGGCTGCAATACTGAACTTTGAGGAACAAGGCTGTACTTTAGCACCGGCAAAGCACAGAGCTGGAAGGAGTTTGGGTGCCTGAGTATTTTAGGGAGCCATCCATCAGGTAACCACCATACCAGCCCTGGACTGCTTACTCTCTGAAGTTTTCATTTGGTTAAGCTATAATTTTGCTCTGTTACTTACTGTTGGGATTCAAAGAAAACTCTTGATTATCAAGAATTGCATTATAAAAATAATTATTTCAGTTGGAGGAAAAGAACTTAAAGCTATTTTTATTGAAGAACCTTTATAATAAAATTTTAATAGCAATAATGCTTTTTACTGGTGCTAACTAAAGTTTTTTTTTAAATCCTAAACATAACTAAACAAGTTATAAATATCATGAAAGATCAGACCAAAGTCAGTGGATTTCTAGATTCAAAACACATAGTAGAGGGCTTCCCTGGTGGCGCAGTGGTTGAGCGTCCGCCTGCTGATGCAGGGGACACGGGTTCGTGCCCCGGTCCGGGAAGATCCCACATGCCGCGGAGCAGCTGGGCCCGTGAGCCATGGCCGCTGAGCCTGCGCGTCTGGAGCCTGTGCTCCGCAACGGGAGAGGTCACGACAGTGAGAGACCCGCGTACCACAAACAAACAAACAAACACACAGTAGAACCTTACACAACTGCCACAGGTGAACAAAAGAATATAATGTCAACTGAGCAGCCGGTCACTCCAGAAAGCAGCTCTGCTTTCCAAAGCAGAGAACACTATGCCATTTTTTCTTATGTTCATGGTACTATTTCTCAATTACAAGCCCATGATAACTGGGAACAATATTCAAAGTATTTATCAATCTGTACAGTCTAGACACTGACCCATCAGAACAGATGCTGGTTGTAGAACAACTAGTATACCCATCCTGGTGCAGGCTGAGGTACTACCAGCCCGATGACACCAATAGCAGCCTGTGGATGGAAATCACGTTTCCTAGAGAATTGACCACATTCTGTGTATTCTGTGGTATAACCCGTGCGAGAAATGCCTAGAGGGTGCACAGAATGCCCTTGTCTATAGACGTAGCTTTTTTAAATTTGTGAGTTGCCTGATGGATTAGTTTAGAAGAAAACAAACCCATGGATCCTTTTAGAGAGATTTTTTTTTTTTTTTTTTCCGGCACGCAGGCCCCTCACTGTTGTGGCCTCTCCCGTTGCGGAGCACAGGCTCCGGACGCGCAGGCTCAGCGGCCATGGCTCACGGGCCCAGCCGCTCCACGGCATGTGGGATCTTCCTGGACCGGGGCACGAACCCGCGTCCCCTGCATCAGCAGGCGGACTCTCAACCACTGCGCCACCAGGGAAGCCCTAGAGAGATTTTTGAATGGTGATTAACTAGCTCTTTAACATATACTTTCCTTAACCATTGGTTGCCTGTGTTGGAATGAGTGCTTACGCTCAAGCATGTGTACACACACACACACACACAGTAGTGTGATCGCAATCACTAATGCATTGAATTGGACCTGTGACAGCAATGCTGCTTCCTTTCATTCCAGGAACAAGAAACGTCAGCGCCTCCAACATCCTGGACCTGCTTCTGGCATTTGTTTCGCAGCTCCCAGTGTCTAAAGACTACTATTTTTGATGTGCAGCTGTTGAGTTGAAACATCTGATAGTTTCTCTTCTCCAGGCGGGTTTGGTGCAAGATACCAGTAAACGACCATTTGTTTCAGTTCTTATAAGCGTCAAGAGACTAATATTAGAGAATGGTTCCTCCTACACATGCTCCTTCTCTTCTGGCTTTCAGCCTAGAGGATCTCAGACCCCGAGGAACTGTGCAGAGTCATGATCAGGCAGGCCTGGGCTTTAATCCTCAACGCCTGGGGAGATCCATCTGGTTTACACGGCTGACCGATGGGAGAACGGGAACATCCTGGGTCAGCCCCGCATCCTGGAGTCCACACTGAGTCCTTGCTAGAGCTGAACGCATCTCCGTTTGCCTTATTCCCTGTGGATTTGGACACTCACTGGCTATGATTCTCTGAAACAGTCATCTGTGTACTTGGAGGCCCTGTGAAATCCCCTTTCAGCTGAGGGGGAAGAGGGTGGTCAAAATATTGAACAACTGGTAAGATTTAACAACTGCTGAGGCCAGAGCATTATCCAGCTGGATTGGCCACTGAACACAAAGCTTGAGCCGCCTCCTGGCGACTCCTTGTCATAGACTCCAGGGGCTCAGGGAAGCAGCTCTTTGCCCGTTGGCGTGGGACACATCTCCACAGCTTAACAAAAGGCAGGTCCGTTGTAGCAGTTTTCTACGGAGAATCCCCAGCCTCGAGTCTGACGATCATCCTGTTTACCTGTCCTCGTGGTGTTTATCAACCTTGCTCACACGATGATCCATAACTGGATATTCACAAGGTCAAAACGACATCCCTATTTGCCAATAGCCAGACGGTCTTTGCCTATATCTGGAGAATGATTTAAGATCATGTACAAAAAATGCAATCAAATTGTTAAAGTGTGCAAACGAGAGATTATAGTAACACGAATGCCAGTTTATTTCTGACTTAGAGTGTATTGAATTTCACTGGAATCAGTAGTGCAGTGTCCTATGTTAAAAAGACCCTGATATAATTGTAGGTTGCTCCAGCAGAAGTGTGATACTTCGTGCTGCTCACCGGTCAGTCTACGTCTGCTCTCTGGGCTCTCGTTCTGGCCACCACGCTCGGAGGAAGTGACGCAAAAGTATTCATATCCATGCACAGGTGAGGGGTCCTAGAAACACGTCATGTGGGTAAAGATTGAGGGGTGTTTCATTATGGGTGTCATGAATGATGCCTTCCATTCTGCATGAGGCTTTAGAGGAAATAAACTTATTCTGTGTTGCCTCAAAAGGGTGAAATAGAGGCAGTGAGTAGAAGTTAAAGGAGGTGGAACTGAGGTCAACCTAAGGAAGAAGTAATGGAAAGAAAATGAACTAAACAGTAATGTAAGTTCAAGGTCATCACAGTTCAGTTCAAGAAACATCTGTGAGGCACTTACCATGCCCTGGTTACTATGTACAATGTTGTAAACATAAAGAAGAGTACAGGAACTTCAGTCTACAATGAGATACAGATATGGAAAGAATTAATAAGAAAACATCAGAATATGTGCCACAAGAAATACTTTTATGAGATTCCAAGGAGTAAGGAAGTAATGAATTCTTCTGAGGGGATTAAGAAAGTGTCTATAAAAGAATAAAAGACAGATCTAACATTTGAAGAATTAATTTCTGTTTGAATAAGACAGACAGACCGACAGACAAGGGATGGAAAGTATTCCAGGGTGAGGGGACAGTACATGCAAAGCCTAGGGAGGCACTTTAAGTTGTGTCTAGAAAACTCCAAAACAGTTTTGGAATTGATTATTTCATTAGAGAGCACTGACTTAGGATATTCTACATACGTACGGTGAGCGAGGATTTTAATTCTTCGTTCATTGGGAAGCATCGCTTACATTTCTACATTTGTTTGGTTTTCCTTGGTCTGCTCTTCCAGTCACTGTAAGGAAATTAATTAGCAAACTGTTTTCTGAATGTATGGAAAGGGAAACATTCAAATATGAGAAAAATTTAAGTTGGTTTTGGTTTCAATTTTTTTTTTTTTTTCTTTTCAAGTTGGCCTTTTTTACTGTACATAGGAATAAGCTTCTGTTTTGATGGCTTTGGAGCCTGTGCTGCAATTTAAAGAAATATATACAGTAGCCTGAACCTTGGTTCTTGGAGGGTAGATTGGAACTCTGCAAATGGCTAAAGGTTTGGTGAAAAACACGGATGATGAGGCAAGGGTAGTACCAGTCTTTTAGTTAAAAAAAAAAAAAATGATAATCTGAAGGGTCCCACACTCAATCAGATATATAAACATTTTCAAAATTGCTTCAAATAAGTTTTCTTTAAATTTTTTTCTTATGAAAATTACATTTATTAGTTTTTGATTCTTTTCAAGTAGCTTTGGTATTCACTTTACAGTAAACAACAAAAATAATAAAAACCAAAATAGTTCCAGGAGAGGTCTCCTGATACATAAGTATGGAAAGATTTCTTTTGGAGACTGATACACTGATATTAAAATTATTTTATGTGTCTTTAAGCATAATATCTTATGTCATAAAACTTGATACTTCTCACAAACTAAATTCTATGAAGTTCTTTTTTTTCCCCCAAGGTCTTTCTGCACGTTTATTTCTGCTTGAGGACTTCTGGTCAGTGTAATTCATTGTGTTTGCTTGTTGTTGCAATCAGCAACAATTTTCTTTCTTTATGCCTGCCTCCTTTTTTAAAAAATAATTTTTATCAGAGTATGGTTGATTTACAATGTTGTGTTAGTTTCTGCTGTACAGCAATAATTTTTAAATTATATTTATTTTATATCCAAACCTTGAGTTTCCTGGTCCTCTATTCATCAAGCTAGAATCATAGAATGAGGATGGACGGCCCCCAGGAACTGAGAATTATGGAGAAGTGGGCTGGCCATGGCAGCTGTGCCAAGAGGCAAACCTCTACTTCTATCAGGCCTCAGGGACTTAAGGATGTTCTGGCTGCTGGTCTACCAGCGTTTCTTCTGCCTACCGCAAACCCACCCATCGCCACCACGGGAGCTGGGGAGGTCAGCTTTGTGTCCCCTTAGATGTTTGTCATCCCTGGATTTGAAAGGCACTCCCACAGTCTTGTGCAAAGTAAAAACTGCTAAATATTCCCCAGTCATAAGCTGATGACTTACAAAGAGCAAGTAAGTATCCTTAAAGGATCACTACTTTATGCCCAGTTTAACAGAAATGTCTGTTGGGTTCACTGCCAGGTGCCACGTAATCACTTCACCAAGAATTTCTCTACAAAAATGACGTCCCCAGTTGGAATAGTAGTATGTATACAGAGGAATCTATTTGTGTTTCGGTTCAGTTTGAAACAATTTTGAGAAATGAGCTGAATGGATAGAATTTAAGCAATTTGTGCACCTCTGGAAAGATATGGCAGACGTTAGCTCTTGAATTGGTGGAAATAGAAATGATAAACTTTCATCTCACGAGCACACTTATTTAGGATTTTGGTGTTATGCTGACTTTTTAACATACACTAGAGCAGAAGTTACTTATCGTGAACAACACTATCTTATTCAAACTTTTGGTTTGAGAAGTTGTTGGCCTTCCTTCTGTCTCCTGGTTCAGATGTTTCATAGAACAAGCTTCCCAGAAGGGATGCATTGAGTGTGCAGAAGTGCTGGCCCCTGGGACAGGGGCTTTGCATAGTTTGCCTCCTTTAATCCTGACACACCTTTGAAACAATTGTTCTTTGCAGATGAGGAAAGGAGGCCCAGAGCAGCTAAGCTACAGGGTCCTGCAGTCCTAAGTTGTTTCTCTGGGTGTGTCTCTCATTGCCTCAGCAATGCTCAGTCCTTGGTTCTCAGTACCCTCTGAACTTACCTTTACAGTGGACTCATCTCGTATTTTAATTACCTCTTCCTCTTGGATAGCAGGGATGGGTCATGTTCACTGCAGCGTCCCCAGGACACAGCATAGAGCTGGAACCTCAGTGGGGCTTGTATTTGTTGAAGGAACTGAAGCCAGATGAGAAAACAGAGCAGAAAGTGCCTTTGGAGGCCAAAGAGGGATTAGCCTGGACTGGAATGAATAGAAAAGGATTCCCAGAAATGGAAATTGCAACTCACCTGCAAGGATGGGTAGAATTTCAAGCCAGGATGATAGTATGAAAAGGGTAGGGTTGAGGTGGGGGGCAAATGATGTTGCCTCTTTGTCAAGAAAAATGCACAAAATTGAATGAGACAATTCTTTCATTCTAATGTGTCTCACTTTTCTTCTACCTTTCTAAAATCATACATGGCAATTTGGAAAAATTGCGCTTTTCTTCCTCCCAAAGTAAAAATCTGATTTCATTCATCATAATAAATACAAATTTATTTAGAGTGCATTCATGGGTTTTGGTCACTTAATTGGAGATATATAGTATGCATTTCAATTTAGCCAGATAATTTTCAATTGTCTCAGGTACTGATTTGAAAATTATATTTTCTATTTCTAATCTGAGCTTACTTAAATTCCCTGTTGTTCAAATGATACAAGCTTAACTTTTCTTGTAATTAAGAAACATTTTACTTTTTGGAGACTGCTAAATGTTCTAAGATACTAAATTTGTTGCTCTTGACACTAGAGTTGGTAGCAAAATTCTAGAGAAGGAGGTTAAATAAAAATGTATTATTTTTTGTTTGTGTTTTAATCTTTCAATGAGCTAGGGCAGGATCTAAGAAAAACTGCTTCTCAGTATTCTAAACACCTAGAGACCAGTTTCCTTAGAACATGAACGTGTAGTCAGATGAAGCCTTCCAAGCATTCAAGTTTTCATAGTTCTGAGCTGAGCTCTTCTTACTGCTGAAGAAAAGGTGGATAGAAAGAAGCGAATGTTACAAGCTGTTTCTCTCAAGGCGATTAACCTGTCCCCACCTCCTTCCCCATACATAGAGCCTTTTGATGCAAACCTGCCAGGAGCGGTGCACTAAAACATAAATATTTCCCAGTTCAAAGAGGCAGTCTTACACTTCCCCTTAAAGTGATATTGAAAAAGTTATTTGCTTTCTTGTCTCTTTAGACTAGCAAAGCAAAGCTGGAGCCCCCATGGGTTCACTTTTTCAACAGCAACCTCTTTCCAAAGATGAGCTTGCCAGGGAAAGAGATGGACTTTCTCAAAGCCACTAACGGAAGGTGATCCTTGGATGAGATTAGGTGACTCCACCAACTGGAGAGAAGCAAGATATTGCCCTTCTTAAGTGAGCACATTGAAGAGGGTTATCAGTGAACCCAAAGAGTCTAATGGAAAAATCTGATAAGGTATCAGGAAGCAGCACAGATCTGCAAGATGGCAGTGGCCCCCCCAGCAGAGGGGGTGTTTAAGGACATCATCGTTCTCAGGGGCAGGTACATATGCTGGGAAGGGGTGCACCAGGGCACAAGCCTCCTCACCGAGACCAATGACAGCACCTGAGAGAGAGAGATCGAGTGCACTGATTTCAGATTCACTGAAATCTGGGACTCAAACTCTCCCACATACCAGAGGAGGGTGCGAGGTGCTAAAAGAAATGACAAAGCTTGGGGAGTGGATGCACACTGACTCAGGGAGAAGAAATGTGGTTGAGAACAACACAGGGTGGATTGGAATGTTCAAGCCCTAATCTTGGAGGCATGTGCCTTTGCAACACCTCAACACATTTTGATTATCCATGACATTGATGTTTGTGGACACATTTTGATTCTGCAGTAACGAGTAATGTCAATTGTTCATTCAAGAAGTATTTAATGAATATCTATGAGTTTAGGATATTGTGCTGGGACTTGTGAAGCCTGAAGATATTCAAGAACAGTCTGTCTCAAAGTTATTTAAAGGGTTTTTTCATTATTTTCAAAGAAGGTGTGTGTGTGTGTGTGTGTATACATATACATACATGTATGTATATACACACACACACACACATATATATATACTCTTTCTAAGTTATAAAAATGTTGGTAATAAGGTTTTCTAAAAATTGGCTAGAATTCTAGATTTTGCATGAGGTTGTGTGGCATCAGTTGGTGAAAGAGAAGTCTTGGTCCTTTGCTGTTTTAGAAGACACTGGATAACTTTCTAAACAGCAGAGAAAAACTCTTCTATGGTTGGAGGAGAGCTGCGAAGAAATAACTGAATCCATAAAGTAGCACAATAAAGGGTTCTGAGTCCCAGCTCCACCCCTGTATAACTGTGGGCTGATTTCTTAACTACCGAAGACTCGGTCTGTGAGGATGAGCGCATCTCCTTCAAAGCGTTAGGTGAGGATTACATTTTGTAACAGCTGGCCTGTGGCACACAGTCTGTAAATGTCCGTTCTTTCCCCAAGATATTTTCCCTTTGGTTGTACTTCAGTATCCTGGATTTGCACAGAACGAGGTTTCGTACACTGAAGATCTGACTGCCAATTGCAAAGGCCCATGAAGGGGCAGGTCGACTTCCTTGGCAATGTGGCACCCAACATATCCTAAAACCTGCTCTCTTCAAAACACATTATAATGCTGGATAAAATATTAAATGCTCTTTAAGTACACGGCTTGGGGAATTGATCAGAGGCCAAAAAAGCAAAGCATGGGCACAAAGCCAGAGAGGCGACCACTAAAGTCGTCGGTAGCCCAAGTGGCCTGGCTATTCCGGGAGGCTAGGGCTTTGGATCTAACTTAGTGGTGAGCTGATGAGTTAGGTGAACCCATGTAAAACTAGGGTCTTTGAAATTAGGGTCTTTGTGTTGGCACATACCTAAGGGAAAATCTACAAAGAAAATCAGGCAATAATAAACACTAAGTTTCAGATAGTATTTACCTGATAATTAGAAGGAAAGCAAAGAGAGTTTCGATATATTTTTATGTTCTACTTCTGGAGCTCTGAGGTGAGTACATGAATGCTTATTTTATACCTTGAAAGTAAGTTATGTGTACACATACTCTTTGGTATGTTTGAAACATTTCTTACTATAAAAGATTTAAATATTGTCTTAAAATCCACCTTGAAAATTGCAGATAGTAATAAATTTTGAGTAAAAATTTCAAAAGTTTTCTTCATCAGGTTGTATTCATTTCTGCAAAAGTTGGGAAGATGAGAATCAAGAGGGAGAAGGAGACAACATTGCAATTAGAAAATACAGCACTCCCTAGCTGCACTTGAAATCGATAATTAGATAATAGATGAATGACAGAGGAGAAATTTTACCATTTGATGATGTAATCTGTCAGAGTATTTCAGGAGACAGTTTGGTCATGTGGTCTTTTGTGTTTCCCTCTTTGCCATGCCCTATAGGAAGCTCAAAGCCCAGTCTGTGCTCAGCTGCTCTGGCTTTCCCTGCAGCAGGGGCCCAGCATCGCTTTCCTTTCCTGAGGGCTCCTCAAGGCATCCCAAAGCTGAGCCAGATTTGAGGCTGGTAGGTTTGAGTAACAAGAAGGAGTCTTGCAGTCAGGTCGAGGCTAAACCAGGAAGGGGTATCAAAGCAAAGGGGGCTAAAGAGTTCCCTGTACTTCCTCTGCCAAAGCACTTTCCAGGCTGCCCTGTCGTGAGCTTTCTCTCCCCCAAGACTGTATGCTCCTTGAAGGCAGGGTCCCTGTCACTGTGGTACTTCACCGTGTAGCCAGCGGTACAGGCACAACGGAGGGTGCCCAAGGTAAGACTTCTAAGAATGGGTATCAAGTGAACGAATAAATGATTCATCATGAGCCCGGAAATCCTGGTTTTCCTTGTAGATTTCCTCTTATATATGTGCCCAAACGAGATGTACCAAAACCTTTGTAAATGGTTCTCTGATGAGTGAATTAATCTGAGCTTTGCGTCTTTGGTTCTGCATTAAACTTGTGAGGCTCATGTGTTTTCTTAGCTCTGTTCCTATCCCATTGCTCAGTGTAGAGGACACGTACTCACAAGCATGGGCATGCTCGTGAAGATGTGTGCATCCATGCACATCCCCACACACCACACACACACACACACACACCCCCCACACAACACACGCCATATACTACACACACCACACAGAGAACACATATGACACAACACATGCTACATACTTGTACATAACACACGAACACACCATACACCACACATTCACACCCACCACACGAGTCATTTACAAGCAAATATTCCACAATGCGTTCATGCCACCATCTGAGAATTCTGAAGAGAGTATCAAGCGAAATATTTTAAATTATTTTTCACATGCTACCAGATCACAAGAGTATGGGTTCATAAAAAATAAGACACTGAAACTGAATTAGCAACAGAGAATGGAGGTAATCTGCCTTTTAGCAAATGGGAAAGCAACATGAATGCCAGGCGGGACTCAGGTGCCGTGCGTGGGTGTTTGGGGGATCCCACTAGATGGCCGTTCCCACCTTCCAGGAAGGTAGCGGGGGACTGAGTAGGTTCAGAGAGCGTTTCTGAAAAGTCCTTTTGTTTACTCGAATTGTGTTGCCTCCCCGGCCCGGTGCTCCCCTGGCCGTGTGCCCTGTTTCTGGTGAGAACTCTGACCTAAGTTCCTTTATTTCAGGACTTACCAGAACTGCCTGCTGCCGTGGCTGTATCTGTGGGCCTCAGGAGTTGGGGAAGAGGCCTGAGGCCCCTGAGGTCAGGATCTACAGGAAGCGGCACTGCAGTGACCTTCAGTGACAGCAAGCCTGTGACTTGGCCTCAGCAGAGGGGAATGGGTCATTCTCACTCACGGAGCTTGTCAGGGGACCTCTCGTGGAGTCCCCATCATCAGGGGAATTTATCTAATTGCTGGGACACCAGAGATTAGGAGATGTGCCCATTGGTTTTGTAGGGTGGATTAACCTTCTAGATGCGACAGGAATCTGATAGATGCATATTTATCTGCAAAATGACATCTCCCTTTCTGGTTGGTTCTCTAAGTTGCTCAGGATTTGACCCGTGGGTAAAAGCCATACAATCTGCATGGGAGTCCAGGAGCAAGGTAGTCAGTGAGCAGGGTGTTCACTTAGATTCTTCGGGTGTCCAGGAGAGCCCTCTCTACTAGCTTCAGAAAGATGGGGAGTGGGGCAAGGCAGACCCACAGTCAGAGCCAAGAAAGATCTGACGTTCTCATAAACAGCCCTCCCCTTCTCGCCTACCTGCCTAAATCAGAGCTCCTCTGATCCTCCTTCAAGACTTTTCCTAGCCTCTATTTACATACTTGAGTCAGGTGGCTGGAAAGGGGAGAAAAGAAAAGTAGAGTCTGCCTTGGTCCATCCCTCCCTAGGATAAACCTTGATCTTGGGATCGTAGACTCTTGAGGCTGCAGGGGACGGACTGGAGCAAATTGTTGAGGAGTTGGGAGAAGGATGGGAGGTGGGAGGGATGGGAGGGTCACATGGAGGGACTTCCCCAGAAGTCTGGCTCCTGCTTTCCCAGCGCTTTCAAATGTGCTGTGCTCCACTGAGATCAAATGCTCAGCATCTGGGCATTCTTCCAACTTGTCCTTAATTGTACTCTTGACAGCATGGCTATATTATTAGTTTCTAAGTAAGTGTTGTGAATGCCAAGAAAATCAGACTCCGTAAAATGAAGGCTAGATTTTAAAACCAAATATTATCCATACCTTTCATGTTTATGTGTTTCCCAGTAGACAGCACATTTTTTATAACCATTATGGCATTTCTCTTCATCACCATTGTATGAGTTATGCAGAGACTGATGCCCACTCTGCGTATGAAAAAACTGAAACTCAGAAAGTTTAAGTCATTTGCCTTAGGTCATACAGCTAGTCAGGGGCGGAATCAGGACGAGGAATCAGGGCTTCCTTTCACGTCAGTAATTTGGTTTCGGCAGGTCTCTGTCCCATCTGCTGTTGACAAAGACTTAACCCTGGCTCTGCTACAAGGGTACAGATAATTCACTCACTGACAATTTCCACCCACCCCCCAAATTTTCCTCTCCCTTTCTCAATAAAGTTGGTCATGATTTGGATAGTTAGACATCCCTGAAAGTTGAAAATATGAGAAATTCTGGATTGTAACATCAAGAAAAAGTGTCTTCTGAACTATAAGGAAATGCTGTGGAAAGGAATTGATTTTGTCACAGTCTCTTGGATAGATAATCCAATTCTCTGCTTTCTCTGGGGTCAATCCATCAGTTAGAGAATCCATCAGTTATCAAATTCTGGAAAGGTAGACACATTGTCCAAATTTAGATAGGGAAAAACTCTACTCAGAAGTTGGCATGAAACTGTGACCCAGGAGCCATAAATCTTGCCCCCTCTTGCCAATGCAAAGCAGGCTGTGTCCTTTTGAGAGCTAAATGCTTCTAAGAATTGGGTGACAATATATAAGAGAAATTCTGGCACTGAAGACCAGGTGTGACCTTCACAAAAGAAATATCTAATTTACAAGCCCAAGAAGTCGCATTCTTCCTTCTTTATTGCTCTCTGTAAAAATGAGAGTTTGCCTGATTGGAGTAGCTCATTGTCATCTAGGAGAGCAATAAATGTAGGCACATCTGGATGGGCTATGACTATAGAAGTTTGCACATCGAAAATCATTTGGTTAGTGCCAGGAATCAAGTATTCTTTCAATGTGGTCCATCTTGTGTGATAGTTCCAAAGAAATAAAGAAATATACAATTTTGGTACCCCATTTCATGCAGTGGGGATAATGTCCTCTCATACACTGTTGTTTGGTGTGAAAACAACACAGTGTTTTAGGAAGCAAAATTTAGCAATTTCTCTAAAATATGAAATATTCCTAACTTTTGACCCAGCAATGCCTCTTCTAGGAATTTATCATAAAGAGATACTTCCAGGTGAGCACAGAGAGGTCCACTCAGTGATGCTTTATCTTACCATCACTTATAAAAGTAAGCAACTAACAACTTGCTTGTCAGTCAATGGTCAATGGGTTGGATAAATGGTGGTCTAGTTATGCCATAGAATACTATTCAGTTAATAGATAAAAAGAGATAGACCTCCATGTACCACTGTGAAGCTCTCTCTACAACACAAAGCAGAAAAAGCAAATTACTGGATAGTTTGTATATCGGGTTTCTTTTTTTTGCAAAAAGTAAACTTAAAAGGGCATATATACATAATATATGTTTAAAAGATCATATGTGCATAAATAATGGACTAGAAAGAGATATACTACGTTTGAATGGTTTTCACCTATTGGGAGAGACAATAAGGAGAGGATTTCTTTCTTATTCTCTTCAATTTTTCCTCCCTCCCTCCTTTCCTTCTTTCCTTCCTCCCTTGCTTCCTCCCTCCCTTCCTTCCTTCCTTCCTTCCTTCCTTCCTTCCTTGCTTCTTTTTTTATACAGTCCAGTATTTTTAAGTTTCTTTTCATTGAGCAAGTACATCTTTCAGAACTTAAAATGTCAATAAAAATTTTAAGGAAGGAATAGCCAACCTGTCTGGGGAGCTTGTTTTATCCTAGGCAGAATGCTAAATACCACACATGCATAATCTCGTGGGCTACTCACCATGGCTCTATGGGGTAGGCGATGGTGTCATCTCATCTTACAAATGAGGAAGGTGAGACTCAAAAAGACTAAATAACTCATCCAAGTTTACATAGCTGGTAAGTGCAGAACAGAGACCCAACTTGGGGCTCCAGGCAAGGAGATCCATGCTCTTCCCCCCTCACTATGACTCCCCCCACAGTGGGTGGTCTGTGTCTGGAGGTCTACAGGGAACTGTAAAAGGATCTGAATGGGGGACGAGGAGATTCGATTTTCCCAGAGAGAGGAGGGCTGGAGCCCCTTTTTTTTTTTTTTTTTCATGCAGCCCCAGAGGGGCAAGAAGAGGCTTTAATTAGGGGAGGGAGAATCCAGCAGAAAAAGATGGTGCTGATTCCCTGAACCAGCTTGTGATGCAGTGATGGGAGAATTGAAGGGCACGGACCTGGCCTTCTCTGGGCTTCCTCTTCGGGGAAAAAACAATCCTTTAGTGGAAATATAATAGCTTCCCCACCCCAGCTCCTAAAGAAAGCCAAGGGCAGCTTGATCTCAGAAGTGTTGTTTTCTTGGGTGAACTGGGTCAAAGGTGTGGATGGGAGAGAGGCTGCCCAATGGGCACTGGCATCTCTTCTTCTGGGAACAGGGTTTTGGCTCTTCTGCAAGTGGCCACGGAGATCTGGTTACAGCCGGGCTGAGCTGGAGTAAAGGCCACGCTTGGGGTCAAGCAAAGCCTGAGAAGTGTTTGGGAACTAAGTCACCCTCAGTCCTCAGCCAAGTAGGACAGGTCTTAGGGTCCCCTTCCTTCACCTCTCAGAGGCCAGGACAGCACCCTCCTGCCAACTTCCGGGGAACACTGAAGACCAAGGAAGCTTGAGAAAGTGAACATGCGGAGATTCAAAAGTTCTAGTAAAACCACTTCAGGGGCCTGTTCCTTGACAAGGTGCATAACACTGCTAATATGAACTTTATTTTCTATCCTGAATTTCTTCATCCTGGAAGAAATGTCTACCTGACTACACCTGGACAAGTCTTCATCTTTGATGATTCAACACAAGTATGGCTTCCTCCAGGCAGATTTGTCCATGTCTAGGATGGGCAGGAGCACTTCTGCTGCCCTAAAAATCCTGGGAGTCACATCCCGCCTGCCACAGCACTCCCCATTCCATGGACACTGTTCCTTTTCACATATCACTCCTCCACTCAGCTGTGAACCCTGGTAAGGCATCAGGGTCCCCTCCACAGCACAGAGCTGACACAGTCAATAGCTCTAGCCTGCCTGCACTGAAAGGTAAGACAGCTCCTCTCTGCCCAACAGAGACTGGGGTGTGAACCACCATGCTGGGCCTTGGTGTAGGGTTTGTGTCCCCCTGAAGAGGGGAAATCCTTCCAAAGGGAACCTAGGGAGAGTGGAGGGAGGAGCAGCCTGTGAGTGAGGTTGAAGGTAAAGGACCCACAAGGGATGACAAGCACCTGTCACAAAGGACACCCCTCCTGGCTGATGAATCGAACCAAAGACAGACATTTAAGAAGACACATTCAAACAAGGAGAGTCCTCTAGAAAGATAAATGGCAGAGAATGACTCTCTCAGCTCCTGCTTGCTCCCTTCCTAGCTGATTGGGCACTTTTGTGCAGTACACTAACTGCACAACCAGACATGGTGGCCTTAAAATAATATTCAAATACCATGTGCTGAGCTGCTGCTGGAGCCAGATTCTAGATTAGCTGCTTTGTATATGTGATTTTATTAGATCTCCACATCAGTTTTATGATACCATCTTCACTTTAAAGAGAAGATAATCTGAGGTTTAAAGAGGACATTTTCTCAAGGTCATCCAGCTAATAAGAAGTTGGTGTCCGATTCCACTGTGCTGGCTCTCAAAGACTGTTTCTAACCAACACGTTACTAGGAGTCAGGAAAACAAAAGCCAAAGGAGGGAATTCCCTGGTGGTTCAGTGTTTAGAACTCAGCTCTTTCACTGCCAAGGAACCAGGTTCTATCCCTAAGATCCTGCAAGCCCTGTGGCAGGGCCAAAGAAAAAAAAAAAGCCAAGGGACATCACTATCCACCCTGCACAAGAAGCTAGTGGATGAGGGGAAACACATCCAGGGAAAAGAAAGTCATCATCTTCAGAAAATGGGAGACTTCAGATGAAGGGGAGATGTCACCTGGGCAATTTTACAAAACAAGCTGATGGCAAAAGCCAACAGGTGTCTGTTTTAGGAGAAGCAGCGTCCGCCTGTGTGGGGGACATGGAGGGTGGAGAAAGGGTGATGCAGCACCACCTGTTCTCCTAACGTGCCACGGCAAAGGCTTCCAGACAGCTGGCAAAGATTATAAGACAGAAGGATGGGCAAGCTCTGGCCTCAGCGAGCCAGGCTGTGGGGCAGATAAAGAAGAAACAACAAAGAATTCTTACTGGGTGTGAAACACTTACAGCAGCATCAGTAGAAATGCTCAAAACACTAAGTTTGCAAACAAAACAGGAAAGGAACGGGTTGGCAGATGATGCCCCTAGGACATGATGGAGTAGAAGTAGCAGAATAAAAAAGAATGGAAATTTTAAATCCATTTGTTGAAACAAAGCTACCCCTAAGTATATACATAAACAGTAGTTGTAAGAATTACAGACCTGTTGTTTGAGGAATGTTGGGAGAAGCTTGTTTAGTGGTAGGAAGAAAATTATAAATATGTTTGGAGTATACATAATATTTCATTTTTAAAACAAGTCTGCTAAGAGGACATTAAATAATCTGTATGAGAGTAATTAGTATGTAAACCTAGGTTTAAATCTAAGGTATAGCTAGATCAATCTGCAGTTGAGCTTGAACAACATGGGTTTGAATTTTGTGGTCCACCATTTGTGAATATTTTTCAGTAGTAAATACTACAATACTACACCATCCATGGTTGGTTGAATCCAGGGATTCAGAGGAACCATGGGTACGGAGGGCCAACCATAAGTTGTATATGGATTAATCCCCCCCACTGTTCAAGGCTCAATGGTATTTCAGAAATAATTATTAAGCACACTCCTAAAGTACAAGGCCCAGTGGTAGAACCTGGGGCCACCAAGAAGAACTGGACATCAATCATACCTTCAAGGGCCTACACCATAGTTAGAAGTAGATGATGCTGTGCCAGTGGCAAGCAGTAGGGTGCAACCCAGCTTTGGCAATAAGAGGGTGCATCTTCCATAGAGAATTTAAAAACAATAATAAAACAAAGAGCCAGTCATTCTAAACAAAGTCAATGATAAAATACTCCTCCTTCCAAGAAAGTCTTTTGTTGGTCTAAGTTGGGCTTTGACAGAGTATAACCTGTGGGCTAAATCCAGCTGGCTGTCTGGTTTTGTAAATAAAGTTTTATTGGAACACAGCCACGCTCATTCATTTATGTGTTATCTATGGCTTCTTTCTTTCATGCTAAAAAGACAGAGTTAAGTAGTTGTGACAGAGACCAGATGGCTTCAAAGAATAAAATATTTGCTCTCTGGTTCTTACAGAAAAATTTTGCCAATCCCTGGTTTAAGTTATAAACAACTGTTGCAGTTACTGTTGAGTTTTGATAATATATATGTCAACTTCATTTAGCACATTATAATTGCTTGTCCTTTAATAAATATTGTATTCTATAGGGAAGTTAATTCTACAACTCCTAGGAATATAGTCTCACCTGAGGACTCAGCTCCATGAATTTGTTTTGAGAGTTAGTTTGTCACTGATTGGGCTCTGTTCTTCTCTCCAACCCTTATAATATTCTCACCTCTAAAGAGTAGATTCAGAATGAATGATGATAGCACTCTGGTGTGAAATAGAAAAAAATAGAACTTGAGTTACTGCAATTATTTTGTTCTGTGTGTTCATTTATAAATGTTACACATATTTAAAACTTAAAATGATGAAGCAGAGTGCAAACTGTAAGGCATAATAATTTTACTCAGTAAGTGCAAATTTTAGTTCCTACAGGTACTATTTTATAGAATTTAAATAGTATCTTTAAAATTGAAATTAATTTACTTACAAATACTATTTGGTTTAAAACTACAGAATGAATTAAGAAGATCACAGATTATTATGTGATTATTACTGTAAGTAATTTTGTCAAAAAAAGAGAGAGTATCCAAAGGTATGTGACCCTTGAATAGTGACCATGTCATGAAGAAAGTCCAAGAGTCATGAGAAATATGTCATGATAGAGAGTCAGGGAGGTTTCAGATGAGGACAATCCTTCCAAATGGAGGAAATCAGTGTTTGCCCTGTTTGTAGAAAGTGCTTCTGGGTAGCCCTCATTATGCTTATGAGGATGTACGTGTGTACATAGGTTTGTGCACCAGCAAACATAAGCATGCACAATGAACGACTCACTGCTCTTTGTTGGTGGGTTATTCAACTCCAAGCCCATACGTGAGACTCAAGACCATCCTCAGGATTTCACTGGTAGAAATGGAGATGAAAGTCAGAAAGAAAGTCACAAGGACTGCCTTCCTTCCTTCCACAAGCATGTAGTGAACTCACACCATGTGCTAAGCATTGAGCTAGGTTTGGGAAATATTGCCCCTGCTCTATTGGGACTTACAGTGGGTTGGGTGTATCTGGGTGCATGTGTGCATCTCAAGGAAGCCAAGGGGTTCACGGAGCCTTGCGTGCTTCCTTCCCAGAGCAGCTTCAACACTAATGATTGCTGGAAAAATCAGACTATTGGATAAATTGGAAAAAGATGACGAGTGTGGTCTCCAGCTACCTGTTGGTCATCCTCATTACTGTTGGTGGCTTCTCAGCCCACAGGTCCAATCCTTTGTGCACACCCATGGCTTGTGAGTCACTGAGGAGACATAGCAGTGACCCTGACCATAACAAGGATAACCATTTATTTGCCCCTTGAAACGTGACCAACTGGCCCATTAATTTTGCAGCATTAATTCTGAAAGGAAATTAGATTCCAACCAGAGTCATTAATCTTTTAAAAATAGAGCCACAAGAAGAGAGCACTGATAATCAGAATGCAATTTTCTGAGTTAGGAAGTGGTCAAGACATCAGTGTCGGGGCTCCTATATACATGTAAGGTTTCCAAGGTAGTTTCTTGAAAGACTTAACCAGGTCAAGCCAATGGTTTTAAGTCTAGAAAAAGACCACTTCAAAGGGCCAGTGCCTCCTAAGATTCAGCCAAGACCCTTCTCTAGCAGCGATGACGGGAGTGACATGTATTGAATCAATAACATCAAGTCATCGGTTATTCTCCCAGCCAAGTATATTTCTTACCAAGACAGGTCTATTTAGGACATGGGTTTCTACAGTATTGCTGCTCAAAGTGGTTCAGTTATGGTTAGAGAATGATCCATTTATTTACATTTATAATATTTTTTTCTTTAAACTTGTTAATCCTTCTGTAGTCTGTCAGCTCTTTAAATAAATGATGATGTTTCTCATTAAAGGAAACTAAGTCTTTCTCAATAATTTAATCTAAAATCAAAACCTCCCTTAACTAGTTTATATCCTTTTAACTTAATTATTTATTGCTTCTGTAGGCTAAAACTGAAATATTACTTATCCAGATTTGTTTTTTTTTTCAATTCATCTCTCTTATTTTTATTCATTCAATTCCAGGCCTTTTAAAAAATACATTCCTAGTGTCTAAAACTTCTAAGGAAAATTTGTTGCTGAGAGTAAATATTTTTCTATGTCACCCACCTTTTATAAGAATAATAACATGAGTCAACAGAAAACCAAGTACTGTGAGCATTTACCGTATCACTTGTAGGCCCAACTTAATATTTTTTGATTGATAATTAAGGCCTTCAGTAGGTCTTGTTATACCAACTCTTGTTAATTATTCAAGAGTTGTAAGTATTTGTACCATCTGCCATAGTGGAAAGAAGAAAGACAGGCTAAAGAGGACTTAAAATTAATGCACGATTTTCGGGTCACAATAAGAAGGAATGGAGTGATTGGCCAGAACCCAATGCTGATGAATCAAAGTTTGGTTTGGTTTCACGATTACTCCCATTGACGTGAGGGATTATGCATTTAGCCTTAATAATCAAATGAGAATCAAGAGGCCACTCACATACGAAGTGGCCTCTATAGAGCTTTATTAAAAATATCTTCTCAACTGCTTGACTCTATTTTTTTAATACAAAGCAAGAATTTCTTCTAAAATACCTCCTTTTTTTCCTTTTGCAAATCAATTTCTATTAACATTATTTTCCATCACCAACTATCTAACATCTATGTCGTCTCTTTATAATCCCAAATCCGTTATACATTAATCTCCCCAGATGGCTTAGGTTGTGTAAGAGATTGTGTGTCTCCAAACACAGATTGGAATCTTCTGAAAACTCATTAGGAATGATTCTGAGGAAGAGGTACATCTTCAACATTTCTCTGTGTTGTGGTGGGAATAACACATCTGTCCACTCTGCTCTAGATAAGAAACCTTGATAACTTTGTCTATGGTTGTGACAGCATTTCTGCTGATATCTTCATGTGCCCATTGATAGAATATATATTGGTAGGCAAGAAGGAAGTAAATCAATGCTGTTTATTTTCCATAGGAAATCTTCCACCTGCCCAGTCATCTCGATGTGTTTTGACTTTTCTTCTATGATGAGTGTTATTAGTACACATAGAAACTGTCATCTATGAATGCCAGTTATACAAATAATGTCAAAACAGCAAATTTAAAGCATAGAAAAGGCGTCTTTCTATTTACTGGAAACACTGAAATAGAATAAATACTAAATATTGGCAAATTACTATCCCATGAGTCTCCTGGGTTGAGACGTTCAATTTATTTTGTGGATGAGAAATATCTTGATGAATGTGTCACTTAACTCCTATGTCAATGGCAAATTAATTTTGTTATAGAAGAAAAAGTGACTTTTATTTTTAATTCAAAACATCAGAAATGTCAGCAGCCTAAGTGGCTGCTGGTTTAACCACATCTTCTCTAAATTGGCAACACAAGGCAATGGCCTAAATTTAAGCACTGCAATTGTGGCTTTGGTTTCAGAACCATTGCACAGTTGTTAGTTACCATCCTTGAGCAGAGGAAAAAACTGTTCACGGTAGGAAAGGAATTTGCAAACTGCCATAGCAGGTTAATTTAGACTTAGACCTCAGTTATGAGAGTCACACATGCCTTTTGGAATTATTTGGCCAAGCTTGTCTTGGGTAGATCAACCAGAAAAGACTGCTCTGGTTTTTTTAAATTAAAAAGACAGAGAAATGAGAAAGACATTTAAAAACTTAACGCCGAGCAATGTTTTCAAGTGGAAAATACCTTAGCTGGAAACCTGAATTTTGAAACCTGACTTTTGGGTTTCAATATCTTTCAACCTACCTATGGTGATCCCCTACAGTGATTGTTGCACAGAGGTTTGGAATCAAGATTTGTGTTTTGTGTCACACCATAATTATGCCATCATGACATGTTACCTCTTTTTGTCTCATTTTTTTCCAGCCATAAAATGGGCTCCATGTTTCCAAGGTGATGTGTGATCAAGGGGGCAATGACTGTTGTTTCCATTCATTCATTCTAACAACCCAGAAATTCCACTCCAAGTCTCTATCCTAGAGTAATTCTTGCACATGTGCATGAGAAGACACAAACAAGAATATTCTTGGCCAAAAATTGTAAACATATAAAAAATGCCTAAATTTATCACACCAGGAGAATGGATTTTAAGCGGGACACATGTATGTATATACATTTGTGTGTTTGAGGACATTCACAAAACACACATTCACAAAAATGTGAACACAATTCAGGAGCAAAATGTATGTATCAACATGGATATATCTCCAAACACAAAGTACTGAAGACAATGACAATTTGAAGAAGGATACATAGGTGTAGTATCATTTATTTGGAGATTATATGCAAGTTCATACTTTGCTGTGTTTTAGAAAAGCATATAGTAAGCTATAATTAAATGCATGGGAATGAGAAACACCAAACCCAGAGCGTGGTACTTTCCATGAGGCTGGGAGGAGAATTATATCAAGAGACATAATGACAAGGCAATGTTTAATTTCTATTACTTTATTGGATAGTAAGCACAAGAGTCATTATTGTACTATTTTTATTAGTTAATTTTATTGACTAATCAATAAGATATATTTCAGTATACCACTTTTATTCCTTTTTGTACATATGAAATATTCTTTCAAAAGTCTAGGAAGAAAGAGGTAAATGGGGTGAGGAACTGAAGACAAATTCTTTCTAGATACTTAGTAGAGAAAGCAGCCTGTTGTAAAGGTGAGCAGCAGAGTTTAATCATTACCAAGGTTACCTGTATAGTCTTGAGGGCAAATGTAAAGAAACCAGTGGGAAAAGAGAGATTTACTGTTCTATTAAGAGTGATGATTTATGTGGTAGGATGACTGAGCAGGCTGGAGAGAATGGTATTAAGGAGGCAGATGGAAAGGTTGACTTATAATGAAGAATGAGCAACATTTCCTCTGAGGCTGGAATGGAGTGAAAGATGGAATCAGAGAGTGAAATTCTTTGACATTCAGAGGAAATTAACTAAGGAAGCTCATGCTGGTTGCTGTTGATTTCATCCAATAAAAAAGTGGTCCTGGCCCTAAGTCTCAGGCTGTTTCCATTTCTTTATGCCCTCTCCCATCACCATCTCAGAAAAATCTATGTACCTATTGGTCCTCTCCACAACCTTCCCACGACCACCACTAAATTCTTTGAAGGGAGGTGCAGCGCCTGCTGTCTTTACTCTGGTATCTTCAGCATCTGCATACTCATTCAGAACATATAAGAGATGGTCAAGAAACCTTTGCTAACTGAGTAAAAAGCAAGAGGTAGTATTAAGATTGGGTTTCAAAAGAGAAAAGGCAATCTACAGCTTCTTTGGAAAACTTACATAAGCTCTACAGCCCAAAGGAATGAAAGATTTATAGATTGGAACCCAGATTGCACCGTGCAAGGGTCAGGCCTGCAAATGCCTGTGACTTTCTTCAGTGACACACTGAAGTCTAAAATCAAAAACTGAAAAGGGACTTTGGAAGTAAGCTGGCTGGGATTGTGGTTGGCTGGGCAGGCTCAAGAGTAGGTCAAAGGAGCCTTGAGGCTCTGGGTTGAGCGTGAGAGCAAAGTTGAAATGTCTGACCACAGAACGTCAGCTGGACGGGGCTTAGGAGTAGCAAGTGAGAAAAACAAAGTGAAGCAGAAGTGGGGAAGATCCTGGAGGCCCCATCTGGGTTTTTTGTGTGTCTTTTGTTTGTTTGTTTTTGCGGTACGCGGGCCTCTCACTGTTGTGGCCTCTCCCGTTGCGGAGCACAGGCTCCGGACGCGCAGGCTCAGCGGCCATGGCTCACGGGCCCAGCCGCTCCGCGGCATGTGGGATCTTCCCGCACCGGGGCACGACCCCGCGTCCCCTGCATCGGCAGGCGGACTCTCAACCATTGCGCCACCAGGGAAGCCCCTGGAGGCCCCATCTGGGACAAAGAGCGTGAACGTCAGAGGTGGCAGCTGAACTGGTATGTGACCGTGAATAAAGCTGGATATCAGTGCAGTCATCCGGGTTATGGAAAAGAAAACTGTGCTTCAGTCACTAAAGTCGCCACGGAAGAGGGTGATTGATGATCGGAGAGAGGATCTGTAGAGCTGGCCAGATGGCAGGGACATGAGAGGGAAGGTGGAGTGAGGCTCAAAGACCAGTGGGAAGCAAAGAAAAGGCAGATTACTCTTTCCCTTGTCCACCAATGATCTTAACTTTCTAGACATATGATCAGGTTAATAAAAGCACAAAGAACTAGCACTAAGAATAAAGTCACTGCATACAGTTGAGAACTATACAATGAGAGCCACGACTCAATGGACACTCTGATATCTTTACCACTCAATATGGCCTTCACCGCGCCGTTTTCTATCCACATGCAATCTAACTGTGCTGACTTTTACACACATTTCATATGACCATCTAAACTTCCATTTTAGAATAAATGCACCCAATCTGATATAAGAATGAACCAAGACAGTAAAAACAAAAAGATAAAAATGGGCATGCTTATTGTTTCTATAAATATTATCATAACAATAACTATTTGTCAATAAATAACTGGGAGAAAACAGCTTTAGTTTATCATTTTGTAACACAAAAAGCAAATTAACTGAACTTCCAGGTTTGTTTACCAGAGGCAGCAAACATTAAATAGCCGTGGAGCCCTTAAAAAGCATTGACTCAGATTCTTAAAGTGAGACAAGTGGTTTCCATATTAAAAATATATAAAACAACACCCAAATCCAAACACTATGAGACGAAGGGACTGTGAAAACTACTCTGCAAAATCATGTTCAGATCTGCCAGTGGGATGTGGCCCTTCCAGCTTCCTGGCTAAAATGGAGCTCATCAAAATACAGTCAATAGACGGTGAAAATGATACTCGCAGCCTATCTTCAACAGCCCTTAAATATAACCTGATGTTATAAACAATCTAACTAAGGATGATCAGGAAAAAAATATTGAAGCCTATGATTCATAGTGGGGGCAGGTGGGGCAGGAAAGTTTTGAACGAGAAATTAATCTAAATATGTGCGCATTTACTTTGGTCCATGTAAGATGATACCAGTCATTTAGGGAGTCCAGAAGATGGTCACGTACAGTCAAATTGTTTGGTACCTGGAGGAAAGTTAAGCAATTCTTTCCTCCCCATGCAATTCTTTTCCTTTTGCAAAACTAAAGGATATAAACTCTTAAAATGGAGCTACCCACACTCTTTCTAAAATGCTAAGTATCCTCCACTGCTAAATAAGAAGAAATATTCAGGGAGAAATTGGGTCTTTAAAATGCTGCTTCACTTATCCACAGAGCATGCATCTTCCAGCAATCTGACAGCCATGGCTAGCCTAAAACTGGGCAATCATTTCTCAGAGAGCCGTGTTTACCTAATTAAGAGCTTCTCTGTAGTCCCCAGTTACTTAATTGTGTCATTAGCAGCAGTTTTGACATGAAGAGCAACTTGTGTCTGTTGCACCAGCCTGGCCTCCGATAGGGAAGCCCAGCAGAGCATCTCCCAAGGGGGCTGGCAGCAGCCCGCTGCAGTATGGACAGCGCAAAATAGAATAATTGGTCCCCAGAGGGGCTGTCTCTTCAGCTGCCAATAGGGATTGCTTTTTTCCTTGTGATTTAAAAGCCAAGCCTCCACGACTTCTCTGCTGACTATTAACTTGTGGCTGCGGTGTGCAGTGGCTCCTGGGAGGGGTTAGGTCCCAGCGATTGTCACCGCTGTCCTCTTCGCAGTCCTGCCATTTATGACAGCGTGAAATCGACAGTCCTGATCAAGGGAATCACGTGGTCAAGCTTCCTGGTAGTCAGACTGATAAAATGTGCGGTGTACCACAGAGGTGTCCAACTGGGTGGGATCGTAGGGGGTAAACTTCAGACTCCGGGTCAAAAGGACGCTTTGCCCTTCTGTAACATAACATAGCAAAGGGCCCAAATTGACCATGACCATCAGGGAAGTCAGGTGGGAGCCTCCTGCAGCTCCTTCCTTTCTCCAGCAGAAAGAACAAAAGAAAAAGAGTGGTTACCAGTGGGGACAGGGCTGGGGGGAGGGGCAACATGGGGTAGGGGTTTAAGAGGCACAACTATTATGTATAAAATAAGCTACAAGGATACATTGTACAACACAGGGAATATAGCCATTTTTTAAAAATAATAACTATAAAATGCAGTATGACCTTTACAAACCGTGAGTCACTATATTGTACATCTGTAACTTAGGTAATATTGCATATCAACTATACTTCAATTAAAACATTAAAATGAGTGAATGTGAGATTTTCCTAGGAAAAAAACATTCAATATCAACTACTCTTAGAAAGTTTTTTTGTTGTTGTTTTTAAGGGTTTTTTCCTTATTGAGCTATAATTCACATATAATAAATTCACCCTTTCAAAGTGTACAATTCGGTGGTTTTAGTATATTCAGAAAGTTGTGTAACCATACCACTGCCTAATTCTAGAACCTTTTTATTACCCCTAAAAGAAACTCCTTACCAGTTAGTAGTTACTCCCAATTCCTTTCTGCCCTGAGTCCCTAGCAACCACTAATCCATTTTCCGACTCTATGGATTTTTCTGGAGAGATTTTTGATTAAAGAGGTTTTAGATATCTAATATGGGTTCAAGTTGGCAAGTATTAAAAGTGGGACATCTAAATTGGAGGGAAAATGAATTCTCTGGAACCTGTAACTAAGACTTCAAAAAAACGATCACAGAACAGCACAAAGATGGTCATGAATACCTCAGCCTACACTGTGTTCTCCCTATTCTTTGGATATTAGAGTAAAATTTGTCATAGAAATTTAAACTACATTTGTTAGTTGGAAGACTTTTTCTTTAGGCTAGCACAGTGATGATTCATTGAGGAAATAGATATTTTCATTTGCACTTTCAGTCTCTATTTTAGAGCCTTTTAATTCAAGACTGTATATCTCTGGCTATAAAAAAGAAAAAAAATACTGTTTTTTGGAAGGTGTCTTGAAAAGAAGAATATAAAAAAATCTTTTAATAAAATTTTATTTTTTTAAAAAGCATAAAGGATTCAGATTTACTTAGCCTAGGCAGCTAATTGAAAATTAGCTATTATATATCTATAGATAATGCAGCCCTCTGTTATATATTCTAGGACACAAATTTCTTTAATATAGTGTCACTGGAATAATTTTAGGATGCATCATTCTACCCCTTTTTTATCAAAATTGAATTATAACTATTGGTCCAATTTTGCCTTGGGGTTCCCCAGTAGAGCCTTGGGCTCTTAATTCTAGAACAGCTGCTTGGAGCACCTTACTTTAATGGTTCCTTGAGAGGGACATGTTTGCTACTAATTAAAGCTGCTTCACTTCATCTCAAGTCTTAACATCGTTCAGGATCTCAGCCTTGGTTCTCCCAGAAAACAGAGTGTGAGACAAGGGTTTGTGTGTAGCTTATTTTGGGGAAAGTCACAAGGAACAGGAGTGGGAGACTGGACAGAGGGAAACGGAAGGAGCAAATGTCCATCCAAAGGTACATTATTGAGCTAAACCGAGAAAGCAAGAGACACCAGCACAGCTGAGGCAAGATGCTGTCAGGCTATAGCTGTGTGCAGATGGTTGCTGCAATAAATGGCTGGAGTAACATGTAGTTGTAAGAAGTGTGCGGGAAAGGGTAGCCCAATTTTACACACATGATGGATGCTTAAGGGGTTGCAAAGGATCTCTGCACATGGAGGATCTGTGTCTATGTGGAATTTCAAATAAGAAATCTTTTTCAGTCAGTGCAGCTTTACAAACTCTCGTATTGTTCTGGCCACAAAGATAGTAGATGTCATAAGATCGGTGTAGGGATCACGGCCAGGAAAGGAGCCTCCTGTGGTTGAGACACAAAGATGGGGAACTGCAGACCAGAAGTAGCAGCTGAGATCAAGAAGCAGGAACCCCAGGGTAGAGCAGGCAAGATCCGGGTGGGACCCCAAGAGGGAATATTCTTCTCTTGGCCATATCAGATAAGGAGAGGGTCAGCCCCCCTGTGAGGATGAACTGAAACCCACCCTTGGAGGGGTATGTAGATCTCACTCCAGAGTTCAAGTTCAGTTATCCTCAACACAACACTTTGCTTCATGAAGGCTGGCATTAAAATAACACCTGAGCTGAGTGGGCCATTCCTGATTAAGAGAACTAATATTCTTCTGTTTTTCAAACACTGCTAGCGTAGGCATAATCGGATGAGCTTTCTGGAGGAGGGCAATCTGACGGTGGAAACCAAAAACCAAAACCTTAAAAATGTATGTGTCTAGTTTTACGAATTGATCCGAAGAAGACAAGCAAATATACTTACAAATATGTATGTGTGTGTGTATATATATATATATATATATATATATATATATATATATATATGGATGGTTATTAAAACATAGTTAATAACATTGAAGACAACATAGTTAATAATGGGGGAAGGGCTTCCCTGGTGGTGCAGTGGTTTGGAGCACGCCTGCCGTTGCAGGGGACACGGGTTCGTGCCCCGGTCCGGGAAGATCCCACATGCCGTGGAGCGGCTGGACCCGTAAGCCAGGGCTGCTGAGCCTGCGTGTCTGGAGCCTGTGCTCCGCAACGGGAGAGGCCACAACGGTGAAAGGCCCGCATACCACAAAAAAATAAATAAAAAAAAATAACTGGGGAAGAGTTAATAACATTTTGGTATAGTCATAAAATGAAATACCAGGAAGTTATCAAAAGCTATGGTGTAAATGTATACATATTAACATAGAAAGAAGACCTCAATATTGTTAAATAACAAAACAAGTTAACAAACCACATGATTCCATTTACTTAAAATTGTATATGCCTGGAGATGTACCTAGACACTTACCAAACGTTTAGCTGTGCTCATCACTAAGTAGCACTGTTTCAGGAGATTTTTTTCTTCTATAGAGTACATGTATCATCTGGGATATTATAAGTCACACTATTATTTTTGCAATCTGAAAAAACAGTAAAGATATTTTCATTTTGAGGAAAATAGATTCCAGTTCTCAGTTTGGGCAAAAACATGTGGGCAGCTCCAACCTCACCAAATTTAGTCTGGGTGTGCTACATGCTACAACAGCATGCGATAATTGGCTGACTCAGGGTGTATTTCCACTCTACTGATACACAAGATTTTAGCTGTTTTACCTTAGGGTGAACTGAGGAAGCTTTGCCGAGAATCTAGATTCATGTGAGGAAAAACTAATTTACCAAAAATCTAAGGACTCTTTGTATCTTTCTGTATGTTGTCAGAGGGCTCACCCGGTGTGCCCAATATTCCAATCACCCAGCCCCAGAAACTTATTCTTCGTTTGCTCAGAGTACAAGTGAGTCATTCACATTGAAAGACTAGCGTTTGGGACACAGAAAATAAGATCAGTATCAAGGGACTGTTCCCCTGTGATTCTCTAAACATCCTTCTTCCTTCTCAATCCTCTCCCAGTATTTGCTAGGTTCATCTGAGGTTTGTTCCTTACCCTGTCATACTTCAGTGTCATACTTCAATTTATTAATTCAATTTATTAATGACTGCATTGGTTTAAAATACTGTATGCAATATATCCAACGGCATATGGTGAGAATATGCAAACTATAGATCATATGCTGATAAAGTTTATTTTGTCTGTCTATTAATTAGATTAATACACTAATTAATTGGTGCTAACTAATTAATAAGTTTCACTGCGGTAACACTAATGATCATCTTACTGATGGCTTAGGAGCACGTATACCTTCTGATTCATCAAAAGACAATAATTTGCTCCTCAAATAATTGCATTGCATTTTAATGCTCTACTAACTGGAAATTCATACGTGATAGTTACAGAAAGTCTTGATAAAAGAAACATCCCTTTCCTTCTTGACGTCAGCTAAAGAATTCACTGCATGTTGTCACATATTTGTCTACAGGTGGCTTTGTAAGTGTTCTCTTTTCAGGTCCATATCTTTTTCCTCCCCAGTTAGGCAAAAATCACTCACTGTATTCTGAGTTCTGGAAGAACTTGGACTGTGCCTCGGAATCCCCAATGCTTAGCTCATGTCCTGCCCCCTGGAACCCTCCACTCATACCCAGGACTGAAACCTGGGTATGTTCACCCCTGGACGAGGCTGGACACCCAAGAGCAGAGAACTGATGCTTGCAGGTGACAGGAGTTTTGGAGAGGAACATGAATGGCTTCTTAACATAGCACTTTGCCAGAGGGGGGCTTGGTAAGAGAATCAGGTGCAGATACCCTTTTCTGGTTTGCATTTGACAGTGGAGTTGCTTCCCCTAGACTAGCAACTCCAAGCTTGGACGGACCAGGGTAGAAACTCACAGCTGGGTGTCTGCAGGGGATTCTGTCTCTGGCACAGCCCCTGGGGCTTAAATTTTGTTTGCCTTTGTTGCCTTTATTGTCTCTAGAACACAGAGGTTTTAACAAACAGCTTTAGGCTATTTTGATCTTAGTGATTTTTCTTTTAAACCTAGAAACTTTTTTTTCATAAAGCATTTAATTTTGTCTTTGCATCTTGTATCCAAATTAACTCCTTTTCCTTTGATTTTTAAAAATTAATTAATTAATTTACTTATTTATTTTGGGCTGTGTTGGGTCTTCATTTCTGTGCCAGGGCTTTCTCTAGTTGTGGCGAGTTGGGGTCAATCTTCATCACGGTGCGCGGGCCTCTCACTATCACGGCCTCTCTTGTTGCGGAGCACAGGCTCCAGACGCGCAGGCTCAGTTTTCCTTTGATTTTTAAGAGTATTTAAAATTATAAATTCATAACCCTTACCTCCAGAGATTCTGATTGTTAGGTGAGTCTGGGTTGGGCCGCAGACTTTCTTACTCATTACCAAGCAGCCCCAGTGATTCTCAGAGACGGCCGAGTTTCACAACCACTGACTGTGTCGTTCAGTCTCAAAGAATGGGGAAACCTAGTCTTGGACTTATGACATTTTCTGGCACCAGCAATCCTCCGCATCTGTTATTTGTAATTCCAATATTTATTAAGAACATAAATATGTATCAGTTACTGTTTCGCCCTGGGAACAGAGACAATATGATGGGCTGAGAAAAAATCAGGTAGAAAGTCAAACTCTGAAGGATCATGCCTTGAATCAATCAGTGTCATTTTGTTTACCAAAAAGAACCAGGTTCTCTTGACATTTCTAAATGGTCCTTTGGGAAAAGCAAATTGAGCATTTTAAATAGGATATAACTTATTTGCATCTTTTCAGAAGAATGGCTTACACATGTTTTAAACAATGGAACCATATTTTTCTTTCAGACAAGAATGTCACTTAGAAATCTATACATATTCCAACGGCGCTTTGGACCGCACCTGATTAAACTGACCTTCCAGTCAACAAGGCAGGACTTAGAAGGACTTTTAAATAGAGTTTTTAAATTCTAATCAGTTACAAAAAAAAAAACCCATTAAAATAAAAACCCTCACTTTGGCAGCTACAGATCCAAAATTGTAGCTTAATATCACACCATGGAAGAATAGACAAGCCCTCTCTAAGCTACTGCTTCTATTTCTGGTAACTCTGCTGAATTCACACAGCTCCGAGGAGCTCCATTCATGTTGCCTCAATGTCAATAGTGCCTCCAATGGTTGGATGAACTGGTTTTCAAGAGTCCTTTCAGTCCTTTCCCTGGGGATTCTGTGGTTATACTTGGAGGTTTGACCAATGTTGTTGTCTCTTGTGGTGAGCAGAACAATGGCCCCTCAAATATTTCCACATCCTAATCTCTCGAATCTATATATACGTAAACATGTTATCTTAAAACATGGCAAAAAAGGACTTTGTAGCTAGGATTAAGTTAAAGACCAAGAGATGGGGACAGGATCATGGATTATCCAGGCAGGTCCAACGCAATCCCATGAGCCATTAAAAGCAGAACAATCTTCCTGGTTGTGATAGGCAGGAGAGGTGACTAAAGAACAATGGCCAGAGATGCAACCCTGCTGGTTCTAAAGATGGAGGAAGGGGGCCCAAGCCAAGGAGAGAGACTCTACAGACTAGAGGCCTAGAGACTAGACTAGAAAAGGCAAAGAAACAGATTCTCCCATTGAAGCTCCTGAAAGCAATGCAGCCTTGCTGATGTCCTAATTTTACTCCAGGAGGCCCTGCATTGGACTTCTGATCTCCAGGACTGTAAGACAACATGTTCGAACTGTTTTAACCCACTAAGTTTGTGGTAATTTGTTACAGTAGCAATAGAAAATTTTAGCAATTCTTCAGTGAGTTTCTCTTTAAGTGTAAAACAACAAAACAAGACAAAACAAACAAACAGAAAATCCCATATCCTTTTTGACAAAGTGGACCTGATTTAAATGTATGTAGTCATCCCCTCAAAAAAGACATTTGCTGTTTCTTCAGAACTTTCTGGATGTTAGATTCTGTGTTACACTTAGCAACACAGAGGTGAAAAGAACAGGAAGGCTTCTCCTGAGAAGTCAACTGTCTACTTGGGAGAAACAAATTCTTCCTTCTTCTCCTCCTTCCCCATTCACTGAGCAAAGTGCACACACCTGGAGGTTTCTAGACATTAATTTAATTGATTCTCCAACAAGTCTTATAAGTAGTAATATTGTCATTATCCCTGCCTTACCAATGGGAAAACTGAAACACAGATAGATGAAGAGCTTGCCAAGGTCACGTGGTAAAAACGGTGGGGTCAGAATACAATCCCACGCAGCCTGGCTCCAGAACTCATGGCATTGAGTATTACAACACACTGCCTCATGTATAAATAATATACAAATTCTAGCAATGCCAAGGTGATAAGAAAAACAATAGAGATGAGAGAGAGGGCATGTTATGCCTGAGTGCTATGGGATATCAAAGTGATAGTCTCTTGAAGGAGATGGAAAATGCTTGTTGAAATGGTAACATTCTACCTTAATATGAGTTCATAATAGTACCTAACATTTGTTCTTTGTCCATGTATCAGTTAACTATTGCTGCATGACATTCTGAAACTTAATGCCTTAAAATAATAGTATTACTTGTTCATACTCATCAGTCTATGGGTCATCCAGATGGTTCTCCTGGAATGGGCTGGACTCAGTCATGAATCTGTGGTCCAGTGAAATTTAGGTGGACAACTCTGCTGATCTAGGCTGGGCTTCCTCAGATGTTGGGAGTCAGCTGGCTATAGGCTGGGCTGCCTCAGTCTCCCTCATGGACTCTGTGCTCCAGGGTGCTAATCCAAACTTGTTCACATGGAGGTGGCAGGGTTCCTTGAGAGGCAGCAGATCGGCATGGCACAGCTTCTGCTATCTTCAACAGGATAGAGCAAGACAGGGCATTCAAGGGGATCCAAGAGGAAAGGTTTCAAGAGAACATAGATGCTACCTCTTGATGGGAAAACCTGCAAGGCACAATGCAAACGGATATGGACATAGGAGGGTAGAAAATTGGGAACATTTTTGTTATCAATCAAACACAGCACACATTGGTTTCTTTAACCCTCATAGAAAATCTCTGATGTGGGTAATATCATTGCACTCATTTGACAGCTGAGTAAACTTCAGAGCCAGCTCTGGCACTAGAGGCTCCCTGATGCCAGAGTGTGAAGGTAGACAAGGGGGAAGAGTATGTGCACCCAAAGCTCACAGGGAAGGCAGAGCAGGGGTGCAAGTATTCTCTGGCTCTCAGTTTAGCAGGAATACAGATGATGCTATGGAGGGTCAGGAGGCTGGGGAGGAGACCAGGAGGCAGAATGAGGTACCAGCCAGGAGGAGCTAAGGGTGGAGAGAACCATGAAAAGTTAAGCGTCTACTGCAATCCAGGAGAGAAATGATAAGTGACTGAACCAAGGCCATGGCTGGGGACTTTGATCAGAGGAGAGAATTGAGAAACAGTTAGGAGGTAGACTGGACAGGATGTGGCCACAGCTGGAGGTAGGGGCTGATGGAGAGGGAGGATTTGAATAGCATGAATTGATGGGCACCATTCCCAGAACAGGGAATTGAGAAGACAACTCGTTTGATGGGTTTGGGAAGATGAGAGGTTGTAGGCAAGTGGGGATAATTCATTCACCATTTACCCAATAAATATTTTGGTGGCATTATATGCAGGTACTGTTCTAGGCACTTGAGATACATCAGACACAAGACAGACAAAAATCTGTGCCTCCTGGAGCTTTTATTTTAGTGAAGAGAGACTAATAATATTCACCAAAAACGTAACGAAGAAGCAATTTTTATAGTGTGAAAAGAGGTTGCAATTGCTATGCGTATTTGTTACCTCTGGCCCCTGTAATAAAATTACCACAAAATGGATGACATAAAACAGAAACGTATTTTCATGCAGTTCTGAAGACCAGAAGTCTAAAATCAGTATCATTGGGCCAAAATCAATGTGTCAGCCTGGCTCCCTCTGGAGTCTCTGGGGGAGAATTCATTCCTTGTCTCTTCTAGTTTCTGGCGGCTGCCAGCATTCCTTGGCTTGTGGCTGCATCCCTCCCATCTCTGCCTCCAAGTTTACACTGCCTTCTCCTCTTCTGTCTGCATGAAATCTCCCTTTGCTTTCCTTCTCACAAAGATACTTATGATTACATTAAGGGCCCACCTAGATAATCCAGGATAATCTCTTCATCTCAAACTCCTTAATTTAATCACACCTGCTAAGTCTTTGCCATATAAAGAGACATTCACAGATTCTAGTAATTAGGTGCAGATATCTTTTTTTTTTTTTTCAGGGGAAGGCATTATTCAGCCCACTAAACTGTGACTCAAGGGAAATGCAAAGCAGGATGTGTGGGGGCAGGAGTGCTGGGAATTGGGAAGGTCATCTTGAGCAAGAAGACAAGATGGTCCAGAAAGGGCCTACTGTGGAAATGACAACCAAGGATGTCTGGGGGGAAAGCATCCTAGGCAGATGTGAGTGTTAAGGCAATGATGGGGGCAGGGTGCAGCAATGTGGCACAGGTGGAGGAAGTGAGGGCAGAGGAGGACCAGTGAGGGTACTGGAGTGACCTGACGAAGCCTTAAGGTGACCATGGAACCTCCAGATCCTGGGCTGGATGGAGGAAAGGCTTTAAGCATTTAAAGGGGAGGTGAGGTCATAATCTGAGATGAGGTCAACTCGGAGAAATCTGTAGAAATGAAAAGAACAGAAGTCAGGGGACACAACCATATGGCAAACCAATGTTTCAGGGTCAGTTGACTTTAACCTCATCTGTCTAACAAAACCTGGATTTCGAAAGCAAAGTACTGGTCTCTTTTTTTGGATAGTCTTCAAGCTAGGCTAGGCTCTGATCTTGGTTCATGGAAAGCTGCAGAGGTTCACAGAAGGACTAAATACCCTCTCCTTCTTGAGCCACTTTCCTGATCACCAGTGAGTCACATGTTTCTTCAGCAGTTTTGCATCCTGAACTCCAGGATGTCTCATACTCTGGGCCAGCATCCTCTACTTGCTGGGTGCAAGAGTTCATTAGCCATGTTACTTTTGACTGCTAGGATTGATAATGATTCTATCACAAGAAATCAGGACAGCCAATGGTGTTTTCTTAATGGGCCACTTCTCCAAGAAAATATGCACAAAAAGAGGAAAACGCCTGGTCGAAATTCACCTATTGTCATAATCTACTTCTATGACAGTGTGAGAAGGCTAGGTATAATTTGGCTTACCACTATTACCAAGGAATCAGAATTACAATTCAGGTGACAAGAAGCCTTACTTGTCTGTCACAATTAAAATAGTTTATGAACTGTTTTATATTTCTTCTTAAAAGATATATTTTTGTTTGCATTGATTTTTTTTAAGTTTTTAAATTTTTATTGGAGTCTAGTTGATTTACAATGTTGTTGCACTGATTTTTTTCTTATGTCAGGTCTTTACATATATATTTCTACTTTGTGATGATATATATATAATTTGTGAATTTGGGGGAATAAAAATTTTATGTTAGAGTGAGATTTTATTCCACTGTTGTTTGTGTCAAATTCTTCCTTAGTATTCATGAACAAACGTAGAGAATGATGTTTGACTTATTCCAGTATTCATGCCCTCCCATTAGCTCTGGACACCTTTTAGATTATTTAATATAAATGTGATAACCATCCCAGACTTCTAATATTGCCCCAAACCCTACATCTTACTACTGCTGCCAAATTCACAGTGGATTGGAGCTATCTTTCGACTGATTAGTCCTAATATTAAGTCATGTACCATAGGCAAATCAAACATATTTAACTAATTTTGATACAGCTATAAGACACCATAACCAACAAGAAGACACCTACTCTCTACTAAATTGAGGCCTCAGCTATGTTATGAAGACCTGCAGCCATCCTTATGAAGTGGCTGAACCTGTTGTGTAATTACACTCAAAAACATCAGCTCAGCATCAATCATGCCCACCCGAAAAAGTCACTGTATTGGGTTGACAGTTTTCAGCATTGAATGGAGACTGAAACTAACCTTGATCAATCACTCAAATCTTTCAGCTACATGAATCTATGGTTTATAGCTGATTTCTTTCCACATGAGTATTCAGCCTCATAGGGGCCACTTTTATGATTGAGATGGCCACTTGAAAACTCTTGCCATTAAAAAATTTCAGACCAAGTTAACTTTTCCCATATTTTATGAGGTGGATTTCCCCACTGTGTACATGTACAGGAGTGTATGTCAAGGTTGTGGTCTGTCTGCACCTTCACATCTCAACTTTTCTAGAAGTACCACTATGGTCCACTTCTAAATAAGTGGGGTAGGTACACATTCTAAGATGCAAATCAGACTTCCATCAAATCGTGGCCCCTGCTTTACCTGCTTGTGGGTCATCCTAAGCATTGGTTCCCAAATTTGCTCTTCATTAGAATCATCTGAGAGCCTTTATAGACATCAAAGATCATCCCTTGCCCCAGGCTAGCTGACCGACTCTTGGGGATTGGAGGAGAGTGTAGAATTTGACTCCCCAGGTGATTTTGAAGCATGAGAGAGTTAACTATTGACATAAAGCATATGGACCCCCTTTTCAATCAATACCATGTCCAAGGCTTAAACCATAATTTGACTATGATCCATGACTTTCCAAAAGTTTACTTTAGCTTTCTTAAATTTAAGAAAGGCTATCTAAAAATAATGATGAGTTGGTTATGATGGAAGTCACCACTTACAACCACTGAGCTGGGTGTTGTGTACTTTCTTATTTAATCCCCATGGCAGCCCAATGAGGTAGTTTTATTCATTAGCTTCACTCTACGGATCAAGCACCTGGGGTTCAGCAAAGAAAATTCCTCAAGGCCAAACGGTCGGTAAGTGCCAGAGCTAAGATGTAAGTGCATATGTGTCAAATTCCAAAGTCATAGGTCAATAGGAATGCAGTAAAGGGGTTGCAGGCTGTGGGGCTGTGTGGGGTCGGGGATGCTAGCCCAATCCTGGCTTCTCAGAGGAAGGGAATCTAAGCTGTAACTTGGAGGAAAAGATGAAGCCAGACTGGGGAGGCCAGAGAGGGGTGCTGAGGGAGGGAGAGGGCTGCTGGAAAGGAAGTCAAGTAGGAGGGAAGGAGTGTTCCAGGCGAGGGTAGGGAGTGAGGTGTGGTCACCAAGTGCAGCTCTGGAGGCGAAAGAGAATATGCTAATGATCCAGGTGCTACATAACCTGAGATGTCCCCAACTGGTTCAGGTAGAAATGGCAAGTATCAAAATGAACATATGAGGAAAAAATCTATGGAAAAGAGAGGCCTTTGAGTTTATACAGTCTGAATTCATACGTGTTCAATAATAGAACTGGCGTATGAGAATTCAGCAGTGATGTGAGCAAAGCTTATTACAGACACTGGATGACAAAGAAGGCTCTATTCTTAAGACCAGCAGTGTGCTTATCTTCTAAGATAATTGCCACCATCCATTCTAGAAGGGGATTTGACATTATCTACTGTAGTCCTTTCATTTAGTTAAAGAATCTAAGCCTCAGAGAGGGTCTGTGGCTTTCCTAGCAGCTGTCTAAATGGCCCTGAGCTGGCCCTGGGATATAGGGTGGTTGGTTCCAGACAGGATTCTTTTTTATTCAGCCCTACTTGGAGGTAAGTCATCAGAGAGGATGGAAATTATTTTACATAATTTAAATAATAAAAAATAATGAAGAAAAGGCACGGCTGACTGCTTCTTGTGGGACCCACTACCTCTCTGACTTAAGCAGCTCTCTATCAGTGTCCTTCATCTGGGCATCCAAAGCAGCTATTGCATAAACACAAGTTCAGGGACATGCTTATATAAGCATCTTTGTGGAGAGAAGTTCTGTCACAATCCCATGTGTATTTCCATAGCTTTCAAAGGGTCTCTGCTTCCCAAAGAAGTTTTACAATGGCAAAGTGCTTTTATTAAAAATCCAAAAGTCAGAGAATTTTTTCCAAAGCTTACATATTCAGTACTGTTGGATAATTTTATTTAATAGTATGTTTGAAACAGGTTTTTCCAATGTAAAGCTAGCCTATGTCTATAAACATAAGACAGTCTGAGGATAGTATGCTCAATCATCGTTATCATCAGTAATGATGGCTAATGCTTAATTAACACAATATGCTGCACAGAATTCTAAGACCCGCAATATTACTGTACTTAATCTCAACACTACACTGTAAGGGCGGCGTTGTTATCATCCCCATGTTACAGGGAAGAAAACTCAACAACAAAAAGATTGAGTTAGTTGCCCTATGTTAGTGGTTCTCAAAGTGTGGTCATTAGACCAGTAGCATCAACATCATCTGGGAATTTACTAGAAATGCAAACCCTTGGGCCCCACCCTGGACCTGTGAATCAGAAGCCCCTTGTTTTACTAAGACCCTCAGGTGATTCATGCTTTTAGTCATCCAGTCTGAGAACCACAGCCCTAGGGCATCCACCTAAAAACTGAAGCCAGGATTTAAATATAGGTCCTTTTGCCCCAAATCACAGCTGGTAAATGACAGAGCTGAGACTCAAGCCAGGGCACCAACTGCTGGTTTACCTTCTCTGGTTTAAGCAGTCTAACTATGGACACAGTCTAACTAGGTTATTTAAGCCCTAACTGCCATTGGGACTTAATTTTATGACTCTCCTTTATGGAATAAACTTTGGGACAGCAACCTCTGCCCAGCTGTCCCCACTGGTTTGTCCTACACCATGGCATTCTCAGTGAGGGGATCCAAACACTGGGGATTACCGAATTTGAGCCATCTGACCTTGGATAATTTTTACAAGCCTTGAGGACAGGCATTTAGGCAGGCTCTTACTCCAAACATGTCTGGTTAAAAAATAATAATAATCAGTAGGTCAGATTGTCTTTATAAGAATTAACTTTTTTTTTTTAAGATTTTTTTTTGATGTGGACATTCTTTTAGTCTTTATTGAATTTGTTACAATATTGCTCCTGTTTTCTACTTTGGTTTTTTGGCCACGAGGCATGTGGGATCTTAGCTCCCCGACCAGGAATCGAACCCGCACCTCCTGCTTTGGAAGGTGAGTCTTAACCACTGGACCACCAGGGAAGTCCCTAAAAATTAACTTTTTATCTTTTAAGACAAATCTGTAGGAGCATTTCACAAGGCAGTTAGAACCTCATTTTAAATAAATGCTCTCCTGGTACAACTGAGCCACAGTGTTGAAAGGTGAAGCCGATGTTTGGTGTTAAGTGACAGCTCTAGATTCTCAAGTTCACCACAATAGCTGGAAAGACCTTGTCCACACTGAAAATGTAAAGTATACTGCATACACCCACAAAAGACACTCTCCATGTTGCCTTCAACCTTGGTTTAACCTCTTTGACCTCTTCCCTCCAAACTCATTTTGAGGTGTTGAAAATACACATTACAGCTGCAAGTCCACATTTTGGGAATAAGGACGGTTTTAGAAATAATGACTTGAAATCAGAGTAGATTATGTCCCTTTTTCAGTTTACAAGTTGCATAATTTCACTGGCTTCTTGCATCTTGGGAAGGAAGACTCTTCCAACATATTCCAAACATCTCACAAATCAGTTTACAAAAAGCTTACTATTCTGATTGCGTATAAGACAAAATGTGACACCAAGTGCAGGGCATTCTTGAAACAGCAGATGCCTGGGAGGGAGCTCTGTGCCACAGAGTCTGAATTACCTCATACCTCGAGATTAGCAGGCCCTCCAGATCAGGGAGTGGTACCTAAACTTTTTTTTCTTTTTATTAATAAGTCCCTTTAACTCTAGTTCCAGCTTTCGTTCCTCCCTGGCTTTCATAAGGAGTGTCACCAGCGCAGTGACACAATGTTCTGTTTGTTTGCACTAGCAAACACAGGAAGTGTAATGGGGAAAAGGACTGCTAATAAAAATGAGTTCAGACACTTGATATAGATGTGACAAATGCCAAGCTGACTTCCATGTAGGAGATTCTGGTCTCATTTTATGTGAAAATAAGGTAATAAAACAAGACAAAAGGAGTGATAGGACTCTAATTTCAGCTTTTTAAACAATATAAATACACTGATATCTTATAATAAATATCCCCTACGGTGGGGTCATTTTTTATGTGTTTAAATTTGTGTATGTGTGTGTGTATCCATCTATTTATCTATTATCTATCAGTCTATCTTTTATCTATAAAGTGATAAGTCTTTCTACACATTAATATAGAACTTGGATTTCTCCACAATCTGAGAATACCAAAAAAGGCCTAGTCAGTGCCTACACAGTTATGATAAATAGTATGGTATGATGTGTCCTTAATAGAATTAAAACAGGTATTATTTGATGTTAAATTATTAACCCCAAATTGGAATATCTTAAAAGACATATATCAAGTGGTAGGAATTAAAATATGCCTAAAGAAAAAATAAAATTATATACAGAATAGTTATGTGGTAGAAACTTTACCAGTTTATTTTCTTCTCTCTCTCTCTCTCTCTATATATATACATTTATATACATATATATAATATAATAATTTGATATGATAGATAATATAGATATAGCACATGTGTATATATAATACATATATTTCATAGATACATATAGAGAAATAGAACTGATATTGTATATATAAGAAATATGTCTTCATATATATATATATATATATATATAGAGAGAGAGAGAGAGAGAGAGAGAGAGAGAGAGAGAACAATTCCTTCTCACCCGGAAGGAGTAATGCCATTCTTCATTTAACTACCATACTCATAAGATGATGGAGTTAATAGTCAGAAATGGGTCTAAAAGATCAACAGGATCAAAGGGGAGGAAATATGTACCCTCATGAGAATGCTCAAGAGCTTCTAACATTTAACCAGTCATTTTTCTTGGCAGTCCCATTTTAGGTGAAAATGAAGGAGCGAGGAGAAAAGAAGATGCCAGGATGGAGAATAATAACAGGGCAGAGGCAACAGAAACAAAATGATACATTCTTAAAAGCCATCTGTTTCTGTCACAGTGGCTATTCTCATCCTTCTCCCTTTACCCCACTGATACCCTGATGCCCTGTTTCGTTTTCATTTTTCCAGTTGTGACATGTTCGGTTGGTCTTTGATACCAGGTGGAGAAAGGAGTGCAGCCCAGGCCAGTACAAACTTACTCATAGGACTGTCTCCACTTTCCCATCACCCCCACCAGCCTGCCTTCTAATGGCTCCAGTAATCTGGATTTAAATCACATGCTAAATCCCATGTCCTACTTGATCTTAATGACTAATCTGCTCTTCTGCCAAGAAGAGATGACACTCCTTGTCATCCCTCCAGTTCCTGTGGTCAAAATTAATTAATTCAGGCTTCTCTGGTGGCGCAGCGGTTGAGAGTCCGCCTGCCGAGGCAGGGGACACGGGTTCATGCCCCGGTCCGGGAAGATCCCACATGCCGCGGAGCGGCTGGGCCCGTGAGCCATGGCCGCTGAGCCTGCGCGTCCGGAGCCTGTGCTCTGCAATGGGAGAGGCCACAACGGTGAGGCCCGCGTACCGGAAAAATAATAATAATAATTAATTAATTCAACCAATACTTATTAAGCATTACTATGAAGTAGGCAGTGGGCGAGCAACGAAACTCCCCCTGCCTCCTCAGTTCTCTATAAAAATACAGAGAGATCAACTATTCTCCTTTGAACTTAGAATATGTATTCTCCAAGGAGCTGAGCCGAAAAAACTGTTTAATGCATTTAAAAATATGCACTTTAAAATTGTTTAATCCATTAAAGTACCTAGCAAGCTTACCGGTTGATAGTAATTTATTTTACCAACCTCTATTTAATGAAAAGATTTTATTCTTGGGAAAGAAAATTAATTTATTTTTTATTCTGTCTTCAGACTGGTCTGAAACTATCAGAATTATAGCTTTTGGGTTCGATCACAAAAAGGAAGTTGATTATAGTGAACTCAAATAGCCAAATCAGATTTTTCTGCCAAATAAGTGCAATGGAAACAAGACCTCATCTAAATGTGGAAATCATGATCTCATGCCAGAATTTTAGGGAAATGAAGTTTATGTCTAATGACCATTAATATTAGTAATTATTTACTGCTTCTTTGTTAAAAGTGTACCTGAAAGAACTACTCTAAGATATCTGCCTTTATAGCGTTTTTAAAAAAATTAAAAATAGGTTAAAAAATAGGTTTAAAAAAATTAAAAATAGGTATTGTGTCAAGGTTGTGTTATTTCAGGTAATTATGTTTTCTTCTCCAAGCATGTCTTTATCATTCTTTCATATCATATATGTTTTGCACTTTTTAAAATTGAAGTATAGTTAATTTATAATGTTGTGTTAGTTTCAAGTGTACAGCAAAGTGATTCAGTTATACATATATATATTATTTTTCAGATTCTTTTCCATTATAGTTTATTATATCATATTTTATAATGCAAAGATATACATCAGCTTTAACCGTATTTTTCTACATTCCCTACTGTGTTAAGGAAAAAGTTGTATAAGCTCACAAAATATGAACATGCTCTACTGCTTGTACTTTTTGTTGTTGTTGTTTGGATGGCTTTGCTTTGTTTTTATTGTTGCCCAGTTGAGTAAATTTAAAACTGTCATAATATTTTGTAGAAAACTATTCCTAGATGAATGAAATCTTTCTGAAATCCCCCAAATCTCACATTGGCCAACTTAGACCTACTGGCATGAATAGTACTCAGCTTCCTGCTTCTGACCCACAATTTTATATGTGAAAGTCATTGTCAAAGCTTGCAAGACAAGTCATGTTGAACATTTCCAGATACCAAACCTCCCCTCTGTGATTTCAAACAGTGATTTCAAACAGTCAACAGCTGCTCAGCCTGTTCTTCCCATCACTGTTCATGACTGCATCAGAAAAAATCCACCTTTAAAAAAATTGTGAAAACTCAGAACAGCAAAGCAACCAGTGGCAACTAAGTGACACTGTGCTGTTATCGACCTCAGCTCATTTTCTTGCGCTCTTGTCCAATGGGACTAAACTCTCTTTACAGCAAGGGATGGTTTCAGCTGACCTGCTATGAATGTCCCAAGTGAGTCACTGCCGTTAACTCCATCAGTGCCATTTGCTGTCCACTTGGACACTTCTGAACAGCTGCTGGGCTCCAGTGCCAACTTCTAACTGGAAATATGGTTGGTCTGACTCAGTTTCAGAAGGGGAAAAGAAGGAGGGGGAGGGAGGGAGAGGAGGAGAGAATAAACTCACATGTCTCCTCTCAAAGAAGACTGACAACTCTGTTTTTTTCCATTGATTATGGTGGAAACACATTTTGAAGAAGTGAGAGTACTAAACCCAGTTTGTCACATTCTCTCTGCATTGTTTCCTATTATTTTATTCATGAAGTTGGGTTGGGGTTTTATATTGAAAGTATGTGTTGATGTGGAAATTTGCAGCCCATACGATGTCACCCCATTTCCACTTTTTTTAGACCCATTCATCTTATTTTCCAAATACAAAAGTGAATATTTCCTTTACTCTGAAAATATTTTTCATAGAATTGAAAATCCATTTTGGTTCAATCAACTTTTTTGGAGCATTTGCTAGAACAGGCTTCTGGACTAGACATTAACAAGGATTCTGAGAAATATCAGACATGATCCTTGGATTCAAGAATTTGTAATAAAATGAAGAGAAAAGGTCTGTTTAAATAGATGGTCCAGGAACAATATGAGAGAGTGTGCATAAAAGTGCCAGATGCCTGGTACAGCTACCAGGGTCTGCAAGAACTCAGAGAAGGGCTCTGGGCTGGTGGTTTTAAATCTGGAATGCTGGTAACTGATACTAACAAGTGAAATTAAATTGACTCTATAAACATGGGCTATGTGTCATAGTTGGGCATGAAGCCTAAGTGTTTAAGTTAAAGGCTGAAATATGCTCACATGACCTCAGCATTTCATTTCAGGGGAAGTCTGTGATTTATATGTGCATTGTTGTGTGTACAAGCACATATATACATTTTTCAAAAACTTTTATATTACCAGAGATACCAAGGAGGTGGCTGTGTACTTGTTCTCTTGGGAATATTTATCTACCATCTTGTTGGCAGTGAACAAACAGCTATCCAGGTTTCTGGGGCTTATGAAGAGTTAGAAAATAGATTAATAGGGTAAGAAGAGTTCTTTCATTTTGAAAGCTCCCCCCATCCAACTATTTTCACTTCTTGAAAGGAGATTTCAGACTACAGACAGGTTAATTCTTACTTTCTTTTATGATGATGAGGTAACTATGGACTTAGAGAATTTTCAACACAATTTCAGTGCTTACAAATATTTTCCCTGAGTGGTAAACATAGAAATCTTATTCCATGATCATTGGTACTTTGAGTTAATTTACCTCTCACTATGTTACTCACTCCAATTCATTGAGATTTGGGTTAAGAGAGCTTGTTCTCCAAATGCCAGGACAATGTTTATTTACTAAAAAAGTGAGTATACATAATTAATCTCAAAGTCATTGATATAACCACAAATTCAATATGGAAAAAAATAAACCTGAAGTTTTAATCCTGAGGAGGTTTGCAAATATTAGAAAATAATAAATCTAAAAGAATGCTTTAATTTGGGACCCTAAAACCAACTAGCAGTTTTTCCTGTAGTTTCCCAATTCATATCTAAGGCTGCTAGAATAATTAATGAACTATTACCAGTTTTTCCTAGGTGCAAAAAGAGAAATCCTGTTTATAATTTAAAAAATCACACTTATCTAGAATTACGTATAATCAAGTCTGTCTTAGACCTTGTCTATGGGCTTGATGGGAACCAAAGAGCTTTTCTTCAAATGGGGAGCCAAGCCAAAAGGGCAGCGGGTCTGAAGGGAACTAAGAGTTATGTGGTGAATAAGTACAATGAATGGGACTACAAGTCAACATATGAGTAATCTTGCTTTAATACTGTGGTACACTGGTAAACCCAGAAAGAGGCAGAGAAATAAGAAAGAGAAATAAGGAAGATGAGTTCTATGGAAAAATGGATGAAGACTTAATAATTTATTATATATGTGTGAGGGGATGTTAGAAAATTCCAAAGGGAAGAAAACAATTGAGCTGGGTTCTTAGAATGCCTTTGCTACATGGTTTTGGGCAGAGAGTAAGAACAATATTCATCCAATAAATATTTATTGAAGTGCCTATTATAAACCAGGCATTCTTCTGAATAGTAGAGATACTATAGTGAACCAAACCAAGTCTTTGATATCAAGATCCTTACATTCCAATGTGGAAGACATGTAATAATATATATGTATGTATATATATATATATATATATATATGTGTGTGTGTGTGTGTGTGTGTGTGTACACACACAGATCTGTATTACACCGCCAAGTAGACATTATAATGTTTATAATATATTATAATAAGTATCTCATATAATTATAAAATATAATGTCAAATGGCTAAAGAGAAAAATAATGCAGGGTAAGGTGATGTTAACTGCAAGTACGTGGCAGTGTGAAAATGCAGGTGACTTTCATGCATCAGCAAGATTTGATTGTCCTTAGAGCACAGTGTACTTGGTTGGAGTAGGGGTAGGAAAGGGGTGAGAAAATTACTACAGAGGAGGTAAAATGTTCAGATTTCAAGTCTCATATGGTCTTATAAGTCCTGCTAAGAAATTTTGGTTTTCTCTGTAGGCAAATCAGGAGCCATGGAAGAATTCTTAAGCAGCGAAGTGACATGATGTGATCTGTTTTTATATAGATCATGGCAGTATAGAAAGAGGATATGGGGTGAATAACTCCAGAGATAGTTGTCTCAGTTAGGGAGCTAGTTGCTGTGTACTACCAGTTTAGTTGAGAGGATTAAATGCAGGCTACAGTGTATCTTGTAGTCTGAGCTCTAGAGAGAAGGAATTCTAGACAAGATGACCACTGTGAATAGTTAACCCAGTTGTGGTCAGCTTGCCTAGTGGACCAGAATTGAGAGGTTTCTCCCAGCTCCATATTCTGCCTGTCTGGAATTTTTGCTTCTGGTAATAGCAGAGTAGTTTCTGTTGTTCAAACGGTACCACAGTTAACAACTATGCATCCTGGATAAAGCTTTAAAATATCAATTACTGAAGACATTGGAAAGACACAAAAAGAAGGCAGAGACTGGGAGACAGTGGATATTTGGAAGAAGGAAATAGCACTGATAAGTCTTCTGCTTCTTGCAGTTGTTTTGTTGTTTGTTTGTGCCAGATACAAGGTCCCAGTCTGCCAATTAAAACTTGGATAAAAAAGTAATAGTTTTAGAGGCTTGAAGAGCCTGAATACACATTTTGGGGAGACCAAACAAGATAGGAGACAGCCAGAGAATTATATACAAGATTTTGTGTATAAATTCTGTCTACATCTCTGAATGATCCTTGAAATATGCATGTACAGGGCAGACTCCAAGCAGTTCAGCTGAGGCTAAAGGAAGTAAACATAGATTTCAGCTGCTGCCCAACACAGGGATGACAGAATTGAAATTCAGTTCTAACCAAATTAACTTCCACTTATAGCAAAAGAATCAATAATCTTTGGAGGAATATAACAGAATCCAGTGTCTCTGAAACATATTTTTCACAATGTCCAGTATTACTAGACATACAAGGCAAACTTACTAAGCATACAAAGAAACAAGAAAACATAACAGAAACCCAAGATAAAAGGCTTAATAGAATTTGGCCTCAAAATGACCCAGACATTGGGATTAGCAGACAAGGATTTTAGAGTAAATATCATAACTATGATCCAAAATATGAAGAAAATGTATGTGGAATAAATGAAAAAGTGCTAAATAGAAACTGTAAATAATAACAAAGTAGAACTGAAAACTCCAATACCTGAGAAAAAAATTAACTGGATGGGTTTAGCAACTAGGAGATGACACAAGAAAAAGCCAATGATGTTGAAGATAGATCGATACAGTTATAAAGTCTGAAGAACAGGAGGAAAAAAGATTGGCCTGTGGGACAATATCAGAAGTCCAAATATACATGTAATTTGAGTCCTAGAAAGAATAGGGCATAAGAAATATTTGAAGTAGTAATACCTGAAAATTTCCCAAATTTGGTGAGACAATTCCAGATTCAAGAAGATCAGCAAACTCAATCAAGATCCCCCCAAAATCATAGCAAGGCCCATAAAGGTTAATTTAAAGAAAACCAAAGATTACAAAAAGTTCTTAAAGCAGCCAGGGAAAAATGACACATTGTATGTAGTGAAACAACATTATAAATGACTGCTAACTTCTCATCAGAAACTATGGAAGCCAGAAGGCAATGGATCAATTTGTTGAAATGATTGGAAAAAAAAAAACTTTCAAGTTAGAATTCTATATCTAATGAAAAGAATCTTCAAGAATGAAAGCAAACTAAAGCCATTTTTAATTAAATAAAAATTAAGAGAATTTATTGCCAGCAATCTGTACTACAAGATATGCTTTAAGGAGCTCTTCAGACTGAGGGAATTGATACTAGGTATAAATTTCCTCTTTTGAAAAGAATGAAGAACACTAGAAATAGTAAATATGTGGTTAAATAAAAAAGGTATTTAAAACAAACAATTACAACTTTGTATTATGAGATTTATAAAGCATGTAGGTAATATTTATGACAACTATGGCAAAAAGTATAAGATACATGGACCTACATAAGTGCTAAGTTTGTGTATTTTACATGAAGTGGTATGATATTAATTCTAAGTGGACTGTTAAAATTTAAGAATGTGCACAGCAGTCCTTAGAGCAACAACTGAAAATTAATGCAAAGCGGTGTAACTACAAAGCCAATACAGACAGTCCCTGACTTATGATGTTTCAAGTTATGATTTTGCAACTTTAGAGTGTTGTGAAAGCAATATGCATTCAGTAGAAACCATTCTTTAAATTTTGAATGTTTATCTTTTCCCAGGCTAACAATGTGTGGTAGGATACTCCCTTGTGATTCTGGGCATCAGCAGCAAGCCACAGCTCCCAGTCAGCCATGTAATCACATGGGTAAGCAACCAATACACTTTCAACCATTCTGTACCCATACAGCCATTCTGTTTTTCACTTTCCGTACAGTATTCATTAAATTATATGATATATTCAACACTTGATTGTAAAATAGGATTTGTGTTAGATGATTTTGCCCAACTGTAGGACATTTAATGTAGGCTAGGCTAAGCTATGATGTTTGGTAGGTTAAGTGTACTAAATGCACTTTCGACATAATATTTTCAACATATGATGAGTTTATCAGGACATAACCCCATTGTAATTCAAGGAAGATCTGTAGATAAATTAAAATCACTTCTAAAAAATATATAGTTAGCCCAAAACAAAGCAGGCATAAGGCTTTAATTTCCTTCTCTAGATACACTCCCTGGCAATTTCATTCACTTCCATTGATTGAACTGTCACTGATAAGATGACTTAAAAAATTACAAAAGCTAAACATGTATCACCAGTCAACATCTTTCTCCTAAGATCCAGACAATATGTCTAACACAGAAGTAAAAATGAGAAGTCCATCAGCTAGATACAGCCTATTTTTTTTTAAATTCAGGATATTTGGAAACTGGAATTTTTTTATATTACAATCCAAATTTCAAGATCTTCCTGGAAAAAAAAGTGAAAATTTAGAATACAGATCCTGAATTCCTACAACAGCATCATCATAGTAAGCTGCATAGTGGCTGTGTTCTTTAAACTGGACATTTACCATTCTCTACATATTGCATGACTGTTGAATGAAAAAAACAGGTGAATGAATTATATCATTAAATCTGCTGATATGAATACTATAAAGCTTATAATGTAATCTGTGAGGCATTAGCTTTTTTGTCAACCCAGTCACATCAACCTGAACTGAGTTTGCAGTCAACACTTTTCCCAAGGAAGTTCAGTTGAAGTAGGTCTCTCCATTTTGTATCTTTGTGGTTGATTTTCTGAACCTCAGTGCTGACTTTCCTTGTTATCCCTGGTAGATTTCATCATTGGTTTTAGCCTATCATCATGGCCAGTTGAGATATTCCAGAATCCCAATTCTGTCATCTACCAGAGTAACTTTCCTTCTCAATTCTGTCCTTTAGAAATCTAACATTATGCCTTCTGCATTTTCCAATTTAAGTGGAACCAATCTTTGGTGACAGCTAAGCTGATGTGTAATTAGTGTCATTTAAAAATGATTCAACCTAGGAACAACTTCTCACAGATGACATTCTATTTTCACCTGAAGCTATATCAAGGTCTAGAGGCATGACTTTATGATTAATATTTTAATTAATGTTTGCTTGTTGACCCTAGTAAGCTTTTCTTTTGACACATTTTTCAATGTCAGGAACACAAAGAATTTTAACTGATAGTGGCAGAAAGAGAAAAACAGGTGGAACACGAGGGGGCAGTTGAGGTGTGGGTTGGACTCTGGTTAATGCTCAGAATTAGGCAGCCTCTGTGGAACTGTCTGATCCAAAGTTTCGTTGCTTTTTGCCCCTGGGAATGTGAGAACTGGGAATGGTTTGCAAATATTTTCATAACCCTCCCATCTTCATCATTATAAAGAGGAGGATTCTTTCAGCTCCCTCTTCTTTTTACTGGCACACATTGAAAGAAAAATGCAAGACAATATACATCTGGGAAACAAAGGTTGCCACATACATATGCAGATTGTTAAACAATATTTGGGAAAATGAATAATTTTGATTTATGTGTGTAAATGTCTTGAATTTATGCCCTTTTATGATGAGTAACACACTGATTCTCTGCTATGCCTTAGGTTCCGAAACGAGGAAGAAGATACTTCATAATTTAGCAAAAACTGAAGATTTCTCAAGCTAATAATAGACCTATCATTTTGAATCAAAGATTATCTCCTGCAATAGATAGAAGAGTGAAGAGCCAGCCATCCTTTACCTTCAGTTGGTCCAAGAGGCTCTGTGGGTTAGTGTATCACATCCTTGAAGGAGGGGTGGTGTCCTGGCTTATATAAGAGAAACAAAAAGAAACTGGTTTAGAGGTTTTAGAAATTATGTCTTAGATGTCTAGGAAAATCACCCCAAACAATCAAAACATTATACAACCTTTTTATTGAGATATAAAATCTATCACAGAAACCAGCCACTAAAACTCAAAGCATGCACCAATCCTTGTGGAGATCTTTTAGGAAGAATATGATCAAGTATGAGATATAACAATAAAACAGCATGGTGTACTCTTCTCATCTTCAAAACACTTTACAAACTTTATCTAGTAAATGATCACAACCCATCACTGAGATGGCAGGTGGTGCTATTCATCCCACTCTACAGATGATAACCCCAGGGAAGGTGAGTGGGCCACCCCAGGACACACAGTGGGTATCAGAGATGACACAATCTTAGAAGTCCAGATATTCTCACTGTGACCAGAGACTGTCATGCTTTCAGAAAGCCCTGGTGTCCCAGGTTCCAGTCTGAAGGCCAGCAGACTAGAGATTCAGGAGAGTTGATAATTAAATGAAGTCTGAAGGTGGTCTCAAGAATTTCTGCTTGCTCAGAGAGGCTGGTCTTTTTATCCTATTTAAACCTTCAACTGATTGTACAAGGCCCACCCACATTTTAGAGAGTGATCTCTTTTTTCTTCACCGATTTAAATGCTAATCTCATCCAAAAACACACTTCAAGTTAAAATATAAAATTAACTATCACAGTTACTATTATAAAATGGATAAACAATTCCAAGAGAATAATTACAATTTTTTGAATAAGTTGGTATCACTCACAACCAATTACTTCTTCAGAGTAAGAGTATAAATCAAGTAATGCCTTTTAATACAGAGAAAGATGGATTATGACCAAAATTATTGTTTTACTACTATGGGTTATGATAAAGAATAGGAATTATGATACAAAACTTGAGATAGTTGTGTCAATCTGTGGAAGCTTCTGGGGAAGCTATGAGCCTGCTTGATGCCTTTGTGCAAATGCATTTTTTGACAAATGCTGGCAAGTGGAGAGCAGGCTGAATTTCATCCTTCAACGATAGTACATGAGGTCTGGTTTTGTGTGACCTGTGTATTCCACCATACCATATATGAACTGTACCCTTAGACTGTGTTGTAGTCTAAATCTGGTTATGTTCTAGTGAGGATGCTATTTAATGATGTGCCACTTATGTCAGAAAAAAGTTGATTACACTTATCAACAGGCCAAATATAATAAACTAGCATAAGTGAAATGGAATTTGCCTTCTTAAAGTTAGGCAGGAATTTGCCCTATTTTTAAATATGTCCTGGACAGATAAGCCAACTTTCTTAGGAACCTATTGTAGGGTCTTCAACCAAAACACCAAAAAATTATTCCTTGTGTCAAAGCAAAATCACTTACATGGAATTTAAGTAAAGTCATCATTTTATTCTGTTATGAATGAAAGGAAACATTATGCATTTTCTTCTATTATTATAACACAATGAGTTTTAAGAACACGAAGGCTAACAGAAATTTGGGGTTGAGACTTAGAAGTAGACTGTTTTCTTCACTGGACATAAACAAAATGATTTTACATCCCAACAAGCAGATCAGAAAGCCAGACAATTTGAAGCTCACCTAAAAATTTTTCTCACAGATTTTCATTTCCCTGGCGTCTTTTAGCCTCTTGCCTTTCACAATAAAAATTAGAAAACAACCTATTTTCCCTTTCACAACCACTGGTAAGGTGTGGGCGTGACAAAAGAGAAGAGCCCTGCCAGCCAGTGCCAAACCAGTCCTAGGGATCATATGGTAAACCCTCACTTCTACCCACCAAAACCACCAATAAAAATAATGACAACAGTACCTCCCACTTGGGTACTGCTTTGATTTTCAATAGGATTAATTCACACTCCCTTACTTAAAACTCTTGCATGTTTATTGCCAATAAAATAAAAAAAGCAAAACAAAACACATACACACATAGTGTGAGGTAGTCATCACATAAGGGGATTGTAGCTAAAGGAAAAGGGAGATTTAGTAATTTGCACATGGTCACATCACAAGTAAGTGACAGATTTGGTTTGGAAACAAGATCCTCTTCCATATCCAACAATCTTTCCAGGTTCTGGAACATCCATAAGATGGGTGGGATGACTCTGCATCTCCGTCCCCTTCCTGCTTATACATCCTCCTCCATCAAGCCTGCAATTTAGTCCATTTTCCCCTGCCCATCCCCAGATGGAATGGCTTTGCAGAGGAGAAGCACATTGATCGGTTTCTCTTTCTCCAAACCATCCTGAAAGGCTGTGCCACATAAACTGAGGCGAGCAGCAAAGTAATCCACTCGCTTTCCCACTCATCATGGTTGGACCTTATCTTCCCTTTTACCCACAGAGGTAGGATTCACAAGAAATATGTAATCCACTTTGGTCCCTAATTTTGTCTCATATACCCATATCTATATATTTCTGTGGCATCTCATGTTTATTTCATTCAAAGGTAATCTTTTTTCCTCTTTTCTGTTTCTGTTTTTGTTTTGTTTTGTTCTGTTTTTCTGATGTTTCCACAACTTACCTATATAATTTCAGGTTGTTTTTTCAGAATTCCAAGACCTTCCATGGAAAACTGAAGATGTACTCACATTTAACATATAATAATATTACTCAGTTGTTAAAATTGTTGGACCAGTTCTTTTTCACTTTCTACCTCCCCTTTACCCCATTGAAATTCATCTTTTTTGTCTCTGAGCACTTCTAAACAGCTAAAGATCCTTCAGTTCAAAAACTTAATCACTTTGACCAAACATTCCACTAAAGCAGAAGAGATATCAAGTGGGTTGATGTATTTTAAAAGGCCAAAGAAGATCAGTTTAATATTTTTTTCTCTTTTAAACATACTCAGTATGGCCACAGTTTTCTCAAAGAGTCCACAATTTTAATTTAAAAACATGTTTCCTTTTTGGGACAAAAACCACACTAAAATACCGAAACCATTCTCCTGGCTCATCCTCTTTGCACAATATCCTACTTGATACTGTGATGTATTGAAGACCTAACTAAATACCCCCAGTTCATACTGAGTACACACCCTCCAAGCTCCCCAAACCAGTTAGGCATTATGGAGGGAGTTTTGCAATACGAATATTTTCCCAGTTGCTCTCTCTTGGCCACACCCCAGAAACAAATGAAAATGTTCTAGAGTTTTCAGAGTCGTCAAACACAGCTCTGCTTCCAGCCTCTCCTGAGTCAGGCACACATTTGGCCTGAAGCTGTTTTGTTGTTTTGTACAAATGGAAGCCACTCAACTGCTTTTACACCTTATTTTAATGTCTAATTATTTCAAAGTGATCTCTGTTTTTATTGACAATAATTACCCATCAAGTTCAAAGGCTCCCCCAATTATGAAACATCTTCTAAGGACTAGCTGATTAGTCCAGCTTGTTATTAAATTAGAAGTATATTCTTGACCTGTTTTTAGTGAAGATTTTATTATTGCTTTCCTAAGAAGCTTAATCATCCTCTTGAAATCACATTAATATTTTTCTAATCTCTATTATCTCTATTAAGAGGCTATGGGCTCACTCACTATTAGGTAAGCATTTAATGTCTCCTCTAATATGGTTCTAGATCATCTTTTCAATCCCGTGTTTAACTCCTTGATTTTCCAGCCTCCCCCTTCCACTCCCCAGCCCCCAACTCAAACCCTCTGGTCTAACCAAATAGGTTTATACTTTGATGTCTGGAAATGATATGTACCTGTATCAGTCTCCTTGCCTTTACTCTAGTAGCAATAATGGTTTTCATTGAAAACTTCTTTTCTCTATATTCTTCCTATCCCAGGTCTCCCAGGTCACCATGCCATGCTCACTCTGTACTCAGATCTCAAAAAGCACTGTGGCTTCTCCCACTCACATAGCACTTAGCACATGGCAGTTGCCACTAAGTCCCTTAAATCTTAGTATTTATCTCTAGATTCTGACTCCACTGCTAGATTACAAACTTCAAGAAAGTGGGATTTGCTCTTATACATCACTGTGGCCTCACAATCTAACAAAATAGGAGGACTGGATCTGGAGCCTAAAGAACTGGCAGGTGGTAAGTAGTTAACGCTGTCCTTTATCAGCTCTGTGCTCTTGCATTATTCAACTTGTCTTCCTTTTGGTCTCAGTTTCTCGTTCATAAATTGGAGAAAATTCTTGTCTATTTACCTGGCAGTAAGCCCTGGGGTCATCCTTGACTCCCCACTACCTCTCCCTCCAAAGTCCAATTCTGCCAGCTTCCCCTCTACAGTACATCTTGGATAAAACCACTTCCCTCCACCTCCAATATGCCCACCTTGGCCCAAGTCCCATCATATGTCCCCTGGATGCTGCAATGGTCACCCTGCTTCCATCCACACTCGCCTGATGCTTCCTGCAATCTCTTTCCATGTGATCTTTTAAAGCTTATGCCAGAGAGTGTCCCTGCTCTGCCCAGAAACAGAAGTTGAGTCACAAATGTAGAAAACACACTTGTGGTTACTGGGGGGAAAAAGGGGAAGGGATAAATTGGGAGACTGGGAGTGACACATACACACTACTAGATATAAAATAGATAACTAATAAGGACCTACTGTATAGCACAGGGAACTCTACTCAATACTCTGTAATGGCCTATATGGGAAAAGAATCTAAAAAAGAGTGGATATATATGTATGTATAACTGACTCACTTTGCTGTACAGCAGATACTAACACAACATTGAAAATCAACTATACTCCAATAAAGAATTTTTAAAAATAAATATTTAGCTTTAAAAACAGTAAATAAATATGCCTTAATTTCGGATTAAAAAAAAGAAAGAAAGAAAAAGAACTTGCCAGTGCCCTAGGATCTCACTTGGAATGAAAGGCAAAGTCCTTACCAAGGCGCCTCGCAGCCCATCTCCTCTGCTTTGCTCTGACCTCCGCTCCAGCCATTGCTTCCTTCTCGCTCCTAGGACATGCCAAGCATGCTCCCGCCTCAGAGCTCAGAGCTCACTCTCCCTCTGCCTGGCGTGGCCCTGCTCACATAGCTGCATGGCTCTCTTCCTCACTTCCTTCAGTTCTCTCTGTGTCTTCAGGCCATTTTGTCAGAGAGGACTTACCAGTGGCCCTATCTTAAAAAGCACCCTCACGCATACACTCTTTCTTTAGTCCCTTACCTTGCTTTACTTCTCTTCAGAGCTTGTATCACCGATGACACGTATTTATGTGTTTATGTATGTAGCTTCTGTCTTTCCTCTACTAGAACGTTAACCTCTTGGGAGCAGATGCCTTGTTTTGTTTACTACTATATCCCCAGCACCTTGAGGGGTACCTGGAACATAGTGGGTAGGTGCTCAATAAATATCCATTAAATAAATGAACAGATGAATAGGTACAGGTGTGTCTACTTGAGACCCTAAAGTTTGAGTCCACGGTTCTCCATCTTGGCTGCCCATTAAAATCCAGTGGGGAATTTTAAAGAATGTTGATGTCCAGATCACAACCTAGGCTATTTAAATCAGAATTTCTTGGAGTGGAGCCCAGGTACCGGTACCTTTTAAACACTCCCTAAATGTTTCCAATGTATAAACAAGATTGAAAACCACTGTTCCGTAGCATATAAAATAGTGTTTGTGTTCTAATGGTCTTTGTGTTCCTGGCTAGCTCCTCACTAGCTAAGTATTTTGTACAATTTCAATTACTTAATAAATACTTTTTGAGTGGTGACTTAAGAAATGTCACTTTTAGTGCCTAGAGTAGTTTGTGCTCTGGGAAAATCTCAATACTATTTTGCTTGGTTGGATTTATATCTGTATCTTGCTTAGAAAAAGATGGCTGGAGAGTGGAACCATAAGAATGGAGCAGCGACTCCCTGCCAGGTACTCTGCCAGTTACCAAACATACAAATCCCATTTAATACTCACGTAACCAGGGTAATATTTTTGGTATGGTAAACCAATGTATTTTTTTTTTATTCTTGGCAAATTACTTTGCCCAGTGGCTCCCCCCAGATTGAATCAGAGGCAATTTATTGCTTTAGGTAAAGGTAGGTGGAGTAAACTAGATTCGTTCAGCTCAGATAAGACAACAATCTTGAAAGCTGGGTTTGTAGGGAGAAAAAAGAATTCGATAAATACCCAAATTTCCCTTTAATAGAAAAAAAAAACTTGCCGGAATGACCAGTAGGTCCTGGAACTTTTTGGTCTCAGGACCCCTTGCACTATGACAAATGAGTGTAACCCCCCACAAAGAGTTTTTGTTTGTTAAGGTCAGCTCTATTAATAGTTATCATATTTGTAAATTAAAATTAAGATGTTTTTCAAATGTTTATTAATTCATTTAAAAATAATAATATTAAACCCATTACATGTTATTAAAGTAAATATTTTATGAAAATAATTATATTGTCTGAAACAAAAAAGTGACTTTTAAAAAACATTTTTGCAGGGCTTCCCTGGTGGCGCAGTGGTTGAGAGTCCACCTGCCAATGCAGGGGACACGGGTTCGTGCCCCTGTCCGGGAAGATCCCACATGCCGCGGAGTGGCTGGACCCGTGAGCCATGGCCGCTGAGCCTGCGCGTCCGGAGCCTGTGCTCCGCAACGGGGGAGGCCACAATAGTGAGAGGCCCGCATACCGCCAAAAAATAAAATAAAAAATTTTTGCAAATCTCGTTAATGTCTAGTTTAATGAGACAGTTGTATTTTCATATCTACTTCGGTTTCAATCCATTGTTTTGGTTGAAGGATATAAAGAAAATCCAACTTTACACACATATGTAGCTCAAAAAAGCAAGCGTGTATTATCATAACCATCCCAGGTTATTGTGGAATTTTTCTTTGATACTACACCAGAACCCAACAAGTGGCAGTTTCTTAAAGTTTAGTTGCAGCATGGGATCTGAGACCATATCAGTAAATCTTCGTTCTCTGTTATGTTAAAATCCATTGATTAATCTTGCACTCTCAATAGATCTTTACTCATGAATGCTTTTGCAACATCATGCATTGGTCTTTTGGAAAATATGAATTCACTAAGTTATGCAGATCTTCCAAATGTTGACATATTTCATTACTCAATATTTTAAAAATCACATTTGTTAATATCAGTACCCACTGCATCAGAAATGTCTTTAAGTATTGGGAAGCCAGTTCACAGTGGTGGATATAAGATTTCTAAAATTCTAATTTTCACTTGAAAGCTCAGATTTTATCATTGGCAACAAATGCTCTCACGTGTTCATGAAGTGAGAGGCTCACTTTGTTCATTTTCGAGAAAATGTTGTCCCAATGCCCAGGTCTGAATAGCTACACAATCATTCTTTCAAGTAAAAGTGATGTTCCAAGGAAAAAGAGACCAGTTCAAAATGTTCACAGTGTGATGCTTCTCCCTGGGAAAACCACTGTGGTCCAGTAAGTAGCAGCAGTGCTTTCTGCATACTTCCTGTCTGTTCCATAAAATATTAAAAACATGTGTACTCAAGGGTTGAGATTTAATAGCGTTAATACTTTTTATTGCTTCATCAAGGATATTCTTTAGTTAAATTGACATTTTTTTTAGTGTGAGTCGGTGACGGTGAAAAACACGATGAATACTAACAGTGTTCGGTGCCATTGACTTGATTTTTGCTAAAATGCTAGCAATCTTACCCAGGGCGGTTTTTGCAACATTAGTGAAAATGTCAATACATTTTTTTAAGTAGATCTTTACTGGAGTATAATTACTTCACAATACCGTGTTAGTTTCTGTTGCACAACAAAGCGAATCAGCCATATGCATACACATGTCCCCATATCCCCTGCCTCTTGAGCCTCCCTCCCACCCTTCCTATCCCACCCCTCTAGGTCATCGCAAAGCACCAAGCTGATCTCCCTGTGCTATGCTCCTGCTTCCCACCAGCCAACTATTTTACATTCAGTAGTATATATGTCAGTGCTACTCTCACTTCACCCCAGTCTTGCCTTCCCACCCCATGTCATCAAGCCCACTTTCTATGTCTATCTCTTTATTCCTGCCCTGAAACTAGGTTCATCAGTACCATTTTTTTTTTTTTTAGATTCCATATACATGTGTTAGAACACGGTATTTGTTTTTCTCTTTCTAACTTCACTCTGTATGACAGACTCTAGGTCCATCCACCTCACTACAAATCACTCAATTTCATTTCTTTTTATAGCTGAGTAATATTCCACTGTATGTATGTGCCACATCTTCTTTATCCATTCATCTGTCGATGGACGTTTAGGTTGGTTCCATGTCCTGACTATTGTAAATAGTGCTGCAATGAACATTGTGGTACATGTCTCTTTTTGAATTATGGTTTTCTCAGGGTATATGCCCAGTAGTGGGATTGCTGGGTCTTATGGTAGTTCTATTTTTAGTTTTTTAAGGAACTTCCATACTGTTTTCCATAGTGGTTGTATCAAATTACATTCCCACCAACAGTGCAGGAGGGTTCCCTTTTCACCACACCCTTTCCAGCATTTATTGTTTCTAGATTTTTTGATAATGGCCATTCTGACCAAAGTGAGGTGATACCTCATTGTAGTTTTGATTTGCATTTCTCTAATAATTAGTGATGTTGAGCATCTTTTCATGTGCCTCTTGGCAATCTGTATGTCTTTTTTTTTTTTTTTTTTTTTGCTGTACGCGGGCCTTTCACTGTTGTGGCCTCTCCCTCTGTGGAGCACAGGCTCCGGGAGCACAAGCTCAGCAGCCATGGCTCACAAGCCCAGCCGCTCCAGGACACATGGGATCCTCCGGGACCGGGGCACGAACCCGTGTCCCCTGCATCGGCAGGCGGACTCTCAACCACTGCGCCACCAGGGAAGCCCTTCTGCCCATTTTTTAATTGGATTGTTTGTGTTTTTGATATTGAGCTCCATGTGCTGTTTTGTATATTTTGGAGATTAATCTTTTGTCTGTTGTTTCACATGCAAATATTTTCTCCCATTCTGGGGGTTGTCTTTTTGTCTTGTTGATGGTTTCCTTTGCTGTGCAAAAGCTTTTAAGTTTCATTAAGTCCCATTTGTTTATTTTTATTTCTGTTACCCTAGGAAGTGAGTCAAAAAAGATCTTGCTGTGGTTTATGTCAGAGTGTTTTTCCTTTGTTTTCCTCTAAGGGTTTCATAGTGTCTGGTCTTACATTTAAGTCTTTAATCCATTTGGAGTTTATTTTTGTGTATGGTGTTAGGTAGTGCTCTAATTTCATTCTTTTACATGTAGCTGTCCAGTTTTCCCAGCACCACTTATTGAAGAGGCTGTCTTTTCTCCATTGTATGTTCTTGCCTCCTTTGTCATAAATTAGGTGCCCATATGTGTGTGGGTTTATCTCTGGGCATTCTATCTTGTACCATTGATCTATATTTCTGTTTTTGTGCCAGTACCATACTTCAATACATTTTTAAAAGGCAAATAATGTCTTAATATTTATTACAATAGTTTTATGTTTCATGGACCCACAGAAAGGGTCTCAGACCCCTCAGGAGTCCACATACCACACTTTGCCCTAGAGTAATCAGAAAGATGTGTTGTAAAGGAAGCTTCATTCCTGATAGCTTCCAGGAAGGAAGGAAGACCTCTGGTCCCTCTGTGTGGAACTAAGAGGAGAGAGGAAATAAATGGCAGGTGAGCCCATCTCCTTCAATTTCTTAGGATGGAGATATGGCAAGGACATGGTGTTTGAAACAAACAGAAAGATCTGAGGTTATTTCTCTAAGGAAGAAGCCTTGTTTCTGCTTCCCAGGGCATAACTCAGAAAAATATCAGTCTCCCAAGAAAGCCTGATATTCAGCATAGCATGGGGCCAACATGGTGCTGCCCAAATGTGATTAAAAATGGTTCATGCATAACATCATATTTAATGGTGAAAGACTGAGTGCTTTTTATCTAAGACTAGAAAGAAGGATGTTCCCAGCAAAGATGTCTGCACTCACCACTCTGCTCTTATTCAACAGAGTACTAGAAGTTCTTGCCATTGCAATAAGGCAAGAACATTTTTAAAAGGCATGCAGATTGGAAAGGAAGAAATAAAACTGTCCCTATTTGCAAATGACGTGACTGTCTACATAGAAAAGCTCAAGGAATCTATAAAAGAAGAAAGAAAAACAAACCTCTTAAACATAAGGAGTGAATTAAGAAAGGCTGTAGGATACATAATTGACATACAGAAATTAATTACATATTCTATATTCTAAAAAAGGACTTGTGGAAACAGAGATTAAAAACACAGTGCCATTTACAATTGTGTCCAAGAAAATGCAATACTCAGGTATAAACTTGACAAATCATGCATAGGGTCTGCATGATGAAAATTACAAACTGATGATAAAAGAAATCAAACAATACCTAAATTAATGGAGATACATAATGTGTCCATGGATTAGAAGATGCAATGTGTATTAAAGATGTCAATTCTTCTCAAACTGATCTTAGATTTAATGTTATTTCTATCAAAATCCAGCAAGCTTTTTGTAGATGTAGACAAGCTTATTCTAAAACTTATATGAAAAGTCATAGGCCCTACAATAGCTAAAAGGACCTTAACAGAGAAAAATAGTGGGAAGAATGAGTGCTTGATGGTAAGGCTTACTATATAGCTCCAGTAATCAAGACGGTGTGGTATCAAGACAGTGAGAACAGGCATATACATCTATGTACCAGAATAGAAAAACCCAGAAATAAACCCACACATATTTGTGCAATTCTTTTCCATAGAAAGTGAATTCCAGCTGTAATGAAATATGCACACAGGAACTAATAACAGTAAACTACATCAAGTATAATTCTGACCATGAATGAATTTTAAAAATTGAGATGTAATTCACACATGAAAAATTCACCTTTTTAAAGTATACAGTTCAGTGGTGTTTAGTATATTCATGAAGTTGTGAGACTGCCACTACTATCTAATTCTAAAACATTTCCATCACCCCCAAAAGAAAGCCCATATCCATTATCCATTAGTACTCACTCCCCATTTCCCTTCTCTGTTGAGCGCTGTCAACCACTAATTTACTTTCCTTCTACAGACTTACCTACTTCGAGCATTTCATATAAATAGAAACATATGATAAGTGTATTTCTGTGTCAGGCTTCTTTCATGGGCCAGAGAGAGCCCAGGGGGCAGCCCAAGGACCTAAAGTGGGTCCAGCACCCACCATGTCCACACTGATACCTGGATGATGTCCAACAAGGATCCTGATCAGCCCCAGGAGAAATCCTAAATTGAACTCAAAGCCTCAAAAGACTGACCACTTACTCAGAGGTGACTGACTTAATCTGAAAGGGAATATTTTAAACCAGAAGAGACTAAGATACTCATACTGACCAGTGTGAGTTTTCTTCTTCCCCTTTCATGGGGGAATAGGGAAGCTCCAAAACAGAATGAGATCAGTTATGGAAAATAAGGAACACTCTCTTTTTTGAAAATCTGAGTCATAGCATTTAAGCTCCAGTCTTCTCTGCTCTTAGCAATTCCAGTTTCAAGATGAAGACACTGAGGCTCAGAAGTGCTCCATGATTGCCCAATGTCATGAGCAAATTCACGTCTGTTTGCCTCCAAATCCTGGACTCTTTCTGAGCAAAAGTTAGTCTCTTGCTAGTGAGATTTATATGACAGGTAGATGTTTTTCCTCTCACTAGGAAGGCTCATATACTAGACCATCTCACCCAAAACAATGTCTACAATGTCTGAGGAATTATAAAATGAAACAAAATGAAATCAAACTTTCTAATTTCCAGAAAACCTTTAAATACAATCTCCTGTTTCCTACTCAAAACTGAAAACACGTTTAAAAACATTTTTTAAAGTAATTACAGAATTCCTTCTATAACTTTTATACATAGTATTTTCAAAGCTACAACCAGAAATCAATGGGCATATTATATATATGCTGCTTAATAGCCCACTAACATTAAATGAGCATCTATTAGCTGCCGGGCCCTGGGCTGAGCACTTTCCCTGTATCATCTCATTCACCTTCACAACCACCCCTTGATGGTGGCTGAGTAATGGAGCTCAAAACATACCACGAGTCAGTGACAGCCTGACCCTAACCTCTTCTCTTGGCCTCCAAGTCCATTCTTTTAACTGATACACCATTCTGTCAACAGAATATTGAATCCTACAAAGTTTTGGTCGTACAGTTTTTAGGGCTGAAAGGAGGGCCATAACATATGGGAAATGTGAAGGGGTCAACGCAGGAGGCTAATTTCATTGGCCAGGCATTTTAGTCTATTTGTTTTATTTCAAATGGAAAAGAGCAAAACTGGAATAAAATTTATTCTTGAATGCATATGTATGATCATTCAAAATGTGTATTATAATTTGTTATTAAATCCCTAAGAAAAGAAGTAAATGAGAGAGGAGAGAGAGAGAGAGAAACCATGTGTGTACGTAGTAAACATGCATGTTAATGCAGAGGTTTCCTCAAAATAGTGACATTTTATTTTGAAAAGATAATTTTTGTAATTAATTAAAACTTCAATATATGTATTGTTAAAGAAATTTTAAGCCATATTTGTGGGGATATTTGAACTCATACTACAACTAAGCATAAGTGACATAGGGTATTATGGGTTGAATTGTTGAATTGTATCCCCACCAAAAGATATGTTGCAGTCCTAATGCCTGGTATATGTGAATGTGACCTTATTTGGAAATAAGGTCTTCACAGATGTAATGAAGTTAAGACGAGGTCATTAAGGTGGGCCCTGATCCAAACATGACTTGTGTCCTTATAAGAAGAGGAAAACTTGGACACAGACATACAGGGAAAACTCCGTGTGAGGACAGAGGCAGAGATTGGAGTGATGCAGCTGCAAGATAAGGAACACCTGGGAGTGTCATCAAACCAGAAGCTGAAAGAGGCAAGGAAGAGGCAAGACTACCCAGAGTCTCAGAGGGTGCTCGGCCCTGCTGACACCTTGGTTTTGGACTTCTGGTGTCTAGAAGTGTGAGAGAATAAAGTTATGTTGTTTTGAGCCACCCGGTTTGTGGTATTTTGTTATGACAACCTCAGGAAACTAATTCAATGGGTTTAGGCAGAAAAGGGAGGGCGCAGTTTGAAGAAAAGGATGATCCTGTACTGTTGGAAAGGGGAAGAGAAATAGTAGTGACATGGGAAAGAGGTGACGTGTTCTGGAAAAAAAAGGAAGTCTTGATGCACCTACTTTCTTGTTCTGATTTTCTTAGAATTCAAAATACGCAGAAAAACGTTCATGTAAATTGGGTGTCACAGACATCATCAAGGAAAACCACCCATAAATCTTGCTGTACAGATGCATAAGCCTTAATCAAAATGGACGGCATAATTCACAAAATGGAACCAACCACGTACCATAATTACTAAAAAGAGTACCACATAATGCACACACATGCTTGTGTGTGTGTGTGTGTGTGTGTGTGTGTTTGTGTGTGTGTGTGTGTGTAATTCAGTGTACTTGCCAGCACTGAGCCTCGTTTAGAAAGAACATGTTTTAGGGACTTTCTTATTGGATTTTTTCCCACTCTGAGTCTCAAACACTGATGATACCACCCTTGATTCAGGTGTTGATCAAACAGCCCTCAGAGTTCTTTAACTCCGAAATTGGTGACAATCACAGAAGAATTGGATAATTATTACTGGATACACCACAAGAGGAAATGGGTATTATTTATCATACGGATTTATATAAAATGATCTAGAGCGGGCATGGGTAGGATTCTGGGATGAGTCACCATTTTGTCCCCAGCAAGGGGTGGGAGAGACATCTTCCCAGGATGACCCACAGAACCATCTTGGCGGAGGGCTGGTCTGGGGGCTCTGCTGTTCACTGCACTTTGTCCTTAGGCTGGAAAGTCAATCTGAGCTCCTCTCAACGATCCTTGAAACTTGCCTTGCCTTTGCTTCCACCCAAGCTCAAAGACTCTCCTGTCCTTCTAATCCCAGGAATGACCAGATCCCTCTAACTGGAGCAAACTTGGCCCATACACCCTGAGAGGCTGGAGTTCTGCTGTGCCAGCTGTGTCAATGTGAGGGTCATTTTTGCATTCACATTTTGGGGAGACATTCTCCTTAACTGGTGGTATAAACTATAACCAGATGTTGACTTCATTCTCTTCTCCTGTGGTTTGGTGCCCACCCTTTGGAAGGAACCTGATGTCAAGCTCTAGTCATGACATTTAATAGCTGTTTGACACAGGATACGTTCCTTAACCCCAGAATAAGTCTCTTCACCTGTCAAATGGACATGTTAATATCTGTGAACTTTAGTAAGCATGGAATGAGGCCATTTTTAAAAGTTGGTTTCTTTTATTATAAGAATGAGAGACTTATTCGTCCTAGCATTTTTAGAGGGAGGGAGTGGTAGGGCTACACGCAGAGAGCTGAGGGAATATCTCAAATTGGAAGTTAGATCCCAGGACCCTCTTAGAATGAGTACGATGAGGTTTGCTCAGGTCCCCTTTCAGATGACACAGGTTCGCGTTGTTAAGATGGGATCATCACACTTGTCCTCCCCTGCCTGTGGTCCTCCTTTCCTCTCTCCCTCTCACCACACATGGCTCTGGCTGAGCGCATCCATCCCCAAGGTGAACAGACCATTTTAATGGTGAAGGCTCTCAGCTGAGCTCCAGGCCAGTGTATCCAACTCCTCCACTTGGAGCACAGATGTCTCAAAATTAAGTGTCCAGAATGGCTTTATTACTTCTTGCTTGCCCCCCACACCCATTTCTCCTTCGTCTTCCACACTTCAGAAAATGGTGCCTTGGGCCACCCAGCCAATCCAGCCAGAGCCATCATCCCACACTCAGACACCAGCAAGTGACTTGATGCCAAGTCAAGACTCCATCACAAATCTGCCACTTCCCCTCCCCCTCCCCAAGACTCTTGTCTCCCACCACTTGTCTCTTTATTCTTCACTCCTGCCCTCCCATCCATGCTGCACCCTACAGCCAGAAGGACGGCTTCTCAAACTGTGAATGAGATCATTTCATTTTCCCACTTACTGCCCTCCCATGGTTTCCTAGTGTACTTATGGCAAAACCTAAACTTCCTGCAGCTTCCGAGGCTCTGAGTGGCCCCCTCCCTGCCTGCTTCTCCACCTCACCTCAGGCCACTTTCTGCACATTCGTTTTGAGCTGTGTTTCATGCTTGGTGCATCCTACCTCAGGGCCTTTGCACTTGCAGTGCCCTCTGCCTGGGCGGCTCTCCCACCTGATATTCTGGTGGCAAGCTCCTTCAAATCCCATAGGTCTCAGCGGAAACGGCACCTCCACGCAGACCGCTCTAAAAGCAGGTCATTTATCTGCAGTGTTCCCCCATTTCAGCCCTACTATTGTTTCCTTCAGAAAGCACAGTGAGTGATTATTTTCATCTGTTTTCTTTTGTATTACAGTATAACATACACTGAAGTGCACTGATTTTAAATGTGCAGCTTGATGAATTTTTAAACGTCTATATACCTGTGTCATCACCACCCATATCAAGAAATAGAACATGACTACAACCCCAGATTTGCCTGCGTCTTTCTCAAGTCAATCTCTGCAGTATCTTCCTTCCCTGTTTCCAGAGATAAGCACCGTTCTGACTTCTCTCAACCACCGATTCTTTTTGCCTGTCCTTGAACTTCATGGAATCATAATCACACGCATGTACTCTGTTGTGTGTGACTTCTTTCATTTATCAGAACGTTGTAAGATTTCACCCACAGTTGTGTCTAAAATAATGTGTTCCCTTTTCTTCTGACTGTGTAATATTCCATTGTGTGATTATAACACAGCTCATGTATTCATTCTACTTTTGGTGGACATTTGGGCTGTTTCTGGTTTATGGCTCTTATAAATGAAACTGTATATGCCTTTTGGTGTCCGTCAGAATTCCTCTCTGTGGTTGAGTGAATACCTAAATATGGAATTGCTGGGTCACAAGGTGGGCATATGTTTTGCTTTCACAGATTATATCAGTAGCGTTACTTTGTTTTTGATTTTGATTTTTGTCTTCCTTAGTAGAATTAAGCTCTGTGTCAGCTGGGACCTGACCTGTCCATCTTTCCTATTTTTAAACTCTTAACATCCAGTGCAGTACCTAGCACATTTTTAAGCACTCAGCTAATATTTGTTGAACTGACAAGTACTGGGTTCTGTTCTTTCAGTTTCTGATTTCTCATTTTACTTATAAGTTTTGCTTCCATGGCCAGCTTACCATGTCTCTTCATGGTATCTTTTAAGCATCAGACCTCATTAGTGCCATATTCCCTTTGTGATACTAAAAAGTCCAGGGACAATCTGAGGAAGCAGTCCACCCTTCCCAGTCAGCCCCAGCGTGGTGTGAGAAGACTCTCACTGGTCCCCTGGGCTTGTGACAACCCTGGGCCAACAGAGTGTGATTGACGGTTAGAGTCATGTGGTCAGCCCATGCCCACCTCTGTGGAGGACCTTGTAGGACTGAGCCTGTAGCAGGAATTGTGACATTTCTCCTGACCGGCACATGTATGTAGTTGGCCCAGTACCTGACATAAAGTTGATGCTCAGCAAACAAACGACTATTATCATAACTTTGACTATTGATACCATAGTTCATAATTGACTTTCCTCATGTTACGCCATCAAACATTCCTTAAAGAGGCAACCACAGTTTGGGAACTTCGATCTCAATTTCTATACACCCAATGTTGTGTGGAATGTGTGGATTATAAAATATAAAATTCATAATAAAAGGACACGGCCACTTTATGCAGGAAACAATAATGCATCATTCAAAAGGTATATTCGTTCTAATTTCATTTAGGAAAGGGGTAGAGGCATTTATATTAAAAGTAATCATTTTGTATCTGAATACTCATCTGTAATGGAAAGACTCTGGGGGTAGGCCCCATAATCCCTGCCTCATGGTATTCACACCCTCCTCTCGAGTGTGGACAGGACCTGCCACTTGCGGCTAACCAATAGACTATGCTAAAGATGACAGGGTATATGGTGTTGGGATTGTGTATGTGGTTACATGACTACACTACATAAATCTGTATCATCCGTCTTGCTAGAGTCTCTCCATCCCTTGCTGGCTTTGAAGAAGTAAATAATCATGTTAGGGAACCGCACACAACAAGGAAATAGGGGCAGTCTCTAGGAGATGAAGAGAGTCTCTAGCCCACAAGGGCCTCCAACTGACACCCTCAGTGAAATAAACTCCTGAGTTATACAACCACAAGGAACTGAACTCTGACTATAACTATGTGAGTGTGGCATTCAATCCTTCCCCAGTCAAACTTCAGATGAGACCACAGCCCCAGTCAACACTTTCATGGCAGCCTTTGAGACCTTGAAGCATATGACCTAGGAAAAATGTGCTCAGGCTCCTGACCCACAGAAACTGTCATGATAAATGTGTGTCGTTTTAAGCCATTAAGTTTGTTGTAATATTGATCCACAGCAATAGATTGCTAATATAGCACCCATTTTGTCATTTGTTTAACCAGCATCTATTAAGAGCATACTGCCAAATGTGATCTTGGGCGTGGATAGAGGATATTATTTAGTTATTGTTCAACCCAAATATGACCAGCTTGAAAGCCATCCCCCATTCTATATTCAGTTGTTTCAGAAACACCAAAACAATAACACAAAGACTATCTGAGACTGCACAGCTCTGGTATCATTTATCTTATTTAGTGTTTTTTCCATAAACAATTTCCCCTTAGGTAAGATTAAATGTTCATGGCAAAACAAGCTTATTTGGTATAGTTGTTGCTCTTAACTGAGTTATATTTTAATAAAATTAGTAATGTCTCAAACTTTCTGAAAGAAGTTTGAAAAATGTCACATCTCAGAAAGAAAGCCTGGCTAAACACATACAACTACAGTAAATTATTGTCCATCAAGTCTGGGGTTAATGTCAATCTTCCACATAGCTGGGTTGGAAAGATAAGAAATATCACCATCTTTTTATGATATGCACTATTCTAGATGTGAATAATAAATTAATATTTCTGGTTATATGCACTGTATACAGTGGTTATATTATTCTGTATTTCTGTGGTTAAATAATTGGAGCTGTCTTGGTTTTTAGCAACCGTGAATTTTGTGGTTAAATTATGTTGTCTAGTTTTGTTTTAACAGCTATGTGTGTGTATATATGTGTATGTGTATTTGTAGGTGATTTTCACACAAGTTATAGGTCATCATAACTAAGCCACAGAAATCTATGAAGCTATACTATGTATGGGAGTCATATGTCACTCCCACTTCTGGTTTAAATTTTGTCCTATAAATCATAACCATTAGTGGAAACTTGAAGTTGTTCCCAAGGCTTATAAACAGAGAGTAAATCTTTGTTATTAATTTTTAGAGATACAATTGTCTTAAGGGCAATTGTAGAATGGAAATCTTCTCCTTTATAGAAAATGTAAAATATGAAATCTTCTGTTTAAAAATGTAATTCTGATGTTTTTGTTCATTAATAAGAACAAATTTCTCTAGGAAACTGACAAGTGAAATTCCATTATCTTGAACTTTATTATTCTTCCAAATCCCAAACTTTTTATCAGATTTTAAATTACTATTTATGTTGTCCTTATGTTCTTTTGTGGTACGTTTCTGAGTTTTTATTTACATAAAAGTATGGTTTCCCTTAAAAACAAATAAAACCATAAAAAAGCTTGCTTTGTATGAGAGAAAGCAGGTTTATAAAACTAGTATGTTGGTGAACAAGTAATGAGATCACAAGGACTTTACAACCAAAGGTTGCTATTTTGACATTGAGTCTACTCTAACCAAAGTATTGTTTAATTTTTAATCATAGATATTTGTCAGTCAAATAGATACTCTACTGTACTACAATTGTAATATAAGATAACATGTTAGTTCAAAATCTACCCATGCCTGTTTCTGTATTTTTATTTTTCTTCATAGTGTTTATTAGTGTGTTGTTCAAAAGACAACAAAAGTATTTTCCCAAGATTATTTAATGTTGATGAGGATTCGATCACATACTCTGCAGGTGAAAGCGTAAACTGAAATCAATCTCTTCAATAAACAATTTAACAATAATTATTAAGAGCTGAAAACAGTTGATCCTCTGACTCAGTGGTTTCTCATCCAGGAATTTATAATATGGGATTAATCAGAGATATGTATAAAGACATATGTACAAAATTATCTGTCACAGAGTACTTTATTTTATTATAAAAATAGAAGTTGAATAATATTCCATTGTGTATATGTACCACATCATTTCTATCCATTCATCTGTTGATTGGCATTTGGGTTGTTTCCATATCTTGGCTATTGTGAATAATAAAATGGTAGATCTATTTTTAATTTTTTGAGGAACCTTCATATTATTTTCCACAGTGGTTAGACAAATTTACATTCCCATCAACAGCAGGTTCCCTTTTCACCACATCCTCACCAGCACCTGTTGTCTCTTGTCTTCTTGATGATAGCCATTCTAACAGGTGTGAGGTGATATCTCGTTGTGGTTTTGATTTGCATTTCCCAGACGATTAGTGGTGTTGAGCATCTTTTTTTGTTGCCCATTTTAATGTCCTTTTTGGAGAAATGTCTATTTAGTTCTTCCAGCATGAGAAAGGAAGATTTGTGACAACATGGATGAAACTTGAGCACATTATGCTGAGGGAGATAAGTCAGAGAAAAAGACAAGCACTGTATGATATCACATATATGTGGAATCTGAAAAAGTTAAACCTGTAAAAAATGGAGTAAAATGGTGGTTACCAGGGGATGGAGGGTGGAATAAGGATAATGGTATTTAAGGATACAAACTTGTAATGGGTAGCAAATAAGCCATAGAGATCTAACGCACAGTATAATAAATATAGACAATAATATTGTACTATAACTATGTAATGTGATAAATATCACTATATCTACAATCATATTATAGTATATAAATGTATCAAAGTAATACACTGTACCCCTTAAACTTTTACAATGCTACGAGTCAAATTTATTCAATTTTTTTAAGTTGCCAATTAAAAAATATAGAACTTGACAACATAGGGATATGTCTATTATAGAAAATAAATCGATTGTGGAATCTCCATATGATAGAATATTATGCAATTATTAAAGCAAGATTTTTAAAAATTATATAATGGCATAAAATATTTTAATGTTAAAAGGTAGAGCAGAATCCAAAACTATACTATTAAAATAGGTACCTATGGAAGAAATGTGGACGGGAAATACAGTAGCATGTTAATATTGTTTCTGATTGGAAAGATCATGGGTAATTAAAAATGATGGATATCTAATTTTATCTCCTATCAGTTTTGTGCCACAGCTCTTCAGTAAACCTTAATATCACCTTAGCCCAGGTATAGGTTTACTGTGAAGAATTAGGATATGGACAGTGTCTATACCCAGGATAAATTAATGAGGGCAGAACAGCCTTCTCTGAGCTACACTGTTCTCAGAGACCATTGTGTTGGTGGTAGAATAATCTCGAAAGCAGATTGTAGTTTTGGAGTTGAAGAAGCAGCTTATAATAAGAGGTCACATGTAACAACCAAGAAAATATAGGCCCCTTGCGGGGTTTAGAAATACTGGGGAAAGATATAGAACTCCTTTCCATCTAGTGGTATGGGAATGCTAATGAACCTTATTTGTATAATAAAGGAAAGAGTTACCTCTGTAGTTTGGAAAGCTTGGAGAGAGTTGGATCACTTAGTGGTAGACACATGCCCAAGAGTGGACAGTTAGAGCTGTCCGTTTGTATTTCTAGTTCTTTTCTTTCAGGACACACAGCAGGATTGCAACCTTTGACGCTGGGCATGATCATGAGACTAGCTTTGGCTAATGGTATATGAGAAATAACTTGTTCTGGTCACAAGCATATTTTCTTCCTGCTATCAAGATGAAAAATCTCGTTCCAGACAGTAGAGACTTGCTCAGCCTGGAGCCTTGAGTAGGGACACCAAGGAGAAGAGCTTCTTACTCACCCAAGGTGAATATAGATCCTAAGTATGAATGAACCATTGTCGTTTAAGCCACTGGGATTTGTTTTTTGTTGTTGTTGTTACTGCAGCATAACCTGGCACATCCTGACTGATCCGTTAATGTTTTGAGGTCAATGCATTAAAGAGAAATTGTATAGAAACTGAAATGTGGTAAATCAGATATTTTACTCACACTCTTTTAGAAGTTCTTTAGAATTTGTTTAAAATTGATTTAAAAGCTAAGACATGTTTTATATTTTGAATCATTATGGTCTAATAAAAATGGGATTAATAAAATTTTATAGTGTCTCAGCAAATGCAAATTAACTTTTACAAATTTTTCAAAGTTCTTAATTAACAGAAAGTTTTAAAATAATGTACCTATCAAATGATGATACCATTTTTATTGAAAGGAGAATTTGTTTTTCTTTTCATTAATATGTTAAAAGAATCTGCTAGTCAGAGGTCCTTGGGGAAATTACTGATTGTGGGGCTGAACAAGCAAAGTACAAGGTGTGCCTAGAGTACCAAAAAGTAAGGAGGTATTTACATACATAAATACACACATGCATGAAAGATAGGGGTATATCAAAGGGACAAGGAGCAAATCTGAAAGAGCTACCAAAGGCTACATCTGATATGATTTGAGCCACAAAATAAATAACATATTTTTGGACTATAACCCAGAGATATCCATGAGACCATATTGATGTAAATAAATGACTCAAGAAAGAAAGAAGAAAGAAAGACCAAACCTCTCTTTCAGAAAAATTTCAAGTAATATACACACATGCCACCCCTTCCAGGACGTAGGGTTCCATTGACTTCCCCTCCCTCGAACCTATAGGGTGGGTTAGGCTTACGAACTCACTTCCAAAGAATAGAGGCTAGAAAAGGGAAATATTACCTTTACAGTGGAGAACCCTAAGAAACACTACTTCAACCAAGTGATGAAGGTTAAAGTCACCCATGATGTCATGTGGATATCACGTACCTCCTAATTGAATGGGATGAGAAGGACATATCACCTCTGTCCCATTCCCTCCAAAATTCTAGAAGCCCATGAAGAAGACAACAGACAAACCCAGGCTGGGGGTCATTCTACAAGATTCTTGGCTAAGACTCCTTAAGATTCTCAAGTAGTGAAAAATAAGAAAATACTGGGAAACTGTTACAGACCAGAGGAGACTGGGGAGACATGACAACTGAATGCAGTGGGTCCCCTGGATTGAATCTTGGAACAGAAAGAAGACATTATTGAAAGAACTGGTGAGATCCAAATAAGATCTGGAGTTTAGTTGACAGTAATAAAGCAATGTTGGTTTCTTTGTTGTGACAAAAATACCACAGTAACATAAAATGTTAATGACTGGGAAGACTGGGTGAAGAGTATACAGGAACTCTCTGAGTTATTGTTCCAACTTTTAAAAATCTAAAATTATTCCATATATAAAGTTTATATAAGAAGGAATCTGTTAAATGGACTCATTCAATTTCCGTGTGTATGTACCATCACATTCACCAGGTATTGCTCGTTTCATTTCTTTGTGTAACCAACTGGCCACCAAAATGGCAGCATTTGAGCTTTGCTCCCTGCCTCTTGTTCAGTGAAAGTAGTTGAAGGTGAAGAAACCAAAGTGGTGTACTTAATACAGGATGATTGAACATAAAAGCTTGAATGCAAATTACAGAATCAATTGGAAAGCTATATTATAATGACTTTAAAGAGACCTGTAATCAGTACACTGGTGTCTGTTGAACTTAACTGTATGTGAATACAAAACAACTGAGTCAAAAGTAGTATGATTTCTGTGGCCTGTACAGGATACTCTCTAGTTTCCGCATTTAACTGTACAAGTATACCTGACTGATAAGTAGATTGTATTCAGTGGGAAAATGAATTTAGAATATTGGGTAAAACAGGGAATGGAGGATATAACAAAGCACTCAAAAGCAACTTGGAAATGAAGAAAACCTCCAGCCTTGCAAATTTCAATTGCAAATTAAAATTTCCTCTCTTCCATCTGATTTTGCAAAGCATCAAAATTAACACCTATTTTTTAAAGATACCTACCTAATTCCTTAATGCTTTCTGTCATATTTACATATTATTCTATTTCTCTATACCCTATACAGTCCTTGGTACCGGAAAGTTTAAAATCATAACAAGTAATTGCTTTAAAATTTAAAAATAATTTAAATGTTAATTGTTTTATGACTATAAGCTCTAGTGCCCAAATGAATAAATGAAATTATTTTCCTGTCCTCCACATATGAAAGCTTTCTGTATTCCACACTCAAAATTTCAAATGTAACATTACAATAAAATTATTGAATTTGACTTGTAATACAGGCAGGGAAAAACAAATACAAGTTGTATATCTTTATCATTAATGACATTTACCTCTCATTTCAGACCCATCTCATTGTTCAAAGTTCCTTTCTAATGGTACCTCCTTCATCATGACTTGTCTGATTTTTTCCCCGTCACCATACAAGAAAAAGAAAATCTCCTTTCTAGCTTATTCAAACTTAACTTTTATTTATTTTGTGGCATGCACTATTTACCATGATCATATTGTTGTATGTACATGATTCCATTTCCAGACTAGACATTTCTTGATGTTCAAGTCCATTTTCTATTGGCCTGACCAGCTTAGTTTAGGCTGTGAGAACATCAAAGTTTCTTTGATATGATAGAGAACTATTTATTTTTCTAGAATAATCTACCAGTTTGAAATCATAGTTAATTCATGCTAATTATCAAGATTGGGGGAAAAGTATTTTATATTGTCATACTAAGCTTCATAATTGTACAATTCGTATTCTAAATATGAATATAATTAAAATTCCTACTTCCTAAAACTACCATGAATAGCAGTGAAGACCCTGGAAGCAGAAGACCAAGGAACAGATTGATTGCTAAACAGTTCTTTCCTGGATATGATTGGGAATTTAGGGATGTGAGGGAGAACGGTGAAGAGAGGGGAGCAGAAAGGGAAAGAAGGGGAACATGGTGACGAATATCCCCAAATACCTGAAGGACTTTTATGAACAAGGATCTCATATTTAAAGTATTTAGACTGTGATATGCAATACCCTTCAACCTTTTGTAAAGTAATGTCTGTTGTGTACAAGGACGTTATATACAGCTTCTGTTTGTATAGGTGTTTGAGAAGTGTGTTCGTGTGAGAAAGAAAGCACCTGGATATGTGTCTGAAAGAGGAGCGTGAGTATATGTGTCTGTATGTATGTGTGTGTGAGTGTATGTGTCCAAGAGAGAAAGACGGAGATGAGGAGAGATGAGGATGTGTTTCTATTCGTGTGTGTGCATATATGTGTGTGAGTGTGTGTATGAGAGAGTGAATATTTGTTAGAAAGGGAAACATGGTGAGTGTGTGTGTCCATCTGTGTGTGTGTGTGTGTGTGTGTGTGTGAATGTATGTGAGAAAGAGAGAATATGCATCTGAGAGACGTGTGTATGTGTGTGACAGAGCACACACTAGGGGATCATAAGGGCTAAGTCTTCTGTCTGGGTCCCAGGAGCCCAGAGGAACGACATGTGTGGAGTGACAGGGGGACAGAACCCAGAACTATTTCAGCAGAAACAGGAGATGAGAAGCAGACAGAGCAGAGCTTGCGCCTTGACCACCTGTTCATGCACCCACATCGCAAACTCATCCTCTCCCCTCTCAGACCCCAAGAGTTTGAAAAACTTGGGAATGAGTCCATTCTCCTTTCCACAAGTCACAGAAAGGGCATTTGAGCTATAGACTCCGGATCTTCAGTCACTTGGGGACTCCAGCTGTCATCAGAGTTGATCACAAAGATGAATCTAGACACTTAGCTTTCAGCCCAACAAAATGCTCATCTGTGCCTGGAGAGGATCCTATAGAACAAGCAAAGGTGGTGTTTGAATGTGGGGACAGGATTCACATACGCATACAATTTGGGGGTTGTCAGCTGTGCAGGCCAAGCAATTCTGCACGCGAGACCCCAGGGACTAACTAATAGAAATGGGTCAGCTAGTGACCATGTCTCCCATCCTGCTGGCTAATACCATTATCTTGCAAAGTTCTTCAGTTGCTTGCAACACCTGGTAAAATGGTGGGCCACTACTCAGGTTGTTCAAGCTCCGCCAGACAAGGAAACAATCAAGTACCTGCAGTGTAGGCTCCATGAGAGAACCTGGACCCTAACTGACGTGCATTCCATTCTGGAGTGTTTCTGTTACCGTTAGGAGCACTGATTCTCCTTAAACAGCCAGTGGTGGTGAGAGGTTCCCATTAAAATAGAGTGGTTGAGAGGTTGAGCTTTGGTGTAAGAGAGACCCATCTGCCACCACCTTTTAGCTTTGAAACCTTGTGATGTTAATCTTGCAAAGCTTCCAGATCTTCTTCTATAACATGGAATTAACAGCACTACCTCCTTAAGGTTGTTATAGGGAACTCATGGGGTAATATACTTAATGTGCTTCAGACAATGTTTTAAGACAACTGTAACAATATTTGTTATAATTCTTAGCATCAGCTACAAGTAAAAGCATTCTGGGAGATATTGTAATCAATTCCCAGCAGACACCTGTCCCCCAGGCAAGAAAGAAACACCACTGTGTAGCCAGAACTTATTGCCATTCACTTGTGATTTGTTTGTTTTTCCTTGATAAGTCTTGATTGAGTTAATGGAGAGGACCAGCGGGAGTGTTCAGATATGTCACTCAAAGGCCAAAACCACATCAGTGTCTTCCCTCCCTTGTTCTTAGATTCACCCTTACCTCATCCAAACCAATCAGTGATAAAAACAGTTTGGGTTTGGTTGATGAAACGGTGACTTTGGGGTTGCAATTCACTTTACTGCAGCTGATTTGCCCTTGCTTTTTAGCACTGATAAGGAGATATAAATATAATCAGATACTAGGTTGGGAGAGAGGGAAAGACAATGGAACCCAAGTTTAAAACAAAACTAGATGCCCTGTGCTGATACTGGGGCTCAGGGCCAGTGTCTGGCAGCTTGACAGTAAGGGCTTAAAAAAAAAAAGGAAAGAAAAACAAAGCCTGAACCATTTACCACACAGTAATTGGACACAAGGAAACTTACCACTGGCACCTGGCCTTTGAGGTAATTATCCTTCTCCCAAGAGCATAATAGCCTCATTGTTCGACTAGTGAGTAGAGCAGGCGTGCAATCAGAAAGGGAGAGAGTCAGACCCAGAGCATGAAAAGAAGGTAAGTGTGGCCTTTGATGTGCTTCCAGGCCTGGGTTGGGGACCTGGGCTGTGAGGAATAAGCATGTCAGCGATCTTTGTCTTCTCACCTGTGAAGGCACTTCTAATGTTGCAAATCCTCGCCTTTATCTGCACAGAGCCCATTAAATCAACTGGGCACAACTGTCATCGGCTGGGGCTCGAAACCAAAGCACACACTTGGGTTTGACTTTGTTGACACACCTCACTAGCAAGAGAAAGATCGGATAACTTCGGGCCGAGAGAATGCAGGTAGATTCAGCAGTGGTGTGATGTTTCTTAGCCTGGCTCATTAGATGTTTCCCAGACAAGTTCTCCTGGCACAAGTGAAACAATCCTGAAGTTCGAGAACACTTTTGGATGTAGAGGATGCCAAGGACCCCGTGCTCAAGGGCCTGAGTTCCAACAAGAAGTGACATTCATTCACTCATTCATCCTACAAACATTACAGTGAGCCCCCAGGCACGGGACCTGAACGTTTTATTAACCAATATCAACTATTATCAGATGTCAGTTGCTGTGGTCCCTGTTCTCCAGGTGTCTATAATTTTAGGTGTCTGATTCATCAATACAAATATGTCAACCATTTCTAGAACATGCTTTACTTTAAAATTTCTAGCTATACAACTGATTATGATTCTGTACTTGTTAGTTTAAGCTCACAAACCTTTAATAAGAAACTTTCCATAAAAAATTATAGGAACAATCGAATTATAAGGAATGAGCCATTAACCTTTAGACACTGGCCACCTCCTTGATATCCTCTTCACCCACATTACTGCCCTATGCTACCCAGAAATTTATTAAATGGAATCTTCCTCAACCCGCAAGACCCAGCTGGTCCCTTGAGCCTTGTAAAATCTGCTGCCTTCCTGTTTCTTCAGATTCTGTAACCATGGAGATTGACTTTTGCCTTGCTGCCACTGGCCAAAACCTGTTATAACAACACTATGGCTAATATATTTAATTGATAAAATACGGTATGCCCTTCCCCATACTTCTAAACTCTATAATTTCTTAATTTTATAAAGTAAACATGTATTATTTTAATAACTGAAAAAATAAATGATGTTATTTTTCATACTCATTTGTAGTGTCAAGTTGAATAGAAACTGATAGAAGGAAAATATAATGAAAAAAATCCTACAGTTCTGTTTCTAATGTATATTTGTAGGAACGTGGTATCAAGCCACAAAATTCTGTATCCACTCTCTGTTTCTGTGAGCCTCAGTTTCCTTATTTGAAAATGGCAACAGTAAGGTCCTACCTCTCAATCCCCTTGTGGAGATTAAATATCATAAACGCATCTATTGCAGGGGTCTGTCACGATATCAGTTTCCAGCCTCCTGCTTCTTCTCCCTTTACTTTAGACTTTAAATAAATGGCCATGAACACAAGAGAAAACACAGTACCAAGCTTGAAGGTAATGTTATCTGAATCCAATTTGAAAAATTGGATCACGTGGAAGACAGCTTCTGAGTCAGCCTCCAGTGATCTCTGCCTTCTGGTATTCACATCCTTCTGTAATTCTCTCCCCCTGAATGTAGGCTGGACCTAGGGACTCGTTTCGAATGAATGGAACACAGCCTTAGTGATGGATGTTCCCTCCAAGATTGTTATAAAAATGCTGTGGCTTCCATCTTGTGCTCCCTCTTTTGCTCCTTCTGATGGAAGCCAGCTGCCCCCTTATGATCTGCTAGATGGAGAAGTAACTGAGGGTGGCCTGTACCAATACGTGAGTGAGCTTGTAAGTGCATCTTTCCCTCGCTGAGCCTTCAAATCACTGCATCCCCAGAGGGTACCTTGATTACAGCCTTACGGGAGACTCTGAGCCAAAGGCACCCACCAAAGCTGCTCCCAGATTCCTGACTTACAGAAACTCTGAGACAATAAACATTGTTGTTTTAAGATACTCCATTTTGGTGTAATTTTTATGTAGCAATAAATAACTAATGCAAACTGATAGATTTTCTTTTTTAAAAAATTGTATTTTTTTAATGGAAGTGTAGTTAATTTACAATGTTCTGTTAGTTTCAAGTGTATAGCAAAGTGATTCAGTTAATTTTTCAGATTCTTTTTCATTGTAGGTTATTACAAGATACCGAATATAGTTCCCTTCCTCTAAGTAGGTCCTTGTTTACCTATTTTATATATAGTAGTGTGTATCTGTTAATCCCAAACTCAACATATATTTATTAATGACATAGTTTACTTTTTTTTATTTCACACTAGGTCTTTGAAATCTGATGTATATTTCACACTATTTCACACTAACAGCCCAACTCAGTTCTGACAAATTATATTCAAGTGGTCCACAGACTCATGTGTGTAGTGGTTGGTTAGCTACTGAGCAGTGCTATAGACCAATATATTTTCCTGCACTCCTTCTCTGCTATTTTTAATTGAACCCTTCCAGGTGGCCACGACTAACATTTACACTCCTTTTTGTTAAACACACACACACACACACACACACACACACACTTTCCAAAAAAGTTTGTTATCCTCTTCCTAATTTCCTGTTACTCCTATATTCTATAGAGACCTAGCTAGGCACTACATGCTGATAGGGGAGATGATGCTTTTTTCCCCCCAAATACCCCACACTTGTCCTCCAATCACCTCCTAATAAAACCCATGTCCCTGTGAAAGCTGTCTCAGAAACTCCCCCTTCCCTCAAGGTGATGTTTTGTGTGTGGTGACCAAGTAGGGAGGCCACATCCTCAGGCTGTGATGGCTTCTAGGAGATGCCATGCAAGTTAAAAAGGGCTGTGGTGCTGAATGACCAAAACTTTAAGCCCAGCGTCAAGAGAGGCATGGAAAATGACAGCAAACTAGGACAGCTGGCGAATTGCTTTGCCAACCAAAACGTGTGCCAAAGCCCACTGATATTTTTAAACTCAAATCTCTCCCATGCCTGCAACTGGAAGGACAAAAAGGAACAATGTGCTTGTGAAAGAGCTACTGTCTGGATTATCAAATATTTTATTCTTATTCAAACAATACTACTAATTGTAAGCAGTTATGAAAAAGGTGGTCAAACTATAACAAATTCCAATCACTCGTTTGGGTTTTTATTGAATTAAAAGTAATAAAAATACACATCTAGCTCCTTTCATTGTCACATTTAAATCACACAGTAACAATATCCATGTGTTGATGTCACAAGAGGCAGAATTGCCATTTATTTATTCATCACATAATCCAGGTAAGTAAAAAGAAATTTTTTAGTTCAGTCTTTTGGTTAACTATTTTCAAGTACCCACACAGTAATATATAGAACCCCAAATCATGCTGATTTGGTTGTTGCCGTCATTTTGGACTCTAAGAATGAGTGTTTTCTTGCTATGCTCTCTTGGTAACATCCACCCAGGGAGGTTCTGAGAGCACATCCTCCCCCAATTTTCTCATAACTTGTGGGGTTTTTTTTTCTTTTTTTAATCTCCATGTCTGAGCAGAGAACAGAATTGGGATGTAAGACAAAAATTATCTGCAGGAAAATATTTCCCATAACTATTCCTACAATGCCATTACATTTAATTGACCAGCAGAAAGAAAATAAGAATTGTTTTTTTGTCTTCACCAAAGAGAGAAAAACAAGGCGCAAATAATGTCTCTACTTCCTGGCCTACCTTGGAAAACAGAGCTAGACTGAAAAAGTCAAGACTCCTCTACAGAATGGAGCCCAAGTCCAATGAAAGAAAGAATGAAAGCATCAACCACTGGGTGCGTAAAGAGAGGGAAAGAAAGCAGCCCTGGGGATGAGTTAAATGGAATAAATCATCAGCAATTATTAACCCATCAGCCAAGGTGTGCCTCCTTTATGATCAGTCTCCTGATACTGTTTGGGTATTGAAATAGTCCCCAGAAGGGAACAGGGGACAAGTTGACTTGTCCATGGACTGTCTGCTTGCAGAACCCTGGACCTTGAGAACTTGGCTGTGGCTAATGGATGTTCACAACTGGTGTCTCAGCAGGGTGTGGAGCGAGATGGGATCCCCACCTTCCACTATGTTGCCCATGGATCAGGTATGTTCTCAATAAAAGCTTGTGGAATGAGTGAATAAATGTGATAAGTGCAGAAGATTTTTCAGTCTAACTGCAGAAGGGATTTCTTCTCAGGAAGCATAAAAAAATCTATAGGAAATAAATTAAATTATAAAAATCTGTAGGAAGGTAAACACAGTAGCCTCCAGTTTTTAAAGCCTTGGTTGATCTCTGCATAACTCCTTGTGAGCCAATTCCCAGAATAACCTTAGGCACTTGGTCAAATGATGGGACAAGTCTTGCCATTTCTCTTCCATGATGTCTTTCTTCACCCCAAACTCAAGTTCCTTCTGGGATGCCTGTTTTCTTAACATCCCCACCCCATGTTGCTTAGTTAACCTACACAAGTCAAAAATGTGAACAGCCTCCAAAATCATGTGTGCATGTGTATATGTGTTTATGTATGTGTGTGTGTGTAAGGTTCTACATGTCTGTGTGGCTATTCACAGGAACTTTGTTATGGGGAAAGCACTAGAAGAAAATTCTGGAAACTTACAATTTTACCAGCTGGAAAGATATCTAGGAACCCCAGTTTTAACATATTTCCAGTTTTTGACATAATACAATACATGCAATATATGAATAAAATTTAACATTCAAATCATTTTAAAATCTTTCTACATATTATTAAGAAGGGTAATTTCATCAGATATATTTCTTAAATCAATATGCAGTAAGTCTGAAGTGAGGTCAACCCATTTAACAACTGACACATAGAAATACAAAGGATGAGGTGGGAAGGGCAAGGGACTTAGTATTTGTTATATTTCTATTAATATTCTTCAGCTATGTGTAGTTATCCCAGGTCATACGTCTCAACTTTTCCAGGAGTGAAACTGGGGGTGGAGATGTGGAAAGAAAATACAGACTTGATTCTCAAGTCTCTGAGATAATTACTTCCTGTCCCTTCATGACAAATTCATCATTCTTTTCTAAATCTACAAAGAAAAGCAAGGATATGCAATGTGGTGGAAATAAGGTGAATAGTACAGTTTCTTACAGGAAAAACATTTGTGTGTCATTTTATCAGAAAACATAGGTATTGAGTCAAGGAATTTTTTAAAAGTATATATTTGGCATCCTCATTGCTAAATATTAGATATTATATTACAGTCTAATAACCTATAATAAAAACTTAAAATAAGCATTGGATAATGTATTCATTACATTTAAATAATAATGTACCATATCAAAGAGACGATCTTGGGGGAATGAGTCTCAAAACATCTGTATATACGCTCACATACTTGGGTACATGTGTATATGATATCAATAATATATTCTATACATAGGTATTTTTTAATATTAAAAGTGTACTGGATGTATCTATGTCTACAGTTACATCTACATCTTTATCTACATCCACATCCCCCTGTTCTCTCGTCTGGGGTCCTATGGCATCCTCTGTGTACCATTATGTTCACTTTCACAAAAAAGTTTTGTTGTACCACAACTCCCTTTTTAAAATATTTGTCTTGTTCCAGTGCTGGCCCGGTTGAACATTGAACTCCGACAGCAGCTCACGGAGGCTCATCAAGAACAGATTGCATTGGAAAATCAATTGGAACAACTTTGTCCAGTCACTGTGTTGTGACCCCCAAGTAAGAAGTAACAGTTGGTGACCTTTTCTGCCAAGGTCTTTCCTCTGAATGTTTCAACCCTTCTTCTTGTCATAGATGTCTGAGACTGTGTCAAAAGCTGTGAGCAGCGGAATATAATCCATATCACCTTTCCTCTTGTGCTTCACATGTACGTCTTACTGTGGTGGACAAAATACAACTGATTATCACACTTGAAATTGTAATCATCAGTGGAATTTATCTCTCATTCTTAAGTACTTCACCAAGGTGTTAGATGTTGGTCCTTACCCAAAACCAATCTTCCAGCAAATAAAAAACAATTTAGAGCATTATTATTTTCAAAGTCATAGAAGGCAGGAACTGTGATTTCTTTTTTTCACTGTTGAGTCCCCAGTACCTGGAATCTAAGTGTGGATCAAGTGTTTATAAAAGAAACAAGGGGTGATTCTAGATTTATCAATGATCAAAAATTTATTTCATATAGGATCCAGGATTTTGAAGGATGGCCTCAGAGTATAAAAGTTTTAAACTGTTTGTATTAAGAATAATATACTATAGCTCTTCCTGATTTTTTCTTAATTCCCAAGGAAAACATTTTCCTTTCCACTAGCAAGTCCTTATTTCATTCGTAATCGACTGTAATAGCCTTTCTCCAGTTATCTATTGCTATACGGCAAAGTATCCCATAGTTTGGTAGCTTAAACCAATGATTTTATTTTCTCTGTTGTTTGGGGGAGTCAAGAATTTGGGGAGGTCTTGACTGGATAACCCACCTCTGCTCTATGTGGCTTCAGCTGTGGGGTGACTGGGGCTAGAGAAACCACTTCCAGGATGTCCTCTGCACTCACACATCTGGTTTCTTGGTGCAGCTCTCTCTCTCTCTCTCTCTCTCCCTCTGTAACATCTCATTTTCCAGAGCCTCTCTTAGGTTGTGACTTTGGTTCCTCCCAGTATACATGACAGCCTCAGTCTTTATATACTGGTACTTCTATATGATGCTTCAGGGTTCTAAGAGCAAGTTTTCTGAGAGACAAGGAAGAAGCTCTAAGACCTTTGTATCCTAACCTCTCATGAGAAGTACATCATGTCACTTACCCCATACTCTCTTGGCCAAACAAATCACAGAGTTCACCCAGATTTGAGGGTTGGGAGCATAACACTCTCCACAGGAGATGGATTAGAGAATTTCTGGCTACCTTTAATCTGCCACAGGACTCACAAAGAAGACATGAGAATAAGCACTCTCTTTAAAAACAAGAGAGTATGTTTCACGAATCAGGGTCGGGCACATAGCAAATGCTCCATATATTTTTGTGGATCAATTGAATAGATGAATTAATGAAAGAAGTACTAATAAGGTTTTTAGTGCTGCACTATGCCTGTTATTAATAGTCTTTATTTTAAATAGGTAAATAGATTTAATCATGCCAATATAAATATTATATCCTGTATACTTAATGCAATTCCCCTCTGGGTGAAAAAATGCAACAATGTGAATGTATTCAAATGTGGTCAAAACTTTCCATACTAAATACATGGAGTTTGTGTTCAAAATGTGAATAGTGGTTACATTTTGTGGAATCTCTTTTTGTTTAAGTATCCATCCGATAGTACAGTTGTAAATTTGAAACAGGGGGATATCATTAATTTGAAGACCAAACCAACCAAAATCTGGTTACAACCAAAATCAGAATAAAATTAAAGGATGGACGAATAGTTGTCTCAATCAAACTAATCTCCAAATATTCGATTAAATCCCCAACGCTTTTTACAAAACACCTTTTCCCCTAGATTCTTATTTTCATTTATCACAGAAAATGTCATGCATTTATGATTCATTTTCACTTTACTTAGCGAAATGCTGTTTCATAGCAATTTACTTGATATTCATAAAACTTATGAGTCAATTACATTTTTGTTAAAAACAGGAAGTTGACTTTTGCCAAGAATAAATGAACTTGAACACAAAGTTTTAAATGTCACCTAAAGGATGGAATCCTCCGTTCTCAGGCCCATTCTGATGTTGGCAAGACCCTTCTCCTGCCCAGACTATGAAACAATAAAGATGTCCTTTAGCAATGTAAGCTTTGGGTTCTAGAAAACCTGAGTCTGTTACTAAATTTCACTTAACAACAGGATCTTTTTTTTTATCTTTAACAAATATCCTGGGACGTGTTTAAGTACCAGAGACAAACTGCTACATTACAGATTTTAAACTTGGAATGATGAGCTGATAAATATTTCAAAATATAACAGGAACAGATTCTATGAAATGAATACAAATTAGATATTACGTTGGCCGACTTCCAACAGAGACACAAAAAGTTGAGAAAGCTAAGTGAAGTCAAGTAATAAAAGATGTAATAAAGCTTTTGTGATACAAGGTTGAACATTTTGAAGCTTATCAATTTAAAACGTAAGACAAAAACCTAATTTTAACATGTTAATTATAGTGCTCTTTTGTTACCCAATTTTTTTGAAATGAATAACAGCAAATAGCAACTTATAGGTGTTTGTGTGACTAGATCTAGAACCTGAAGTTCTAGCAGATCGAAGGATCCATGAGTGATTTGTATTAACCAAGTGCCTCCTGGATGCCAGAAGATACTTTTCCAAAGTAGATTCTTACACCTTCCCCTGCAACATTCAAATGGATTTCTTTAATCCAATCCATTAAGGCAACCACATTTTCATTCTCTCATTTTACTTAATGCAAAGTCAATTTCAAGGAAATTCAACTGTATAACCAATTATTAGCTCTACTGCAGACTAGGTCTAAACTACAAATATATATACGTACATGCTTTAAATAATCTCATTCTAGAACCATTATTTACCTAAAGTATAGTGCTTGAATAATGGACAGTTTAAATTTGGCTTTGGAAAATATTTTGGGCCAGAAAAGAGTATGTTTGAAAAATATGCACATGGCTGTAAACTTAATTATGAATTCTTCCCATGGTTACTCTAGATATGGGTTAGAGAAAGAAATGCAAACCCACAGAGGAGCGGTCTACCTCTTGTGCGTGTGCTGTTTCTAATCCAGATAAGCTCCTCCAGGTAAATGTTGGCAATTGAAATCCAGTTCATTATTTAGTTGCTGATACTTTTATCCAGTGTTAATGTATGTCCACTACGTGCCAAAAAAACAGTGTTACGTGCTTTTGGCAGAGACCCTTGTTACTCATGGAATATCACAACTCTTCCCTGTTTCCCAGGAGTCACCACCTTCACTTGAAGGTCAGGCAAAAGGGAAGTGAGGGCTTGTGCTCTGGAGCACTGAAAATTATGTGTTCTTCCTTCATCCCTAATTTCTCTGCCAGAGACACTCAGAAGCTGTATTACTTTTCTATTGTTGCTGTAACAAATGATCACAAACTAGTGTCTGAAACAATTCAAACACTATCTTACAGTTCAAAACTTATCTTACAGGGCTTCCCTGGTAGCGCAGTGGTTGAGAGTCCGCCTGCCGATGCAGAGGACACAGGTTCGTGCCCCGGTCCAGGAGACACGGGTTCGTGCCCCAGTCCGGGAAGATCCCACGTGCCGTGGAGCGGCTGGGCCCGTGAGCCATGGCTGCTGAGCCTGCGTGTCCGGAGACCACAAGGGTGAGAGGCCCGCGTACTGAAAAAAGAAAAAAAAAACACCTTATCTTACAGTTCTGGAAGTCAGAAGTCCAACATGAGTCTCCCTGACCTAAAATCAAGGCGTTAGCAGGGCTGAGTTCCTTCTGGAGGTCCCAGGGAAGAATCTGTTTCCTTGAGTTTTCCAGCTTCTAGAGGACACCTGCATTCCTTGGCTCATGGCCCCTTCCTCCATCTTGAAAGCCAGCCATGGTGGCTCAAGGGCTTTTCACAATGCATCTCTCTGACTCATGTCCTGTAGTCACATCTCTCTTTGACGGAGTTGGGAAACGTTCTCTATTTTTAAGGATTCTGTGATTAGATTGGGCCCATCCAGATAAACCAGGATAATTCCCTTCTCAATGTCAGTAAATTTAATTACATCTACCAAGTCTATTTTGTCATGTAAAGTAACATGCACAGGATCTGGGAATTAGGGCATGGACATTTTGAGGAGCCCTAATTCTGCCACCACAAAGCCATATGTGGAGCTGCTGGTACACAAGTTGAAGGAAGCCTGGATCCCTGAGTTACAAGATGGAGAAAAGACATTAATTACCCATGTAGAACTTTGAATGACAATAAGTGAACTTTTTTTGGTAAAGCCAGTGGGATTTGGGTGCTTTTCTGTGTGGCTACTAGCATTAATCTTCCTAACTAACATGGTGATGGTTAGGAATTTGTGAATTTGTTCAGGTTTTTTTTTTCTTTTTCTTTTTTTTTTCTTCCAGCTATACAGACTGGGTTTTCCATTCCAACTAATATATTTCATATGCATCTTCAGTAAAATTATCCAAAGATAATTTGGATCTTCAACATTTAATAGAGAGCCTAAAACAATGAATGTTGAATGGAACTGAATAAAAAATAAACAAAAACAATGAAAAACCATGCCAACTGAGATACTTTGATCTATTTTGAGCAATTCTTTATGGGAAGAGAATTATCTTGGTCAAAGACTATTGTTCTATTCTGAGTTAGGATAAGGCCAGGATTTCTCTGGGAATAATCCTTCCTGCCCAACTCACTTCCAAGCTGGTCCATGCATGGAAGGAGCTACAGGAGACCAAGGATCTGGTCCAAGTCTCTGGCCAAGGTTTTGGGACTTAAGATATATGGACCACTGAAAAGCATGCTGAGAGAAGTTCACTTATCAGGAAATAGCATAGATTTTTGGAAACAGGTAATTCTGGGAACCAATTTAAGCTCAACCAATTCTTAGGTGTGCGGTTTGGGCAAGTAACTCTATGAGCTTCTGTTTATTCAGCTATGAAACAAGATACCTAACCTATCTTGGGATGTTGATGTGAAGATTCCATGGGACACAGCTGATCTAGTACAGATTTAGGTGCCTAGTAGGGCTTTGTTCTTATCATTCTGAATTGATAAGAGGATCTTGAGTGATAAGGTTAATTTTATGTGTCAACTTGGCTGGGCCACAGGGTGCCCAGATATTTGGTCAAACATTATTCTAGGTGTTTCTGTGAAGGTGTTTTGGATGAGATTAACATTTAAATCAGTAGATTTTTAGTAAGCAGCTTGCCCTCCTTCATGTGAGTGGGTGAACCTCATCCAATCAGTTGAAGGACTGAAGAGAGAAAAAGGCCATTTCCCCTGCACAGGAGGGAATTCTCCAGCAGACTGCCTTCAGAGTTCATCTGCACTCTTGGTTCTTTCTGGTGCTACAGAAAATTGCCTTTGGACTTGATCTGAAACTTTGGCTCTCCTGGATCTCCAGTCTGCTGGTCTACCCTGATTTTGGACTCTCCAGCCTCCGTAATAGTGTGAGCCAATTCCTTATAATAAATCCCTTTGTATGTATACACACATTGTATTGGTTCTGTTTCTCTGGAAAACCCTGACTAATAGGCTGAGAGTAAATAAAAAATGAGCTTATTTTAACATTCTATCCAGGTAAATTGGTAAAGTTTATTCTAGATCTGAAAGATAATTTTATAATAATTTAATTATTGTGGGAGGTAATTGTATGCAGGAGCACACCTTCAATCGATCTTCATTCAGTTACCCTAGTAAAACCTAGAAGAATCTCAAGATCCATGAAATAACCGTGTAGAAGCTTTATTTTTTGTTTTAGTGACTTGTATTAAAGATAAATTTTTTTTAAATTGCAGTAATTTAATAAGGTGATACAAGTACTTAAATAGCACATAATAAATATAATAAAAATTATTTGTAGAGCTGAAGACCTATGAACTTTCAATGTATGGAACCAAGTATTTTAAAAATGAATAATTGGGGCTTCCCTGGTGGCGCAGTGGCTGGGAGTCCGCCTGCCGATGCAAGGGGCATGGGTTCGTGCCGTGGTCCGGGAAGGTCCCACGTGCCGCGGAGCGGCTGGGCCCGTGAGCCATGGCCGCTGAGCTTGTGCGTCCGGAGCCTGTACTCCGCAGCAGGAGAGGCCACAGCGGTGAGAGGCCCGCGTACGGCAAAAAAAATTAAAAGTATAATTGGTGAACACCAAATTGGGTTTAATTTATCTTCTAATTTACAGTTTTACTCTTCATATTCTCAGGTCATGCTAGGTAAAAGCTGGAAATATTTACCACCTCATTTGGAAAGAAACAAACCATCTAAAAAGAAGCCAGCAGAATACTTTTGCATGCAACATGAAGATTTGCAGAGGCTATAAATATTAATTTCAAGCCCAGATCACTCAAAATGCTCTCAAAGTGATATTGCAAATAATTTCAAGTTATGTCATAGTACAAATGGCCCAATAACTAAGAATAACTCACCATTCACCAAATGCAGTGGACAGGCTGAGAGTAATAACATCAGACAGAAAAAAACGATTAAACTATGTGAACTTATATTTGTCCAAAGCATTCAAATGGTCTGCTCTGCTTGTTAATGACCATGAGAATATGCTCTTTAAAAAAAAAAATATATATATATATACACACTTTCAATTTTAAAATAGTTTTAGAACTTTTATAGAAAATTTGCAACGATAGTACATAGAGTTTTTGTATACCCCTCACCCATTTGCTCCAGTGGTTAACATGTTACATAGCTGTGACACATGTGTTCCAAATAAGAACCCAACATTAACACATTACTATGAACTGAATTCTACATTTTATTTGGATTTCGTTAGTTTTCCCCTTAAGCCCTATTTCTGTCCCAGTTTCCCACCCCACGTTACATTTGTTCATCATCTCTCCTTCAGCTCCTCTACACTGTCACTTTCTCAGTCATTCCTTGTTGTTCATGACCTTGATGGTTTTGAGGAGTATGTGGTGTATATAAATCTCCTTTTACTTGGTCCATCTAATGTTTCTCTCATGGTTAGACTGAGGTTATGGGTCTTGGGGAAGAATATCACAGATGAAGTGCCCTTCTCCTCATGCCATATGTGGGGGACCTGCTATCAATATGACCTATCACTGATGATGTCATCTTTGACCACCTGGCCAAGGTGAGGTTTGCCAGGTTTCTCAACTGAAAAGTCACTTCTCCCCACCTTTCCATAATCTCCTCTTTGAAAGCACTAAACCCAGCTCACATGCAAAAGAGCAGGTGTAGGTACCAAACGTAAGGTAGATAGCTAGTGGGAAGCAGCCGCATAGCACAGGGAGATCAGCTCGGTGCTTTGTGACCGCCTGGAGGGGTGGGATAGGGAGGGTGGGAGGGAGGGAGACACAAGAGGGAAGAGATATGGGAACATATGTATATATATAACTGCTTCATTTTGTTGTAAAGCAGAAACTAACACACCATTGTAAAGCAATTATACTCCAATAAAGATGTTAAAAAAAAAAAAAAGAGTGCACAAGGGTTCCCTTTTCTCCAAAAAACAAAACAAAAGAGGAGGGGTAGGAATAAGCTGCACCTCATGGAGGGGGTGGGTATCTATGTATATTATTTGTAATTAATTAAGGAAGATTTATCTTCCTCTCCCCATTTATTTTTTTTAAATTTACTTATTCAATTATTTATATCAGTATAAATATTTATCTTAAACTCTGCATTATAATCTAATACTATGTCATTTATTTTTTTGGTCAAATCACTCCAGCTTTGGCTCTTGGTAGTTCATTCAGGTTGGTGCTATGTCTCTCTGACATGGGCTCATCCCTTTGTTTTTCTACAGCTTCCTTACTTTCTGTCAGTACAAGGTGCTCCAGGCTTGTCTTTTCCCTTTCACAGCCCTAGAATCTATCATTTCCTTTCATCTGTTTTTTTTTTTTTTTTCTGCTCTGTCTTTCTGTGTTGTTTTTTTTTTAACATTTTTATTGGAGTATAATTGCTTTACAATGGTGTGTTAGTTTCTGCTTTATAACAAAGTGAATCAGTTATACATATACATATGTCCCCATATATCTTCCCTCTTGCATCTCCCTCCCTCCCACCCTCCCTATCCCACCCCTCTAGGTGGTCACAAAGCACCGAGCTGATCTCCCTGTGCTATGTGGCTGCTTCCCACCAGCTATCTATTTTACCTTTGGGAGTGTATATATGTCCATGCCACTCTCTCACTCTGTCCCAGCTTACCCTTCCCCCTCCCCATATCCTCAAGTCCATTCTCTAGTAGGTCTGCATCTTTATTCCCGTCATGCCCCTGGGTTCTTCTGACCATTTTTTGTTGTTGTTGTTAGAGTCCGTATATATGTGTTAGCATATGGTATTTGGTTTTCTCTTTCTGACTTACTTCACTCTGTATGACAGTCTCTAGGTCCATCCAGCTCACTACAAATAACTCAGTTTCATTCCTTTTGATGGCTGAGTAATATTCCATTGTATCTATGTGCCACATCTTCTTTGTCCATTCATCTGTTGGTGGGCACTTAGGTTGGTTCCATGTCCTGGCTATTGTAAATAGAGCTGCAATGAATATTTTGGTACATGACTCTTTTTGAATTATAGTTTTCTCAGGGTATATGCCCAGTAGTGGGATTGCTGGGCATATGATAGTTCTATTTTTAGTTTTTTAAGGAAGCTGCATACTGTTCTCCATAGTGGCTGTATCAATTTACATTCCCACCAACAGTGCAAGAAGGTTTCCTTTTCTCCACACCCTCTCTAGCATTTATTGTTTGTAGATATTTTGATGATGGCCATTCTGACCGGTGTTAGATGTTATCTCATTGTAGTTTTTATTTGTATGCTTTCATCTGTTTTTAAGGAATTTTTTAGAAAATTATTGCCTTTGGGGCTTCCCTGGTGGCGCAGTGGTTGGGGGTCCGCCTGCCGATGCAGGGGACGCGGGTTCGTGCCCCAGTCCGGGAAGATCCCACATGCCGTGGAGCGGCTGGGCCCATGAGCCATGGCCGCTGAGCCTGCGCGTCCAGAGCCTGTGCTCCACAACGGGAGAGGCCACAACAGTGAGAGGCCTGCGTACAGCAAAAAAAAAAAAAAAAAATTATTGCCTTTAACCTAAAAATGGATTAATTCATATGTCTCAAAATACTGCCTATATTCATAGATTTTAAGTTAGAGATCAATAAAGGGGCAATTTTGAGTGGCAATTTTTTTTTTTTTTTGAAGGGGCATTAGCTCCAACTAGATAGCATTAGAAGTGTTAGTATTTCGGACCTGGTCAAATGGCTGATTTTTGTAACCCTGGATCCTTTAGTAACAAAATTCCAGCCAAAGCATCCACATTTATTTGTGGGTCAAGCTCAATATTCTGCTGCCAGATTGAAGAAGAGGTCTCAACCTGGAGCACTATCACCAGAGAGAAATGTACCTTGGGCCTTGAATAAAAAGTGTTTTATATGCCAAGTCAAAACATTTGGACTAAATGCTTTAAGGACATGGTGAATCAACAAATGTTTGCAAAATGTTGGAAATATGAGATGTATCTATTTGCTATCTATCTATATCTATATATAAATATATATTTTAAAGACAATCATTTATGGGTTCACAATTCTGTATGTTGGCAATTTGGACAGGGCTCAGCTGATAGGTTCTTCTTCTGGTCTCCACATGGCTGGTCTCAGTCAACTGGCAGAGCTTGGTGGAGTCTGGTAGCCCAACAGTACCTCATTCACATGCCTGGAGGTTGGTCTTGGCTGTCAGCTAGTCTCCTCTCTCCCTGTGGTCCCTCATTCTCAAGGAGGCTAGCCTGGACTTCTTGCCCCCAATATATAATTTACCTGCAAGTTTGTGTACCGTTCAGTGATGGCAACTTTGGTCTCTGGACTCTGACCACCAGTCATGTAGAGGCTTGTCCTTTTGGGTAAGTAGCTTAATTGCTTTAAATCTTTGTTATAATGATAAAAGTAGGATTCAAAATTACTTAAAACAGTGCCTGACAAATGGAAAGTCTCAAAAACTATCAGCTACTTCAATTATTGTTATCATTGTTGTGGTTTTAAAAATGATTATTATCATTAAATCTAAGACATTTGTTGTTCTTCCTCCCATGTAGTTAGGTGTGACCATGTGACTGACTTCTAGCCAAAAGAATGTGGGCAGAAGTGATACAAGCTATTTGTAGGCCTGAACCTTAAAAACTTCTCTATGATCCTTCACAACTCTCTCCTCCTTGGTCTACCAGCTGGATACTGAAATCCTGACAAGGACCAGGAGATCCTAAAGGATGGTGAGCCACAAGATGGCAGGGGCCTGGGTCCCTGTGTGACCATATGGAAGGCCACTAACTGAGCATCCACATCTGCTGTGTGAACAAGAAATACATTTTTATTATGTTAAATCACTGAGATGTTGGGGATTGTTACTAGAGAGATAAGCGATACTTACCCTAATACAGACATTAAAGGGGAAACCCAAAGGAAACTTCCTTGGTCAATTTTTTTTTTTTTTCTGAAGGAACAGAAACTCACTTACCAAAGATGCAGGCAATATAATTGGAAGTATACAGAAGTATCTCAAGAATCCCAGGAAAGAGTTATAGACAAGGTTTGTAAAAGACAGAAACATGAACTATAATGCTAACCATGCAAGTTACTCCTTCCATCTCTCCAGTGGTGCTTGGAATCTCATTTCTGGTTCTTTCTGATGCTGTTCATTCATTTTTTTCTGTCTACAGACTGGCTTTCTCTGCTTCTCCCTGCACCTAGACAAGAGCTGCCTCCTTCAGTAGCCCAGAGACCCTATCAGAGAAGGTGATTGGTTCAGGTTGGACCAAATTTACACCCTGATCCAATCAGCTGTGGCTAAATGGTGGGGCCACTTCACAAACACTGGTCTTTTTTCATAGAATGGAGGGAACACCCAAAGGTATCCATAGGAACTTTAGTGAGATTAGACAGAACTCTCCTTTAGCTCACTGCAATAGTTGTTGGTGGGTCTAACACTTCACATTTTATTTTGTTCTTAGTCCCTTATTTTTACAACTTGCACCTCAAATTTTTAAAAATGTGCATTTAATGGAAGGCTCCTCTCTTTGGTTATCTATTATAATTAAGACTATACATGACTTTTCTATCCCTTGGAATTTCATCTCAACTATGAAGACGTAGTAATTCTAAGCTGACGAGGCAAAATTTATTTCTATATCCCTTCTCATCAAATTTTAGTTGTGTGCTGTTGAACTGACTCAGGAACAAGGCAGACAGTTTGGTTGAAATGTTCGCAATTTCCTGCTGACCTTGACTCTTAGACAAGAACATTTTGTAAGACACCAATCTCATTACTTTTAGGTAATACAAATCATGTAGAGTGTTTGCAACACAGTGATGTTGTCTTAATGCTGAACTATGCTATGTTTTAAGCCTCAGCATGCAGACATCCCCTGGGCTTACTCTCGAGCTCCCCATTTGAATTACTTTATACTTTAGCTCTCAGTCGGAATCTCCTCCAACTCCCTGGCTGAACTGCTTTGCCACATTTGAGGCCAATCAGCAGGAGCTGTTTATCTCTCAGAAGAGTATGAGCTGTTGTTTCTCATCGCATTTAGCAATCCCTTTCAGTGACATCAACTAAGCGTCATTTTCATTAAGTAATTTTCATTGCATTTCTGGTGCCAGACAACCAAGGATGATATCAAGGATGAGAAGGCTGCAATGAAACTGTTAATATAAAATTTAACAGCATATCCTTAGCTTGTCACAAATAGGGATGACAGAGGCAACACCAGAGAAAGGAAAAAAAAAAACACAAATTGATGAGGGAGGGAGATTCCAGGGGTATTTCTCCCAATATATAGAAAGAGACAAAGAGGGGGGAGTTGACATTGAGTGAAGAAACATACAAAGGTGGCATCTCTTAAAAATGACTGAGGGTAAGAACCTAGGGGTAAGACAGGAATAAAGACACAGACCTACTAGAGAATGGACCTGAGGATATGGGGAGGGGGAACGGTAAGCTGTGACAAAGTGAGAGAGTGGCATGGACATATATACACTCCCAAAGGTAAAATAGATAGCTGGTGGGAAGCAGCCACATAGCACAGGGAGATCAGCTCGGTGCTTTGTGACCACCTGGAGGGGTGGGATAGGGAGGGTGGGAGGGAGGGAGACGCAAGAGGGAAGAGATATGGGAACATATGTATATGTATAACTGATTCACTTTGTTATAAAGCAGAAAAGAACACACCATTGTAAAGCAATTATACTCCAATAAAGATGTAAAAAAAAAAAAAAATGACTGAGGGTTTCTGCTTTCCCTTAGATTGAAGTCACAAGTATGAGAGGGAGATGTGAAATCAAACCAGGAAACCAAGACACAGCCCAAGAGGGTAGGGCTTTCAGAAGGTCTAAAGTTACTGGCCATCAACAGGCACATGAAAAGAGGCTCAACATCACTAATTATTTGAGAAATGCAAATCAAAACTACAATGTGGTACCACTTCACAATGGTTAGAATGGCCATCACTAAAAAATCTACAAATAACAATGCTGGAGAGGGTGTGAAGAAAAGGGAAGCCTCCTACACTGCTGGTAGGAATGTAAGTTGGTGCAGCCACTATGGAGAACAGTATGGAGGTTCCTCAAAAAACTAAAAATGCATTGCCATATGATCCAGTAATCCCACTCCTAGGCATATATCCAGACAAAACTCTAATTCAAAAAGATACATGCAGCCCTATGTTCATAGCAGCGCTATTTATAATAGCCAAGACGTGGAAACAACGTAAAGGTCCATCAATAGCTGAACAGATAAAGAAGATGTGGTACATATACAATGGAATATTACTCAGCCATAAAAAAGAATGAAATAATGCCATTTGTGGCAACATGGATGGAGCTTGAGACTATCATACTAATTGAAGTAAGTCAGACAGAGGAAGACAAATACCGTATGATATCACTTATATGTGGAATCTAAAATATGACGCAAATGAACTTATCTACAAAATAGAAACAGACTCACAGACATAGAGAGCAGATTTGTGGTTGCCAAGGGAGAGTGGGGTGGGGGAGGGATGGAGTGAGAGCTTGGAGTTAGCAAATGCGAATTATTATATAGAGAATGGATAAATACCAAGGTCCCATTGTATGGCACAGGGAACTATGTTCAATATCCTGTGATAAACCATAAATGGAAAAAAACATTAAAAAAATGTGTATATATATATGTATAACTGAAGGACTTTTCTGTATAGCAGAAATTAACACAACATTATAAATCAACTATACCTCAATAACAATAATAATAATGATAATAATAATAATAATAAAGTTACTGGCCATGACAGAGAGCCATAGACACTGGTTGCATGCCCCCAAAACCAGTGAGAAAGCTTCATCCAGAGAGCTCCACCACTTCAGCAACCAGGGGCAGATGGAAGGCAGCCAAAAGACTGGGAATCTAGTGGTTGAGGAAATCTCAGCTACCGTATTTCCATTTACGGATTGTCCGTGGTGTGTCACTTGCTGTTTTCAGCTTCTTTTCTGGTAATTTGTGGTACAGAGTGCCAGAGAGAGGGAGGCCCAGGTCATGCCCTCTACATCCTTCAGATTGTCCTAGGGGTGTGGGGAGGGGCAAGCTTGCTGGCAAACTAATCACAGTGCCCATTTATTAGCACTTACCATGGGCGGGCGCTTAACCTGGAGGTGCACGTCCTCGCTGGAGCCCCAGGATGAAGATATTACCGTTGCTCCTTTACAGATGAGGAAACAGAGCCCAAAGAGACTGTGGGACTAGGCAAAGCTGGGTATGAACCCTGTTCTCTATGACTTCAGAGCTTCCTTGTAACCACAGAAATCTATGGCTCTCAAATTGTGTGGGAGAGTTAAGGAAGGTTCACTCAACTCATCATATGAAAGGCTCCAGCATAGTTTAAGAGTCGACGGCTGCTGACCTGTTTGCTCCCTTTGCTTTAGCTTTGCTGTTTTGTGGAGGAGCTGCCTTTGGATGGGATGTTGGGCCGGAGGGATTATTTCAGGGCCGAGTGGACCTCCAGTTCTGCCTCTTCCAACCTGTCTCAGAGAAGTCAAGCCCCCCCCACCCTCGGGGTGGTGGGCAGTGTGAGAAGTATCACACCTGCTTGTGGGAGGAGAAGAAAATCAGAGCGGGTCCAGCTCATCTGTGCACCCTTTCTAGGAGCCGGGATGTGTGGGTTCATCCCAGGAGTGAGAGTGGTTCAGTAAGAGTGTGGCAGCAGAGGTAAGGCTGGGTCTTGAGTTTTAGACCGAGGGCTCTGTTCCGAGGCCCTGTGCCTAGGATGCGGTTAGGGGCAAACCCTCACTGTACAGTATTGGGGCAGGGGTGACGTGCCGAAGAGCAGCGCCATTGCAGCGCCTTTGAGCACCATTTTTCAAACTGTACGGGTTCTTGCTGCTCAGGCCCAACATCTTGAAATTCAACAGAACCAACAATATTGGCAACCATCTGCTGCTAACTCCCTAGGAGGATATTTTGTTATCTTATCAACCCAGATGACTCAGAGACGTGTACGTCAAAGAGGGGTGAGATGTAGAGGAGATGGAATCTGGGGGCTTTCCCAGTCTGAGATGATGATTCTATGATGACACGACACATGTTCATGCAGCCCACTGCTAGGTTTTGTGAAGTGAGCCCCATCTTCCAAATGCACCTTGGCTGTCACTGCCCTGGGACTAGGGGTGCCCTTTTCCCTCTGCCTGGGTCCCCCTCACCCTGGGATTATCCCTGTGGTCCTTAACCTCTCTCTCTGTGCAATGCTCTTGGCCTCTGGTCATTTAATGACATAAGATGCTACGGAAGATATCCCTCTGTGCCTTTGGCCGGCTGGACCACTCCTGCTCTCTGCTTCCTTCAGTTACTGAGTATGTGGAACATGTGTTGTTACAGAAAACCCATTCCTGCTTTCTTTGGAGTTCATGGGCCTTAGGAAACAAATTCTAGCAGGGCTAAGAGCCTGCAAGGGTAACTAACAGATGACTCTAGGCAAACCAAGTAAAAAATCTTATTAGAAAATTGTCTTTGGGGGACATCAGTTGCGCCATGCAGCAGAGACCCACCTGGAAATCCAACCAGCACCTGCAGACCGCTCAGGGTACAGCACCAAGTGTGAGGGCCACACTGCACACCGTCACTGCCAGGGAGGCCTGTCCACTGGGAACGGGCGGCGTGGCCTGTGTGTCTCCCAGCAGGGGTGAGACCCTATGCCGTGAGAACTGCTGAGACTCACGTGAACCGGCCCCTGCAGACCCTCCTACCCTTGCCCAGCAGTCACGACCCCAGTGAGCCTCCTGAAGCAGAGGAGGGTTGTGCCCTGAAGTGAAAACATGGAGCCCCTGGCCTTGGGCAGGAACACACATTGGTGCAAGCTCACTGTGTTACAAGCGGGAATTTGCTCAGATATAAACCAACCTATGTCACCATCACCCCATGTAGTGGGTAAAGGCAGGGCAGTAAGCAGAAGAGGCACCGAGATGTAAGTTTAATGCCTGGGGTAAACAGGGCTACCAAGTAACCCTTGGTTCCTGTGTCATGTACTGTTGTTCCAGTGGGGGTCTTGGGAAAGGCCACATGGTAAGGCAACAGCACCCTGCAGGTGTGGAGACAAGGTGGATGGTCCCAGGTGAGGGCCCGGTGGCAGTGGGGTCGAGGAGAGGCAGGTCTGCAGTGCTAGTGGAATCCAGGGGAATTTGAGAAAGGTCACTGTGTCTTGACCATGCTGGGGAGCCCAGTTACGGGCTTTGTGAGCTGTGGACATCAGTGATTAGTGTCAGTGGGGCATCTTGTAACCAGGCAGGATAAGGACATCTCCAAGGAGTCAAGAGGATCCAGAGAAAAGGAGAAGGACCTGTATCCAGGTGTGATACACATCCTTCTCCTTCTCACCCTGCTGCTGCCACGAGGACACGTAGGCTATCCCATAAGCTAGAGCCTATAGACTGTATCCAACACCACCTTAGAGAGGAAAGCTTGGCTGGCCAGAGGGGATCAGGGGAGGTGTTAGAAGAAAAACCTTGAAAGAATTAGCATTTGCCCAAAAGCGATGGGATTAATCCAAAGTAATACTATTACTCATACTCATAGTAAGACTAATAAGACTTAGTAATAAGACTTAGTAAACTAAGACTTATACTACATTTTAAATGAAAGACACAGAGGTCCATCTCATCAAGCATTGTTATGTTCTTCTTGAATTATGCTGTCTAGTACAGCAGCCGATAGCTGCATGTGGCAATTAGATTTAAATTAACTCAAAATAAAAGTTAAAGATTCAGTTCCTCAGTCCCACCAGTCACATTTCAAGGGCTCAGTAGCCACACGTGGCTAACAGCTACCCTATTGGACAGAGCAGATACAGACCACTTCCAGCATCACAGGATGTTCTACTAGGCAACGCTGGTCTGAAACCTAAGCCCCAGGATACTAGGTCTCTTCTCTGTCGTATTCCCAACTGTGTTCGTAGGCATCTAGAGAGACCCCAGCACATAAGTGAACAGGGTCAAGGTTTTCCCTAAAGTACAGCGCTCCAAAATATGGTCCTAATCAACCTCTCCAGACCTTGCTTCTCGTTATTCATTCATTCACTAAACATATACTTACTGAGGGTCTTTGATGTGCCTGGTGCTCTGCTAGACGCTGAGAACAAAAACTAAGACGTAATCCCTCTTCTTATAGAGCTCACTTTCCACCAGGGAAGACAACAAAGAAAACAAACAAATAGATGCACCCTATAGTTACAGCTGGTGAGAAATACTGTGAAGGAAACACACAGGGCGGAAACGGCAGAAGCAGCTGCTTCAGGTACTGTAGACAGAGAAGGTGTCTCAAGGAGGTGGCATTCTGGCTATGGCCAGAAGCTGGCTGAATCTGTTTCCCCAGAATGTGCCTTATCAGGGATACATAAGAGCGGCCGTAAGCAGTTGTCAGATATGTACATGAGAAGGAGACAGGTATTCAAAGGGGCAGGGGCAGGCCATTCCTGGTAAACTGAGTCTGAATCCCTTAATGGGGGCCTGAGCTTGGTCAGTGCAAAGAGCAGAAAGAAGACCACTGAGACTGGACCAGACTCTGCACATGGGAGAGAGATGTGAGTAGGGATGTTAAGAACTATATGGACCTCTTTCGGGAGGTTGCGTGCTGTGACCTCATTTGTGTTTAAATGAGGTCACTCTAGCTGCCCTGCAGAGACTGTGCTGGGGTGGGAGGAAGAACCAAAGCTGCAGGGAATTCAGTAAATAGCCTCTGACAGCCTCCAGCAAGAAGAGGTGATGGTGCTGCTTGGACCACCTGGGACCCGGGGTACGGAGATGTGTTAGTCAGATTGGACTTAACTTTCCCAAGGCTGTTCAGACTGTCCTCCCTGCTCTGTTTCCCATCCTCACCCCCAGTCGCCCTTCTCACCTTGGGATGCTCTTTCCTTTTTATTTTTGCTTTTGAAATTCCACCTTTCCTTTAAGACCTCAGATATATCCTCCCCCTTGGTGAATTTATCCTTTATTGCTTGGAAACCTTACGGCACTGATTATCAGTACTGTCCGCATACGTGGGGCTCAGCAAACTGAATCCCATTCTGAGTTCACTCTTCTGTCCTCTTCAAGAACTCCCGGACAGTGTGAATGCCTCTTATACATCTTCCTGTCCCCTGCTTCAGGGGTAGCCCCTGGTCCAGCATCTTAGGTATGAGTACTCAAGAATATCAGTTGAAGGAACAGATGATGAACTGTAGCCGTCTTTGCTGATATGTCTTTCCTTTTGATTAGCATCTGATTCTTTTTTCTGCATAAGCCCACTTCTTTGACTGCCATTTCCTAACCAACTCTGTGGAGAGAATACAGAACTGTTCTTTTAAACGTAGTGTCTGTCCCTGGTGGGCTGCATTTGACGACAACAATGGTCTGAAACCTCCAAAGGCTTGGTAAGAGCTGTGGGGGAGCAAGAGATGTGTTCAATTAACTCCTGTTACTCAGAGTAAATGGAGGTGCTTAAGCCAACAGTCATATATTCTCAATTGCTCTTGTGACGAGGCTGTGAATGCCTTAAACTCACCTTATTCATCTCAGCACAGGCAGTACCGCATGTGCCTGACACACAATAGGCTCTCTGGACACCTAGGTCAAAGGCACAAATAATTATACAAACACTGAGCCTTCTGATGGGCTCACTTGGAAGGGACAAGCCCCATGGTGGCTGCTTGTCTGTAGTTACGGAGCCCACTGAGAGGCAGGCCACACCATCCTTGTGAAGGGTGCACTATATTTTTACTGCCCGCTCTGGTCCAATTTAGATGTTCAACGAGGGCAGCAAGCATGTGGAAACGTAAGGATAAATATGATCGGCCATTTCCCATCTTCCCTGTCACCTGCCACCACTTAGAGTCACATCATTTTCTCTCTACCACCTTCACTGATCCTGTCCCACACCCTTCATTGTGTTTGTCAGGGATCCTGATGAAGGGGGTCCTTCCCTCGCCCATGTAATCAGGCAAGGGAAGGAAGCCATGGGTTCTTCTCTTCCTTCTTTCTTTTCTATTAAAGGATTATTTTAATGCATTTCATTTGCAAATATTAGTATCATGTCTATTTTTACACTAGCTTGGAGTGCCTGAGTTTGTGGTATCTTCCAGCCCATTAGTCACTGTCTTAATTCAGAAGTAAAAATGAGAGGGTCTGTACGGTGGGAAGCTGGAAAGGAGGCTCCACAAGCGAGATGCATTGGCCCAGGTCTTCCATGAGTATTCTGTTTAAACTTGTACCATCCCCAACAGAACTGCTTCTCTGCTCTTCTTTTCCTCATGGTGATAGGAGGGAAGGGGGGTTCCTCCTATTTTCTGCAACCGTTTACTTAGGCAGGCATCAATAGTTCAGGACACCAGCTCCCTTTCTGAAAGCCCAGGTGAGGGCAAAGGGCCTAGTCCAGGCCAGCAGGTCACTTGCTCTTTCCTGCAAGACTCCGCGGAGATCACTCCAGGCTCCTAACTGGCCAGACCACAGATGCACTTGGAGAGGAGAACACAGTAAGCGTTGACTCTCCAGTTGAGATCTGCTCTTTGTGCTCTTTCTTTGGCTACTTCCCAGATCTCCTTGACCCATGAGAATGCCAGAGTCCATGTCTGGGGTGGAGACCCCACTGTCCCTTCAAGCAGCAGCGTGACACCCAGAGAGTTTTTTGATCCCAACTTCAGACCCAGGCTCCTCACATCAGACCAGGTAAGGGGATTTCACATTCATTCTTTGATTTTAGAAATATTTATATGAGACTCAGATGAAGGTGTGACCATGCCTTAAGAGAGGCTGACTTACTACCTGACTTAGACTTTATAAGTAGGGTCTGGAAGGAGGTGGGATGTGCCCTCATCTCTAGGATGTGCATAAGTTTCACAGCTGCAGAGACCTATATAAGCAGGTCTTTAAACCCTCTTCTTTCCAAAACACTCAAGGAGCTTTTTCTCTGGGATTGTTCTTTGTTCTAGAGTTGAGTCTGACTTCTCCACGCAGACCTCAAAAATCCTGCCCCCAGCCTTAGAGAAGTTGCTATGTTCAGTATTTCTCTGAGACATTAGTTGGAATTTCTAATTAAATTGTGAGAAAAGATTTCATTTCCCAGGATAAAGACACAGGGACATAGGTCCCAACCTTCCCATCTGCCTTCCCTGCTGGCCCCATCCCCTAACTTGAGTCAAGACACTTAACCACCCCTGCCTGGGGAGGGCCATCTCTATTCTTTAAAAATCTCCAGAGAAGATTCCAGAACTTTCTTTGCTATCCCACTCCCCTGTGCAGCAGTTCTCACTGGCAGAACAACCTTCTTATACCCCCAAATACTCATACCACTTCTGAGGGTGCTTCCTAGCATCTCCCCCAAACAATCAATGATGGGTCATTCGCCATGCTTCTCGTAACAGTAATACTTTTATTAACTCAAAGACGTTTTACAGTTGTGTTTATAGTTTTAGGCATCATGACCTCTCTCCTGCAGTTATTTAAGTTGCTTGACTAATACTTTCCTGCCTCCAGATCTTGTCTACTTCAATTTATACTGAAAACTACTTCCAGTTTAGTCTTCCCCTGGCATAGTCCCCATCAAGCCACCCTCAGCCCATCCCCAAGCCATCACCAAAGGCATATTAGAGCGTCCCATGCCTGGTAAACTGAGTACAAAAGTGTCATGTGAGGCCTCTGGCACTCCAACCGGGCCCCAGACATTCTCTAAACAATCTCATTGCACAGATCTTCTCTGAGACCTTGACCATTTCTCCTTTTAAGTTATTCTCTATCCAGCAGGCTACCCACCATCCGCATTTCTACCAAGCAAAATCCTACCCACTCACTGAGTGCCACCGGGGTGTATGAATGAGTTATACGGGGTCCCTGACCTACTCACCCATAGCAAGTCTAGGTAAGACAGACAACACACAGACATTTCAACACATACAACGTGGTAGGCCCAGTGCTTTGGGGGCTGCTCTGGGGATAGAGCATGGGAACCCATAACCTTCTTTGTGGGGATGAAACTTAAGCCATGTCTTGATGGGCAGGAAGGAGTTAGTCCCATGAAGAAGTTGATGGCAGGGTATTCCAGGTAGAGGGAACCACAGAAGTGAAGGAAACTAAAGTGGTTTATCAGAGTATTTGGTACATGGTGGAGAAGGGCAAGGCTAGCCACTATTGAGAACTTACCACGTAACAGCCCTGTACTGCACTCTCTGCCTGGCCTTTCTTATTTCACTTGCCTATTAGCCTATAAGGTGGGTGTTGTTATATCATCAAAGCCATTCAACAGATGAAGACACTGAGACACAATGAAATGGGGGAATATAGCTGTGCTCACATAGATAGTAAGTTAAGCTCAGAGTCCAGGTCTGAACCCAGAATCCAGCTCTCCACGGTTGTCCTGCTTCTTTTGACACTGAAGTCATAAAAAAGGCCAGGACACCTTCAAAGCTCTTTGCTTAGTGGTTTCCATGTCTGGTTTTGCACTGATTTCTCATGCAAACCCAGATGTGCCACATTGGCTTTCTGGGTCTTATTTCTTCCTCTATCACAGTGGTTCTCAACCAGGGAGTGACTGTGCTCCCCAGGAGACAACTGATAACATCTGAAGATATTTTGGGTCGTCCCGGCGGCAGGGAGGGGACCAGCATCCCATGAATAGAGGTCAGTGGCGCTGTGCAACATCCTACAGTGCACAGGGCGTCCCCGCAACCCGGGAGGACCCTGCTCTCCAGAACGGGCATCCTGATGCAGCCTACCTCACATACCATTCTGAGCCATTACTTCCGGGAGCTAATGTAGGTTAATCTCCCAAGGCGGAAACCATTGGTTTCAACGGCAGAGTCCCCGAGGGGACCCAAACCTCTTGGGTGGATCTTCTTCACGTTTGCTTCAATGAAAGCCTCCAGTTCCTCCATGAACCCCACGTTTTCTCCAAGTAAAATCCTGCAGGGCTCCACAGCTGCCTGGCTTGCTGGCTGCCATCCATCGGCTCCCGTTCTGCTGGGTTGTTTTCTCCAGAAGGTTGGACCTCCTTCCCCTGACTGCTCTGCATCTCGCCTGTTCTTGGCATTGCCTCTGACAGCAGGACTTATTGAGAGACCAGGCCCCAGAGGAAAGTGATCAACACGGCCCCTCCACGCTCCCTGGCTTGACCTGGACCCGGAGAAGGACAGTCAGACATTTCTTCTCTGCAGAGCATCGGCCTTTCTTCCCCCAGTTTATCTGTATTTACTTGGAAAATGATTTCCTCTGCTTTACTCAGTTTTCCTTTGAGCCCAGTTGCCTGCTCAGTTCTCTGTCCTTTCTGTTTATTTCTACTTCTCATTTTTCCCATTGATCAGACGCCCTGGAAATATAGCAGGAACAGTGTGTGCCCTGTAATATTCAGTTACACTTAATATTTCTCAGCGAAACGTTGACTTGGAAACGCCAAGCAGTCAGAATCCATGCCTGCTCTGCTTACACTGGACGTGGGCTTCAGCACAGGCTCCGATTCATGTCGGATCTATTCCCTCCTTAAAGGGGAACAGTGCCCATGCTAACACAGGAAGGTGCCCCAGCCAGCAGGCCGCCAAGCATCCCCACAGAAAGCAGTTTCCTCACATAAGTGAGTGGCTATAACACACTTGGTGCTCGGCGGAATAAAGACATCACGTCCCATCAAACTGTCAGATGAATATACTGTGGAATCACAAACGCTCCTTAAACAGAAAGTTCCTCTAAACCAGCCTTTGCCACCAGTGCTATTACTAGTTTTCTTGGATGCCACCTTCTGATGATGTGTGTCACACTGAGAACTCATGAAGCTCTTTGGTGCCGTAGTGCTGAGAGACCTCTCGGGCGAGCTGGGGAAAGCAGCATACTCTCTCTCCAGAACTGCACTGCCAACATCACAGATTAGTCTGGGAATCAGCAGCATGTACGGGTGAAATCCAATGCCCGGGGCAGAGAGCTTAAGGGGGCCCAGTCCTCTTGGGTGGATCTTTTCCATCTTGGCTTCAATAATAGTATCCACCTCCTCCACGAATCCTACGTTTTCTTCAGAATAAAATCCTGCAGGGTGACCCCATCCATGGATGGCCATGCTTTCAAACTCAAGAACCAGTCTCTGCTTTCCTGGTTTAGGAAACACTATTAGGAAATACTGCAAGTGAAGTATTATTTGATTATGTTAACAGAAAACAACAATAAAAACTCTCACTCAGACCCATCAACATTTTGCATCCCGAAGTGTCTCTTTGGGTACAAGATATACTTTCTTGTGTGGTTTAAAGAGACCAGGAAAATAAATAAAGACATTGAGAAGCAAGAAACAAATTGAAAACCAAGGTTTTCTAGGAAGCCTGTCCTCCTCTCTCACCTAAGAGAATGCAGTTAACCAGCATTAAGGCACTGGGCAACCTCCAGGGGCAGCTCAGAACTAAGGTCTCAGTTATGGCAGGACATGACCAGATGTTCCCTGGAAGCTCTGGGAACAGCCCCCAGGGCTACATCCCCCGCAGAATGGAAAGACCTTTACCTTGGTCCTACTCCCGCTGAGTCAGAGAATATGTAGTTACAAGTATCTGCATCACTGTCCTTAGCCTATAGCCTTCTAAGGGGGTAGGGTCTGGACGAGCTACCAGAGCTTTGCCATGAAAAGTGGGGAGCGGCTGCTGCAGAGCTCACCAAGTCATTTCTAGTAAGAAATAAGAGGAGGGGCAGTGTGAGGGGACTGGTCTGTAAGGAGAGCTATCCAGGAGGTGGGGAGAGCAGAGGGCTGGGAAGCTGTAGAGGGAGAGAACAGTGGGGAAGTGACTGTTACAAGGAGGGAATTGTGTGCAGCGTGGACGTTTAGGAAGCCTTCCTGGACAGCATGGTTATCATTCTCTCTTTCTCAAAAGACAGAGTACATAACTGCATCACTGCTCAGCTCTCCTGCAGTTGGGTGTGTGTTCCCACTGGTACTCAAGTAACCCCATCCGTCTCCTCATTGAGACTTTCAGGGATCTTTTGGACGCCTACACTGGTTGAGATGATCCTTACCCTGTAAGGATCCAGATTTATTCAGATTCCATAGATTGTTCTTTTTCTCATGAATATATTCCATGCTTTCATCCAAAAGACAGAGTTCTCATCAACAATCAGGGGTGAGAAAGTGAAAGACGAGAAGATGGGAGAATGGGAAACTTTCCTTCGGAAAATGTTTGAAACTGTCATGAAGACCTTTTAATAAATTAAAAAGAATAGGGGTTTCCCTGGTGGCGCAGTGGTTGAGAGTCTGCCTGCCAATGCAGGGGACATGGGTTCGAGCCCTGGTCTGGGAAGATCCCACATGCCGCAGAGCAGCTAGGCCCGTGAGCCACAACTACTGAGCCTGCATGTCTGGAGCCTGTGCCCCGCAACAAGAGAGGCCGCGACAGTGAGAGGCCCGCACACCGCGATGAAGAGTGGCCCCCGCTCGCCGCAACTGGAGAAAGCCCTTGCACAGAAACGAAGACCCAACACAGGAAACATAAATAAATAAATTTAAAAGTCGTCTTCTTAATAAATAAATAAACAAATAAAAAAGAATCACTTTCAGACTAAATTATTCAGGGGAATATGAAAATTATTAATCAGAAAACAATCAGAATAATCCAATTAAACTGTGGTTTTTTCTGAGTCAGAAATGAATTTCAGCTACTGCCCCAAGGGCTAGCAGGTTATCATGGGATTAAGATTGAAGTAACAGGCACCTCGGAAAAGGCTTTCTCAGGAAAGGTGGAGAGTTTATTTCTGGTTAAAGCTTCTCTTTACCTAAGCCTCTAGAGCCTTCTATGTCATCTGTTGTGATTAGGACTAGAAATGAGAAAGAAAAGAGTTGGTCAGAGAGTCAAAAAGCTGAACACTTTTGAACTATATTCTTATCTGCAGCTAACGTCTTTTATATTCTGGGCTGCTCAGAGAATGTAGGTACAATACACCCATTTTATCCAGGGGTCCCAATTCCATTCCACCTACATTGTGGTAGAGAAGTAACACAGCGTGCACATTTGGATTTCTTTTCATTTTCTTTTCATTCATTTCTTTTCATTTCATTTTCCTTTCCCTCTGAACAAGGCAGGGAACTCACGGCTAAAGCAGGAGGGAGAGAAGGGTGAGTAATGCAGAGCATGGGCAGGGAGACACCAATTTATACCAAGAGGATTTCTAGACCCGGGTCAGAGCATGGGCACTTCTTTTCCCAGCTTATCAGCCTCTCTATTTCACCATGGCAAGCGTTTTTCCATGCAGATAAGCCCATAACAGAGGGGATAACCCATTCCAGCCTCTGGACCCCTCACCTCAAAGGCAGCGTTTCTGAGCATCTCAGAGGCAGAAGAGCTGGGCCCTTTCCTTTTAATCTCATCCATCTTTCGGGCTCTCCATCCCTTGATTTCAAAGCCTTTCTCAAACAAATGTGAAGTTGAAAGGATAGACTTCAATTATTTCATTTTGTGAAGGTTAAAAAGGTTCTTGTAAATGACTGATGCAAATCCTGGAAACCCGGTTAAAACAACTGGATACCAGATGGGGAAGGAAAGTGGTTTACTGTAAAGTGCTGCAGAGAGTAGGAGCTCATTTACAAGAAGCAATTACACAAACAGCCCTGAGAATCCAAGATCCCATGAAAGGATGGCTGGGGTGGAAGCACACAAGAAGCTGTGCTTGTGTGAGTTCTACCCTCACACAAAAAATGCTAACAGTGCGATCGGTCACCTTCCCTGTTCCCTGGCACCTTTTACCTTCCTTGTGATACTAAGTCTAGGCTGACCTGCCAATAAGCAAAGAGCTACCGCCCCACATAGAGACTTCCACTTTCTCCATTACTCAGCTACCTGGGGGAGTCTCCCAATAAGAGAAATTGAACAATATAAGGAAGTATTCAGCTGTCATCATCGATGTTTAAGTCTGGGGAGCTTGGTTTGTATATCAAGTCAAAGAAACGGGAGAAAATTCCTTTACAATCCGGATGCCTTTTTACCCCCAATCTCTCTTTAGATTGAAAGTGAGCATAATACACTTTATTACTTACGTTCATATATAGGTATATTCTTGCATGTTGATTGATATAGTAAACAGGTTATAAATGTGCAAATGTGGGTTATAAAGTTATAGGTGAGAACGGGACATTGTGTTGAAGTTTCTTGCTCTGCACTCCTGGCCAGTCTGAGCTGACCTGTCTGCCTTCCTCTACACAGAGCCTCCTGTGCCCAATTCCGTTGCCCTGAGACTGAGTCTCTGCCTCCACGTGTCACACCTTTCCCAAGATCAATTCTCTGTCTGATCCCACTTTGGCCAGACTGGCCAGGCCTTCCCACATGGTCATCAACTTGACTGTAATCTGTGCTGGGGAGAGACCAGGAGCCCATCCAGCCCTCAGTCCTTTTGCAAATGAGAACATACATTTTCATGGAGGCCTTCTGTAAACCCATATACATCTCAGGTATTACTCTCCATCAGAACCTTCCTCTGGAGTTAATACAGCCAGGCAAGAATGTAGGTGGTACCTGGCCAAGGCAGTGAGAGAAATGCTTTTGTGCAAGTGGACATATCCAGGGCCCTGTAATCTCAGTATCCATCCTCACAGTTATGCAGCATGTGTGCCTGTGAACTGTGAACCTTCATCCTGGATTAGAAACCAGTCCGCCATGCTGGTACTTGTAGCCCACGAACTCCTACAGATGGAGCTTGACAGAGGGGGCTTCCAGAGTCCCCAAGACACAGTGAAATGGACCTGGCATGTCAGAGCCAGATGGAATATGCCTGATAAAATCATCTGATTTCCAAATGTCCATCAGTTAATGAATGGATAACAAAATGTAGTTGCGTACGTTTGTTAGAGCTACTATAGCAAAATTCCACAAACTGAGTGGCTTAAACAGAAATTGATTTTCTTCCAGTTCTGGAGGCCAAAAGTCCAAGATGAAGGTGTTGGTAGGTTTAGTTTCTTTGCAGTCCTCTCTCCTTGACTTGCAGACAGCCGCCTTCTCCCTGTGTCCTCCACGTGGTCTCTCCTTTGTACGTGTACATGTCTGTGTCCAAATTTCCTCCTCTTATAAGGACACAAGTCATATGGAATTACAGCCCAAAATAAAGATCTCCTTTTAACTTCGTTACCTCTTTAAAGACCTTATCTCCAAATACAATGACATTCAAAGGTACTGGGAGTTAGAACTTCAACATAGAATTTGGGGGAAACAACAAGTCCATAGCGGTGTACATCTATTTCATGGCATATTATTTGACAATGAAAAGGAATGGAGTACCGATGTATGCTACAACATGGATAAACCTTGGAAATATTAAGCCAAATGAAATAAGCCAGGCAAAAAGACCACATATTGTATGATACCATTTATGTGACATGTCCAGAATAAGCAAATCTATAGACACAGAAAATAAATGAAAGGGTTCCAGGGGCTTGGGGGAGGGGAGAATGGGGTGTGAGTACTGACTGGTATGGGTTGCTTTCTGGAACAAAAATATTCTAGAATTAGATGTGATGGTAGCCCAACTTTGAATACATACTAAAAACTGCTGAATTGGATCCTTTAAAAGAGTGAACTTATGCAGTGTGAAATACATCTTAAACCAAAAAATATGTGATGGGGCTTCCCTGGTGGTGCAGTGGTTGAGAGTCCGCCTGCCAATGCAGGGGACACGGGTTCGTGCCCCGGTCCGGGAAGATCCCACATGCCGCGGAGCGGCTGGGCCCATGAGCCATGGCTGCTGAGCCTGCGCGTCCAGAGCCTGCGCTCAGCAGCGGGAGACCACAGCAGTGAGAGGCCTGCGTACCGCAAAAAACAACAACAACAACAACAAAAATGTGATGTTTCTGCTTCACAGGGTTAGTGGTCCCTATACCCATTTGGGGGCTATCACGGTGGAACACTGTGTCTACGTTTCACAAAAAAACTTCTTAAGCATTTTTATAACAGATTTAGCACTCAAATTAAAGCAGTTTTACATGAATATCTTTTTCCTGAGGGTGAACCACTTGGGTATTGCAAAGCCGGATTCAAATTCCTGCTCTGCTTTCATTGGGGTTTGGGGAGGTTGGAGAGACACCAGGGACTGTCATCCGAAGACAGTCACAGTTTACTTATGCTCTTGAGCTTCATCAGAACTGAGACCTACAGTCTAACTCCAAGTAGGTCACTGTATGATCCTTGATCACTGTATGATCACTGTATGATCCTTCTCAAACCTCCCAGTCCGCTTCCATCCTCTCTGAACTCCAGTCTTTTAAGACCTCTGGACTCATGAAAGTCATTGCTGCTTCCTTACTTTGCCCCCACCCCGCCCTCCACAGTTCACTCCATCCACAAGGGTAGCCGTTACTTAGGATCTGCCTCTCCTCCCTGCTATGTGCACGTCTCCCAGGCCTGTAAAGTTGCTCACCTCCTTAGACTGAGATCCATCCATTCCTTCACCCCACCAGTGTTTACTGAGCACTTACTACATGCCAAGCACTGTTCCAGAAGCAGGGAGTACAGTGCTGAACAAGATAGTCAAGGTAAAGTGTGGACAGTACAAATAAACAAACACCAGTAGAGCCCCAAGTCAGAATTTCCACAACTCAGTCCTCAGTGGGCTCAACCTGCCAGCTCCCCCTCCTCTACTCTCTCCCCCGCTGCATTCTTCTTTCTCAGTGCATGTCTGCCATCTCTTCTTTGAGGCCACACACAGTGCTGTGTGTGTGGCCCCTTTCTATTTCATAATATTATCCTCTGTCCTTTGCACACAATAAGTACTGAAGAAGTGTTTATTGTATAAATCTAAAAACATGGCACACACTCCGTGTTTTGGGAAGTCTGCTTGTATTGTTTTATATCTCAAGTGGTTCTCAGCATGGTGCCTCTTTGTAATGTGATAGTGTATCAAGTGTTTGATTGGGCCACTCCACGCTCAGAGCCTCCACATAAACCCCATGCGTTCTCTGCTGTGAATAAAAGGTCTCCCTAAAGCCACAAAGAAATTAAAGACCATAATTCCACTACACATTAGTATGTATTTTGTGGTATGTTAATATATTGAAATATTTGGATGAGTGTGTTGGTTTTCATTTATGTATGTGTGTACACTTTATACACACACACACTCATACCTGGGTGAAGTGATCATGACTCTTGGGATGAACCTACCCCATAATATCCACCAAGCATGATTGCATTATCTGTGGATGTGTTTGTTTCATTCTTGGTCCCTGGGTGTGGTTGCTGTGTCTTGCTCATCTCCATGTGGCTCGTGCCTAAGGTGCTTAGATCATGGCAGGTGCTCGGGGGATGCCTGCAAGTTTGTCTAATGAATAAGTGACATCACCAGCACCTCTTAAAGTTTATGTTTTAGGTGTATGGGAATTCTGCTTTTGTGGGACCCAATGTCTGTAATTTTTTATTTATAAATCTTAAAATATATGAGGGATGAAAATAAATTGCTTAAGAAATGGAAAAACTTAAACCACAAAGAGTCTGCCTACAATGAGACACCTAAGTTCACAACCTTGAACTTAAGGTTAAGGGTTCTCAAACTTAACACTATGGACATTGTGAGCTGGATTATTCTGTGTTGGTAGAGCTGTCCTGTGACTTGTCAGTGATGCCAGTAACACCCCACTCCCAGTTATGACAGTGAAAAATGTCCCCAGACATTACCACAGCTTTCCTGAGAAAACTGTCCTCAGTTTTAGAATTATATGGGAGAGGCTTCTTGGATATTTTTTCCTCTACCTATATAAATTTGGTTTCTCACTGAAAGAGTTCTAGTTTTAAATATCTTTGCAAACCTCATACTCAATCAATGAACAAAAACAGTAAGAATATAAACATCTAAATCGGCTACTTTCTGTGTTCTAGTTACACTACTCACACATCCTCATGGTCAACCTTTACGCATTACCCAGACACAAGACCACTTAAAATTCATTTTCAGATCAGAAGAATACCTACCACCATCACACTGCCCTCTTTATACAATTCATCTCTCTCAAACTCTCTCTCTCTCTCCTTCTCTCTCTGTCTCACAATCACACACATGCACACACACAGACACACACACACACACACACAAATACTCACAACTTCCTATCTAAAGGTGAATAATTAGATTGTTTCCTTTTCCCCGCTGTGGTAAGACTTCTAGGGATCCATCTTCATTCTGCTTTCCTGTCCTTCCAGCCACATGGCACTTCTCCTTTCCTGACATTTCCAAGTTGCTGGACCAATGTGGACTAGTCCTACTCAATGGATTACAAGACAAGTGCTGTGTCCCTCTAACCATCCATTGTAGCAGCTATGGAAGAGGCCTTGTGTTGACATGGTCAGGCCTCAGGATGGAAGCAATCTGGGTTGTCAGGTTGCTGCATGGGGGACAGTTGCCTTGAGGAGTTTCCCAAAGCCATGGTGGATTTTGCCTGACTGAGAAATAAACCTTGGTGGTATCAAGCCACTGAGACTGTGGGATTGTTTGTTACACAGCCTAACCAGGCTTATGGTGCACTAGTAACTGACTGGTACACCCACAAAGGAACAAGGTCAAAAGCTGCATGTGAGCTCTCTGGAACATTTTCTGGACACTTCTGACAGAAGAGCAGATCACAGACTACAGTAGGGTCTGCCCAACTGAGAAAGAAAAGAGAACAGACTGATTATATTTCATATTCAATTGTACTTCAATTATATGAGCAATCAGTTACATTAAAAAATCACAATTACAAATAGTTTTGATAATCAAAATGGATGGCGCAGAGCATTCAAATGTGCTCCTGTTTCTTTAAGTATTAGAGGGAAACCTGATGGATTCAGGGAGCTACTTGGAGTGGCTTCTCATCCCAAAGATATATTTGTATCTATATTTTGGGCCTCCAGCCATTCACATTTGATATAAACAACCCAAGAATAGCTTCTGATACTGATAAATGGTGTGACCTTGGGCTGACAATTTATTTAGATATCAGTGAGGCCAGGCTGTCCTGTGTCTTTTTAAGCCACTCTCTGCATTGATTCCGGTCAATAGCCTGTTTTAAGAAAAGCTTAGGCCAGATTAAAAAAAAAGAAAATCTGCCTTCCCTTGAGTAAACATGGTAACCTGACAGCTCCAGTGGGTAAATAATGCACTTTTTAAAAGCCTTTCCAAGTAAGTCTTTATCCAGCAAGCTGCTTTTATAAGCGACCACTCTTCCTAATATCCACTTATTCAAAACTCCTTAAAAAATATCATGGGTCGAAAATGATAGACATCCTACTAGATCTTCGTTTGCTGGATTTTTTTTTTTTTTAAGAAAAAATTTATTTTTTCCCTTTGGTTAGGAAAAGAGCCTTTCTTGAAATATGATCCTCTCAGATAAATAATGGCAATAAAAGTAAATGGAAAGTGGGAAAGAACATGGTTTCTTAGTGCAGTGTGCAGCACTTTCTAATTGGAAAATGCTAAAAGGGAGTTTTCCTTGGAGGCCTACCATTTGACTTGAGACCAAACAAAACAGTGATTTGCTTATGAACATTGAGGTCTCTGTTTTCCTTGTTAAAGGAGAAGCTAAGAATGGAAGAAAAGAACAAAGTTATAAAACTGTATTATAGTCATGATTTGGTTTGATATTTCATACATTAGGGTGGAATGGAGCAATTCCAGAACATATGGAGCAGAAAAGAGCTTTGGGGTCATCTGGTCAACCCCAAGAGGCAACAAAGATTGTCACCATGAAGAGTGTTGATGAAGAGCTCCATACATTTTTTATTCTTGCTATCATAGTGCTTCTGCTCATATGGAAGTATTCCATTTTTGCACATAAAAGAAATCTACCTATTTAGCTGAGTTCTTCTGGAATTTGGTGAGGCATTTATTCATTTGTCTCAGAACAGGCCTTTGGTTTGCTGGTGGCTGAAAGCCAGAACTTTTTTTAGTTCAGGACCTCTTGCCTCCTCTGGTCCTGTTACCTAATTGACTGTCAAAAATGGATAATGTCAGTCTTTTTCAAAGTCTCCTCATTTCCTTAACTAAAAATAGTAGATCTGTAATGTTTACATAATTAGTATTAAAATATTGTAGAGTAGAAAAAAACAAGTGGTGTGACTGGCCTATGATTTGACAATATATTCAGTGCTTCTGCCTTCATATTTCTCTCCTTTTTTCCCACCCTCACTCTCATTTGCTTGCCACTTGTGTTATTTTAATTTATATTTTTATTCATTCACAATATACATACAGATAAGTGTATACATCATAAATATAGCTGGAGTTTTTCTAACAGAACCTACTCATGTATCCAGCAATCAGCTCAAGAAAAGAACATAACCATCACCCCAAAGCCCCCCTGGGTAGCCACCATCCTGACTCCTCACACCATAGATGGATTTTGCCTGTGTTTATTTGATAGGAATGGAATCTTTTAGCATATAGCTTTTGCTTCCAGCTTCTTTCACTCAAGATTATGTCGGTGAGATTCATATGTTGCAGTATGTTTCTTCTTTCCACTTTAAAACTTATTCTCCCCATTTCCCACCCACCTCCAGTTAGGGGTACATTGTCGTACATCTCTCTAGCTGCTATTTCCCCTCTTCTCTTCCAACTTTCGTGTTAGATTCACTTCCATCTTCTGATTTCTTCCCTCTGTCCAGTCAGACATGTTGCTCTGACTAGAGCAACAAAGGCCCAGCACGCAGCCCTTGGGATGTGCAGGTTGAGCCCTTTCTCCCAGGGTCCACCCAATGGGTATAGCTCGTGTTGACCACACATGCAGGTGAAGTACGGTACCATCAATGGTCCAGTCTAAAGTGCTTTCACTAGAGAGGTGGCAGGCACCTGTGCTGGTATATTTTTTGTATCTACTTAGCCAGGCCACAGTACCCAAATATTTGGTCAAACATTATTCTAGATGGACACCTGCTTCCTAGTACAATCTAGCCCAAAAAATATTCATCTGAGTCAGCAGTCTCCTGACCAAGTGGAACATCCTACAGATCCTGGGAAAGAGATTGAAGGAAATTAATAAATGGCACCTTCCTGCACTTGGCCATCAACAATAACAAAACATCAAAAGAGCAGAATTCAGTAGTCAATATGGATTGTCTCATTCCTGGCAACTAAAGGTCTTTCTAACAGGAGAGATTCGCCCAGCTTAGTGTTCACCATTGGTTTGGGCGTCAGCCCAGGAGGTCTTTCTAAATATGTTAAGCATTTAACACTTGATACAGGAGGCCCTGACTATGAACTTGCTAGAAGAGGGCTCTATACTCTCAAGGGTATAGGATCAGTAGGAATTTGCATAAGAACTTTTGTCTGTTATATTCTCTAAGGCACAGCACGATACTAATACAACACTAATGTGGTAGTATGTAATTTACTGGATTTTTTAAAAGCAAATTCTTCTAAGTAGAGCGCAAGTTATAGTAATTTAAGATACTTGTAGCATAGGACATGTGATATGTATGGGGAAAAAGTGTAAGTTAGAGAAGATGTAAACCTGATGTTTTATTGACATGGGATTTCACTGTGTTTTAGAGTATAATATTAATTCCCAACAACCAGGGTAGAAAGAAATGAGTGACTCTTTTTATAGTGAACAAAGTTCATAAGAAAACTATGTGAATATTCTCTGGAGACCCTAAAGACAGAAAGAAATCAAATAAACATAAATCAGCTTAAAAATCCATGAATGTTTCTGTAGACTATCAGAAAATCAGCACTTGGGAAACTGACACATTCAAATTATTATTACTGCTTTGTATTAGAGCAGTTATCTAATTGTGTCACCCATGAGAAGAAAGTGGTATATTTTTCAGTTTGGTACTTTCAGCACTGCTGGAGATTAGCTGAGTAAATAAATATGTAAGCAAATTATTTTTATCTCCTTCTGTCATAGCTAAGTAGCTGGTCAATCGTCTTTAATAGATTTTATTTCTACAAGCCACACATAAGAAAGGAAGGTCAACAGATGAAAAGGATCCAGCACTTTAGCTTGGATTTCAAGACATTGATGGTAATATTCCAGATGTCATTAAGCTTTGGATATCTTATAAATGCAGTACCGTTATGAGGCTCAGAACTCTTAGTTCTGAATCGCAATTGCATTGTACATGGTCAACTGAAAAAATTTAAAACATCATGCCTTATTTCCAGCATAGATCTAAGCATGTTCCAAAACTGGGCAACTGGTTTGTGCTCCAATAAAAATTACAATAATTGTTGGTGAAACAAAACATAGCTAGGAAGATAGGATAAGGTTGAAGAGATGGAATAATTATCTATATTTTGAATTATACGTGGACTCAGTTGATGCATAGATTAAGGAGCAAGAAGGAGGTGCACAAAGGGCCTTATCAGATACACACGTGTTGTACTAAAGGTAAGGAAGGAATCTGGGTCTACAGCAGTTGTAGCTGAGTAGGGTTGGCTGTGCAGTCAATCATCTAGTTGACTTCTGCTTTTTATCATGCAACACTATGGCTTGACCTAAACTATCCTTACATCTTTTGAAGTGGATCTGATGAAACTTGCTTATTGGTAAATTGGCACAGGCTGGCCTGCTCCTGTTGTATCACCATCTCTGAGAACTCAAAAGGAAAGCCATCGGATTTTGTCTTGCAGGGTTGTGAGTATATTTCCCCACATTGGCCAAGATTGGTTCCCCATATTGACCACTGTGGTGAACCATTGGTAGCAATGTCATTTGTAGCACTGAGTGATCCATCCTTCAGACTGCTATAGCACTCCCTTGACAGCAGCCTAATTTCTTACAAGTCCACCCCAAATGCATCAAGCAAGTTAATGCTGTGGCCAAGACCTGACTCAGACTCCAAAGGAAGCCAGATCTGGGTTCAGCTTCTGCTTCTGCCGCCTAGCACCTCTGTCTTCCTACTCAAGCTACCTTACTCTAAGTCTGGTTTTCTCATCTGAAAAAGGGGCACCATACTAGCTAGTATTTATTGATTGCCTATAATGTGCCAGACTCTGTTCCCACTGAAGGCAATGCCATTTAATTGTCATAATAAAAACCTTACAAGGCAGGTCCCATTATCATGCCATTTTATAGATGAGGAAACAAAGGCCCAGCACCCACATGGAAACTGACAGAGAGGTGTTGGTACCCAAAGCCTGCATAGACAAGTGTCTCATACTGCCTCTCTAACTTCTGAACTGCTATGCTTCTCATCAGGGAACTACTCTGACTCACTTCAGCATCCGTGTTGAAGTATTGTTCCCAGGAGGAAATAAATCAGTACAAATGGCACCCAGCAAAGGAATTCACACGTGCACTCCTTCATCCACTCAAAAAATATTGATTGATGGCCCTTATGTGTCGGGCACTGTTCTAGGACTCGGGCATACAAGATGATCAAAGGCCCTGCCTTCTTGGAGCTTGTAATGTACAAAGGAAACAAGTCTCAGCCAAAGCAATATATCTTCAATGAAACATCACTATTGCCACGAAGAAAGATAAAGCAGGGGACAGAGAGCAACAATGTTAGTAGGCAGTGGTTCAGCATGGGCAGAGGGAGGTGGGGAGGATGCTTCAGATAGAGGGATGGGTTCTGTGAAGAAGTGACCTTTGAGCCAAGCCCTGCTTGATGGGTAGAGAAGCCGTGCAAAGATCTGGTGAATATTATCATTGCTTTTATAATAAAATTAATTATGTGCTAATTTCTTAGCCTAACCAAAGAGAATTCTTGTCACCAGTGCCAACCAAAGGCATAATCTTTTACCCTTTCCTCAAAACTCTAACAACAAAAGAATAAAATTGAAAGTGTGATGGAAAAAGAAAAAGAGAGAGACCAGAGAGAGTTTGGTTCACACAAACTCTGAAGGTATCCTGAATGAAAAGAGACCATTTCCATCTCCCAGGCTGTTGATAATTCACAAAGTCTCTCCAAGGCAAAACCACAGTTGGTCACAGTTTTATTGGTTTCACTTAATTCTCTGACCCTGACTCCTTGTGTAGCTAAAAGCATATCACAATCGCAGTAAATTCTGCCTCTCTTCATTCCATTAAAGGGAACCAAACACCATCTTCCCCTCCAATCTTGATTTTACAATACTTTTCACTGAAGATTGGAGTTAATGCTTTTCTAAGAGGTTTATCACAAAAGGGAGCTTAATTGGGGCTCATTTTCTCCATCTACACATTTGTTCAAAAGCTTTACTTTTAGAGAGTGTGTCCGTCATGAATGATTCATGTTCTATGGGTACAGATTATGACTTTGGAGAACCAAATCATGCAGGAAGGGAAAAGCTACCCTGGCTTCCTGGAGATACAACCATTTCACTCTGTGTGGTGGACTAAATAGTGTCCCCCCACAAAAGAGAAGTCCATGGGCTGACATCCATACCTGTGAATGTGATTTTGTTTGGAAATAGGGTCTTTGTGGGTGTAATTTTGGATCTCAAGATGAGATCATCCTGGATTAGGATGGGCCCTAAATCCAATGACAAGTGTCCTTCAAAGAGAAAGGGGGGAGATTTGAGAGACAGGGACACAAGGGGAAGACCATGTGAAGGCAGAGGCAGAGACGGAGACCAGCAACCTCAAGCCAGGGAATGCCAAGGGTGCCAGCAGGCTCCAGAAGCTAAGAGAGAGACATGGAACAGATTCTCCCTCGGAGTCTCCAGAGGAAGCCAACACTGTTGACACCTTGATTTCAGATTTCTGGCCTCCATAATTGTGAGGGGATCAATTTCTGTTGTTTTAGCCCAATACTTTGGTGGGGTTTTGTTAAGGCAGCCCTAGAATTTCATACATTTGGTTTGAACCTTTGATATTGAATAGAAGACTCATTCTTAAGAGTCATTTAGTTCCTCAGAACAAAGGAGGATGTGACCCAAAGCAATGTCCCCTAGGGGATCTGAATCGCCCCTGGCTGAGAGCACTGGCAGTCCAAGTTAATATCTCTGGGCTAAGACAGCTTGATTCAGTTATGATCACAATAGAAATATATTTGCTGACAGCAAAACTAGAGCATTTAGAAATCCATTAGCTATGAGCTAGTTTACCTCTATAAGCCTATGTTTATTTTTATTTTTTTAAATTGAGTGACCAACTGTCCTCTGATTGACCATTGTTTTCCATGTGTTCTCAATGTGCTACATTCAAGTATTTTACAGATGAAGCTCACCAGCTGGTGACCCAGTCCCTTTCCTTATGGTGACTTAGAAGATTTCTGTCTTCATCTCTTTTGTTTTGACTTATAGCTTAACTCTCAGAGAGTCATCTTACTTCTAATTCCTTGAGGATATCTAATTATTCTGGAGAGGGGGAAACACTGGGGGAAGGCAAGAGGTGGGCCTTAAAATGGAGCCAGAGCGCCATCACAGAGTTCCTGAGTTGGTCTTTACCCCAAAGGCCACGAGGCTCCAAGGAAATGTGCTCATCAGGGCTGACATGACCAGGCTTATGTGGCCATAAGAATATGGGATTGAAGCTGATAACGACCTGTCAGGGAGGAAGAGGTGATTGTGGGGACCTATGAGAACCGACCCAGGACAGGACCAAGGCAGTAGCAGCAGGAACAAAGAAGAGAGAAGAGAGAGAAATAGTAATGATAAAAAGTTATACTCAAGACACAGATGCCAACTGGATGCAGAGAATAAAGGGGGGGAGATGTCAAGGGCTCCTCACTAAATTCGATTTTCAAGATCACTGAAAGTGGAATAGAGCCAAATTCTTTTGATGCTTTCAAGAGCTTTCCTCTAAACATTTTGGGTGTGTTTAAGGACAATAAAGGAAGTTAAGCAATTCAGGAATTTGGAGGCTCCAGCGATCAAATACTTTAGGGTAGCAGCTAAGAAGGAGTACATTCTGGAAGTTTTATGTTCCATTACACTTACTTTTCCCCCAGGTGTGAAACTTTCTTAGAAATGATTTAAACAAATATCAATGTTCTTTCCTAAGGCAAAAGTTTAAAACAAAAGGGCTACAGAAGAAATGTAGCCCTTCACTAACTACATTACAGGTGAGCCTCCTTGGAGCTCAAAATGAGCAAAGCCACAGGAGACACAGTGCAGTTTGCTGTGGTTGAGGATAATGGGCAGAGGTGGGGGGCAGGGGCGGGAAAGAAGATGAGCATCTGTAAAGCACGCTGGTGAAATGCTGAATAAGGGACCTCACTTTAAGGTGCTTACACTGCAATATGTGCAACAGGAAAGGAGAGTGCCTGTTATGGGAAGAGTCTGCTTCTTCCCTAGGAGAGTTTAGAAGAAAGAGAAGCACAGGGCTTACCTTCTATATGAAACTTGATGCCAATAGCTCTGGAGTCTTAGAAAGTAAAAGCCAGAAAACTTTTGAACTTCTCTGTATTTAACATGCATCCATGCCTTGAATGTGGGTTTTAAGGCAGCTGCTTCCTGATTTGGGGGACTGTGGGCATGGGAGAGGGAAAAGTCCCTTCAAAGTACCACAAAGAAATTTGGAGTTATGCAAAAGTAAAGAAAGGCCCTGCTCCATAGAGATGGTGGGAGATTTAGTTCCAAGGAACTGAAAAAGAGGTCTTTAGGGAGATAACTTAGGGGGAGGGGGAGGGGAAGCCCATGGACGGCAGGACCTGGCCCCTTACTGGGTGCAGCACTCCTACCCTGGAGGGCTGAGCTGGATTCAGTGGCCGATGTGTTCTCTTTGCCCTTCGGTATGAAAATATGTTGTATAACTTGTCAATGCTTATGAATATAGGTGTTTTACGTAGAGATATAGATTTCAGACACCTTTTGAGAACTCTGGCAACGCCAGGCTCTCATTCCCACAAGTCAACAATTGCAGGGGGGGAGGCGAGAAGCAGGTAACCTCTCCAACTGGCCTTGGTCTCACCTCCCCACTACCTCTCTGTGCTCACATCCAGCCTGCTCCACTCATGTTCACAGGCCTGGTCTGGTTTGTAATTGACCTTGGGACCCATGGGTTGCAGAAAAGTTGATTGGCTGTTGACAGACCAAAGAGACAGTCTCTGGATGTAGGCAGAACTGGAGGTGACCTCCAGGTTCACAGGTGCAATGCTCTTGCGGGGGGAGCATTCATCCCTCCACACAATGAGCTCCAATATGGAATCCAGTATGGATCAGGCACTCTGAGTATTGTAGCTTTGGAAGCTTCTGGAAACAGTATCCTAGAAATAGCAGTACCAACTCATAACAGGCACCTGCAGTGAAAGCAGAGCGAGCCTCTCAAAGTGGTGTCATGGAGTTGCATGCAGCTACATGGCAGCCAGATGGAGAGAAGAGCACGGAAGATAGCGCACATAAAGACCACAGAAAATACTTTGTGAATTGGGAATAGGGGTGGGAGTTTGAAAGCCATCATGTCGGTGGGATGCTTAAGTTATAAAATTTAGATAATAAAATAAAAGTGATGCCAGGATATACCAGATGAATGTTAAAAGCTTTCTAAACTGTATATATCTTTAACCTAGAAATTCTACCTATAGAACTTTTATCTTTAAAAAAGTCATGGATGTGTACAAAGATTTCATTAAAATGATTGTTATTTTATATAATTTTACTGACAAAGAATTGCCAATGGGTTTTAAAACCTGTAACTGTTGGACATTAGTTGAATAAATCGTGTCATCCATACAATAAATGCCATGTAGACATTGAAATTCTTTCCATGAAGTTATTTAGGATATTTACAAGCATGTTACAAAAATAATATTCAAGGTATAATGCCATTTTTATTAAAAGTGTAAATATACATGGGGAAAATGTTTATACCTTATATTAGTTTACTGTGGCTGCTATAACAAATTACTAAAGACACTGTGGCTTTTAGGAGAACAGACATTTATTGGCTCACAGTCTGAGAGACCAGAAGTTCCGCAGTTTCACTGGGTTAAAACCAAGGAGTAGACAGGGCTGAGCTCCCACTAAAGAGAGAGAGAAACAGAGAGAGAACTTGTGGTGGCTGCTGACATTCTTTGGCTTGTGGCCGCATAATTCCAATCTCTGCCTCTGTCTTTATATTGCTTTCTCATGTTCTGTGTGTTTAATCCCCCCCATCCTCTTTCTTATAAGGACCCTTGTGATTGCCCTTAGGGCCCACCCAGGCAATTCAGAGTAGTCCCTCCATGTCAAATTCATTACCTTAAGGGCCTGGCCCCTTACCTGGTGCAGCACTCCTACCCTGTAGGAGTCCTGCAAAGTCCTGCAAAGTCCCTTTTTCCTTCTAAGGTAACATTAAAGGTTCCAGGGGTTAGGACCTGACATCTTTGTCAAGGTCATTGTTTCATCTGCTGTCCTCCCAAATATTAAAAGATATTTTCTTTCCTTGTGTTGTTTCCATTCTTTCTTAGAGTGAACATCTGATAACTTCATTAAGAGAATTTATTTCTATTAGATTCAAATAAACCAAGTATTTATGAATTCTCACTTTGTATCTGACCTTGTGAGTAGAGTATTTCTGCCTGGGAGCCAAAAAAGAAACAAAACAATAGTACCAACATAAAATCTGTCTGCCCCTTAGAGTATTAAAAAAATTGTTCAATATCCAAGACTTAAGATATATTAAAAAATACAAACATACGATATTTTTATTTTATCAAATACGACTTTGGATAGTATAGAAAAATATTACAAGTTAGAAAAATTCAAGAAAGGGAGAGGAGAAGATAGACTTAAGTAGTTACCATGAGCTCCTTGGGAAGCATGATTCAACATGGGCTTTAAATATGAATAGAGATTAGGATTTAATGAAATAACATAAATAAAGGCAGTGTTCATCATGATTTAGAAGAATTTCCAGCAGATGTTTCTAACTGCACAAAAAGCAAGGGGATGTGTGTAATGTGAAAGAAAAAATAACTATGTCACAGGTAAGTGTGGGCCCAGATTCTGAACGAACTTTAATGTTAGGAAAAAGATTTGTTCCCAACAATAAGACATACCATTAAAAACAGGAACAAAAATAAGCATCATTTTCAATTCTGAAAGGTAAATAGTGAAGAAAGCAACTCAGTGATTCATTTCAGGTGGGGAATCTGGTTACATCTCCAAAGAAGGAAAGAAGGCTCTAGGACAGAGAAAGGTACCAGAGAAAGTCCTCTCCTGCTTCTATACTTGTATGCTAGTTTCTGAATTATAGTGGGAGATACACACATGCTTTAAATAGGTATCTTGTCCTCAAGAAGCTTATAGCCCAGTAAGAAGGATATGAATAAAGAGTACTGATACAAAATGTTATGCAGTCAATGTTCAGGAAAGGCACAAATCAATGCCTCCAGAATTAGAGGTGGAAGACTTTGCCCTTGAGGGGCAGGGATTGCAGAGCAGAGGAAGCTAAGTGGAAAAGGCAGAATGTGAATGATAGGGTTTTTTTTTTAATTGGAAGGAATAATATATCCAAAAAAACTTCAAAACACTAATTCAAAAAGATGCATGCACCGCAGTGTTCATAGCAGCATTATTTACAATAGCCAAGGTATGGAAGCAGCCTAAGTGTCCATCAACAGATAAATGGATAAAGAAGATGTGATATATATACAATGGAATATTACTCAGCCATGAAAAAGAATGAGCTTATAATTTGCAGCAACATGGATGGACTTGTAAGGCATTATGCTAAGTGAAATAAATCAGACAGAGAAAGACGAATACTCTATGATATAATTTATATGTGGAATCTAAAAAATACAACAAACTAGTGAATATAACAAAAAAGCAGCAGACTCATAGATGTAGGAAACAAACTAGTGGTTGTCAGTGGGGAGAGGGAAGGGGGGAGGGGAAATATAAGTGTAGGGGAGTAAGAGGTACAAACTATTAGTTATAACATAAACTATAGTGATATATTGTACAACATGGGGAATATAGTCAATATTTTTTAATAATTATAAATGGAATATAACCTTTAAAAATTGTGAATCACTATCTTGTACTCCTATAACATGTACTATTGTATAGCAACTGTACCCAATTTAAAAAAAAATATGAGGATGGAGATAAGGGATTTAGTTTTTCATGTATATATATTTTCAGTTATCTATGCTAAGGTTGTTATAAAGAAAAATACATCAATATGCTTGGGAAAATTTCAGCTTTACAGATATCATCTTACTTTACATAAATTCAAACTTGCCTAACAACAGAGTGAAGGAGAAGGAATATAACTACTATTAATTTAAGAAATTGGATAGTACATGATTTTTTCTAAGACCTTTTGAACATAACTATTATTTCCTCTAAAGTGTATAGCCCATAGTATTTAATAAATTGTTTTGTAAAAAAAAAAGGAAGAAATAAAGGTAGAAAAATGATAATGGTGATATCCAAATTTATCTAGTCAAATGCCAGACACTGGGATAAGATTTTTTTTAATCAGTTGGGAAGAAAAATATTTTTCTCCACCTTCTTAGGATCTTTCTCTAGGGGTATGTGAGTTAAACTAAGAAAAGTTGGATTAACAAGAGAAAGAGCACACAATTTTTATTAATATTTATGTTTATGAGAGTTCACAGAATAGAAGTGAAACTCAAGTAAGTGGTTAGACCTGGTACCCTTTCAACAAAGAAAAGAGGGTTTGGGCTTCAAGGAATGATAAATTGGGGGGAAGTAACTAGGAAATATATGGGGAAACCAATGGAAGATATGGGCTATTTAAGTAAGGTCTGTTTATGCAAACTCATCTTAGTCTTGACTCCCTGTTTTCAGTGATAAGAGTTGTTCTTTTCTTCCTAGCAGAGTTGGGGCAGGGGGGCACCTTTCTCAAAGGGAAATTTATGCCCTACTTTTGGACAGATAAAGGGAGGGCAAAAAACTCTTTTTCTATCATTGATTCTCAATTGCCTTTAACTCAAAATAATACTTAGACCAAAGTGTCAAAACTTTGGTTGGCATATTTTGTTTTCTTTCACGACAAATATATGTAATCCTGATACTACTATGATGTAGGCACAATTGTTGCCTCTTTTTATAGGTGGAAAAATTGAGGAACAGGGAGGTTATTCTAAGAGACGTGCCTGAGGGAAAGGCACGTATTCATTTTGCTGGAGCGTAGAGTAAGTGGTGTAGGTAATACCCAGGTTTCAATACAAGAGACTGAAAAATTTCTAAATGTACTGCCTTCATTTGCTTCATTTCTCAGACGAACGAGGTGTCTTCACCACTCTTTAACTGGTTCCTTTCCTCCTCTCCAATGGAAAACCATTCAAGGAACATTTTAATAAATAAAGTGAATAGAGCAGGTGAGGAACAGCAAGAAATAAGAGAAAAACTCAATGAGAAGGAATTAGAGAAAGTCCATTCTGATGCTTTTGCATACTGCAATTGTAAGAAAGAAAAAAATGCATAAATTTGTATGAAAATAGAGCAGCGATATAATAATAGCTCAGGCTACAGTTCCTTTTGCTGTGCAAATTTTGACAAACACGATTCAACAGCCTAAGAGGTAAGGGGGAAAATGTGTTTGCTTAAAGAAAATGTGCACACACAAACACACACACACAACACATACACACACTCAGATGCACACATATAGTCCCCTAACTGCTGAACTTCATAGACCTGAAAAGTCTTAAGGAAGAAAGCATAGAGCAGCAGAAAGCTCGTTAGATGAGAAACCTGACTGATGCTCTGGTGCTGGCCAGAAGCAGCCGACCAGGGCAGCTCATAAAGAGCCCAAGTTCAGGGACCTAGTCCCCTCAGTTGCTCCATTTGGTTTTGCACAGCTCATGACCAAAGGTGACGCTCAGAAACACTGGTCCTGTCACCAGCACCTCCTGTCTGTCTTGATTGAGGCTTGGTGATAAATTGTGACACCAGAGAAGCCTAAATCTGTCACTGCTTGGGGGGAAAAAATCAAACTGTGTGATGCTTTCACCCGACTAGTTCAAGATGTTTATTATTTGAGTACCTAGAAGCCACCGGGTTGACTCTGGGAACATCTAACATTTTAGATGTCATAGTTCTTGCCTTGAGGAGCATTGTGCTAGTAGTTTTCTATTGCACTGTAACAAATTTCCACAAACTTAGCTGTTTTAAACAATACCCATTTATTGGCTCACAGTTCTGTAAGTCAGAAGTCTATGACTGGGTTCTCTGCTCTGGGTCTTATGAGGCTAGATCAAGGTGTTGGGTGGCTATGCTCTCATCTGGAGACCCTGGGGGGAAAGTCTATTTCCACACTCATTCAGGTTGCTGGCAGAAGTCACTTCTTTGAGTTTGTAGGACTGAGGTTCCCATTTCCTTTCTGGCTATGTACATCTAGAGACCGCCCACATTCCCTCCATTTCCAAAGCTGACAATGAAGAATCTCCCTCACATTGAATCCCTCTCATTCTTGGTTCTCTCTCACCAGAAAGAGCCCTGTCTCTCTTAAAGGTTCACCTGATTAGGCCAGGCCCACCAAGAATAATTTCCCTTTCTTAAAGCCAACTGATTTTGGATCTTCATTGCACCTGCAAAATCCCTTCACTAGAGGACTTAGATTAGTGCTTGACTGTACACAAGCAGGCAGAAATCTCCAGGGTAATCTTAGAATTCTGCCTACAAGTATCTGAAAAATATTTATTGAATATTGAATGAATGAGAAAACAAATGAAAAATTTCTGGCATTTCAGTGGAATTATCCATAAGTGAAAGACAGCGCAGCTTTTTAATAATCTCATCTCACGTCCACTTAGTGTTTCATTGTTTACAAAGAGCCTACCCTCACATTAAGTGTTCGTTTGCTATTAACAGCAACTCTACAGGGCATGCTCATGGGACAAAGTTTATCATTCCTCTTCCCCAACTCTGTGTGCTTCTGACTTCGGGTCCAGTGCTCCTTTCACTATGAGAATTTACAGTTTCCTTAGGACTGATCGCAGACAAAGTTTTTAGTGACATTGAAACAATGTGATGGAGAGAGAGAGGAGAACATGGGACCCCATAGGAGACCCATGAGCCAGGGCAGGTTAGGGATGGCACCCTTGTCTGCAGAAGCCAACTCTCTAGGTATAAGCGGAAATGTGTGCCCAGGACCTACCTCTGTGATCTAGCATGGGGCAAGAGACCTCAGCAGGGTATTCAAAACCAGATTAATCATATTGTCAGTGTAGGGCCAGTGGGCAGTTTTCACCAGTGAGGTTATTCCTTATGTGATGACACCTTGATTAGCTGTTGAATATGGCTGTTATGTCTGTAATCCCAGGCTGAGGAGTAGCATTACTGAAGCAAGAAGTAGAAAGTCATCTGCCGTTTTTCCATTACTTAGAGCCAACCAAGAAAAGTGCTGGGTGAGAAGAAGGATGGAAAAGCTGAGGCTTCCAAGGACCAGGTCTGAGGATCGATAGGGGAGGTTGGGACTGTGTGACAGAATCTTGATACCCCTTAGTATCACCAAGGGTGGGGCTGAGGCTGTTGAGTCTGCTTCAATCAGATTCTTCACCAAACGGGGCCAGCAGAGATTGGAGGTGGGGCGTCTGTGGTTCCAGGGGTGGGAAACAAGGCAGAAGCGGAGAGGAGAGATAGGAATGGATGCAAAATTGATGGGGACTCTCCTAGTGGGTTTCACTGCCCCAAGTACCCAGGGTTTCTGGACATTCCATTGACTCCTGAAAGACAAGACCAGTGTATCTCCATTTTCATAGGAGAGAAAGAAGGGAAATAGACTGCACGATGGAAAGACCACCAGCCAGCCGTCCATTCACCTGGGTTCTAGTCTGCATGCTCTTGGCTCGGCCACTTAACACGATGGGTCTCCTTTTCCTCACTGTTTAAAGCCTGTGGTTGAGATCTTTGATTTACGTAATCCCTTCTTGCTATAAATTCTATGTCTTATGACGAGTTTTGGTTATCTGGACTAGATTAAAAATCCTCACCCTGGGATTAATAAGAGTACATGGCAGCCGTCTCATTTTCCTTCCTTTTTTTAATAGTTGCTCCCCAATCAGCACTATAAAGTATTCAAATCTTAAAAAATAATTCACTGAATGTGTCTCTTTTTTAGCACCAGCTGGAACAAACATCCATATATCAGTGGTTAATTCCCAGCATGTGGAGCAACAGCTACGTGCCCACGGAAGTAAGCTACAAAGTCTTATTTTAATAGGAGGCTGTTTGCCCAAACACACTTGATTTGAAATCTGGCACCAAACTTGCAGTCTGCCTCCTTCAAAAACCTTCCACAATCACCCTGCATGATAAACAAGAACCTCCAAAAAAAGTTCAAGAAATAGTCAACATGGGAAGACAAAAAGTGACGGTGGAATTTTATGAACTGTGCTCTGTTGGAGGCGTCCAATGGCTCACAGTTTACTGCAAATTCTTTGGAAAACGAATCTTTGCCATGAGCTGTGTCTCCGTCATTTGGGAAGAGCCGATTCTACAGCCGATTCTACAAGCCATAATTTCCTGGGATGTAAATTTAATGAATGGCATTTTTTTCAGTTTAATAAAAATCTTGGAGTCATCTTTGACTCTTTTCTTCAACTGACTGCGCTCTTCCTGGCTCTCCCTTCCAGAAATATCCAGAACCCAACCACCTCTCACCACCCTCTACCACTTCCGTATTCGGAGCCAACAGTGTCTCTCTGGAGTGACCCCAATTAGCCTCCTAACAGATCTCACAGTTTTCAACTTTTCTCCCCACGGTCTGTTCTTAACACATCAGCTAGCGTGTTTATCACTGAAGTCAGCTCGTGTCGCTCTTCTGCCCAGACCCTTCAGTGGTTCTCCATTTCACAGAAAATAACAGCCAAATTTCAGAGTGCCAAGAGGCTCCCCGGTTCCTCTGCAATCTCCTCTCTTCCTCCTGCCCCCCTTCACCCACTCAGCACCGTCACATTGGCCTCTGTGTTAATCCTGTGGCTTCCAGTCAACCTCCTTGAGGTATGAATGTTTCCTCTACCCGGAATATTCATCTCTCAGACATCTTGTCCAATTACCTCTCCCCCCTTCAGGCTTTGCTCCAATTTCCTCTCAGTGAGGCTTAACTTAATCTTCCTTTGTAATATTGCAACTTGCCCCCAGCAATCCTGACCCTCCTTACCCTGCTCTGCTTTCTTTCATAGCATTAAGCACCTTTGATAGAATGTATTTATTTATAATCAATGTTGTTTAATTTCCATCTCCTTCTGCTAGAGTGTCAGCTCCATGAGGGCAGGAATCATTATTGTGTTTTCTGATATATCCTGAACACCTAGAACAGTGCTGGGCAAATAAGAGTTTTCAAATGAAATTTAATGTTCGTGTGGGTTAAACATCAAATTAAACAATACATTTTAACTGAATATAATCAGCTGAAATGTGTTCATTTAGATAATGTTTTCTATGATCCTTCTTGTAAATTGTCTTTAGCAATTATCTGGGAATATACCCAGTCAAGAAAAGAGGATTCTAGCTGATCTCTAGAATATAGTCGCACTGATTACACCAAAGAACCATAATAACTACCTCCCACATTAAAAAAAATAAAAACAGTAGCTTCTTACCATCAAGTGAGTACTTTATAGAACACTACAATCCCTTATCTCCTCCTTATAAACTTTAATTTATATATAAAACTATTTTGGATAAAGCCTATACACAACTATAATTTAAAGCTACTCCATTGTATTTTTCCCAATTCCAGGAGAGACAGAAGGCAGACCTAAATTAGAATGAGCTGAGGATATGGTAGGGTGGGCAGGGTGTCTTTCCTCACTGAGACCCCACGAAATGCAAGCTGGGGAAATGAAGGCTGACTTGACCAGTTTATTTTCCCTTCATGCCTTGCTGGGCTTCCTGTTAGCTGAACCCAATGGGGACCAGAGTCAAGAGGGGTCACTGAGGCAGTCCTCAGTGGAGAAGGATGGAGGGCAAGGGGAGTTAACCAACACACTGAAAAAGAGGCTTGGTCCACAGTAAAGAGATTAGAGTATCAACTCTGCCAGTGCATTTCAGAATTCAGAATATATTTTACATCATAATATAGCAAGCATATGCCTAAACACATAAGTGTTTTTTAATAACATGCTTCTTGAAACCAGGACTTACACTTAACCACCTGCAATAAAACAAAAAAAACTCATTCATTCTCTTCTGTTCCCTGTTTCGGTGCCGGTTGCAACCCATGAAATCGATTTCATAAGCCATAGTTTGAAAACCTCTGTCCAAAGCCAATCCCTCCATTTAAAAATTATAGCTTCTAGGACCTTGCAAGGTGAAGGGCCTTGTCCAAATGTATAATATATGTGTTTAGAGTGATGTGGGCGTATACACTTGTTAGAAAAAAAAAAAAAACTCAGCTCATTTCACCTATCCAAATGTTCTCTTCCAAACCACATGCAATCAGCTTGTTTTGAAAGAAGGTTTTTAGTGAAGCAGGTGTCAGGTGACACCTCAAGCTAATGACCAGTAAAATAAACAGTCTTCCTTGAGCTGTGAAAGGGGCAGAGCTTGGGGAACCAGAGGAGTGAGGTCATGATACTTGTTGCAGGGGGAGCTACTTGGGATCCAGTACCCACATCTTTAGGAGGGATGGCTGTTAGCAGGCTCACATCCTCTACCTGCAGGTAAAGCAAGGTGTCCCTGCTGTCTTGAGGAGGACACTTACTGGACAGTAGGAGGGTGGCCAATGACAGCTTCTCGTGCACTGGCGTAGAGGGCTGTGAGGCCAGCAGAGGTCACAGCCTGGCATGTAGGCTAGGTACATATCGCTGACAGTTGTACAGGAAGTCTTCCTGTTCTGAAATATTTCATCCCAGAGAAGCTCGCTTTGGTGACTTTGAAAAGTAGCAGAACTTGTTCCCTCCTTGGCAGGCGTTTGTGCATTTCACTCATTTCAAGTCAGGACTAATAGTCCTAATGATTTTGAAGGGCCCTAAATGATTCCTTTATGCTTGACCAGGATAGGCCAGGGTTCCACTTACAACCCACAACATACACACACGTTCCCCAGAAAAATAAATACTGGCGTAACCATGTTGGTGCCATGCCACTTAAAATGGCCATTTTCTTAAGTACTCATTTTAAAAGCAACTTTGTTATTTCAGCATCTGCCTTTGAAAGCTGGCTTTCTGTATCTCTGGTGGTATGTTTTCATCACAGGGGGAAAAATAAAACACTAATTCTTTCAACAGTTTGAGAGCTGACTTGTGTTTAAGAAAAGAATTAAGTCTGGAGAAAATGTATCACTCCCTGCTTTCTTGGTTCTGTATCAGAGTTTCCACAAAGCATCCTGCCCAAACTCCTGGACAGTCATCAAATGAAGAGCTCTGCCTTGCTCCATCTCCCCCACAATGATGTCTTTTGCCCGTGATCCCAGAGTTTATGAGGGTTTCTGAGCCTGCTAGGTGCTGTGTGTGTGTAGGAAACGTGTGTGTGTGTGTGTGTGTGTACATGTACTCATGTGGGTACGTGCCTATAGTCTATGGAAGATGGGGAGTGGGCAAGATGAATCAAATACAGTCAGTCCTTTAAGGGATTTATCATTCCAATGCTGAATTGTGACAGAACAGATGAAAAGTGAAATCACTATCCAAGGAAGTTATGATTGAATGAATCCAGAGGGCGGGCATTGTGCAAGACAGTCCCACGTGTTCCCATTCCAAACATCAAGCCCTTCTACCTTCTGTTGACTTTTATTCATCAATGTCAGGTTGACATGATAAATGCTTACAACTCTGCTTCCTGACCACCAGAGCAATGGCCAAGGTTGTTAACAATAGCTGCTGTTTGTGCAGGGCTGGCCTCTCCCAGGGCTGACAACACCCAAGGCACACACACCCCTTCCTTGACCCGAAGGGTGCTTTCACCACCCTACGTCACCCAATTGTAATTAGAGATTTTTCCCATGTCATTCTTGTGATAACTGATGTAGTCACTTTAAAAAAAAATCAGCAATTTTTAAATTTTGAGATAGTTTTAGATTTATAGAAAAATGGAAATGCTAAAATAGAGTTTCTGTTACACCTTACCCTGTTTCCCCCGTTGTTAACATCCTACATTACTACGTATATTTGTCACAACTAGTGAACCAGTATTGAAACATTGTTATAAATTAAAGTTGATATTTTATTCACACTTCCCTAGTGTTTCCCTAATGTCCTTTTTCTGTCTCAGGATACCATCCAGGATATCACAATACATGGAGTCATCATGTCTCTTCAGGTTCCTCCTGGTCTTGACAGTTTCTCAGGCTCTCCTTGTCTTGATAACTTTGACAATTTGGGGGAGTATTGGTCAAGTAGTTTGTAGGCTCTCCCTCCATTTGGCTTTGTCTTATCTTCTTTCCTCATTTTTAGACTGGGTGTCGTATTGCCCTTTGGGGATGTAAGCATAAACGTTGTATTGAAAGATATGTGTGTTCTATGAAGTTTGGGTATTGAAAACCAATAGAGGCTCTGCTGGGGACATGTTAATACATGGGTTATATCCATGTGAAGAGTGACTCACAGTGAACTACAGTGGATGCAGTTCCTTAAACTCGTATGAAACATAGGCTTCAGCTGCCTTAGGTACATCTGAGAATTTCCTTATTTCAGCACACAAATAGCTCAGGCATACACATCATTCAGTGTGGGCTATCTGCTATAACAAACAAGCCAAATTCTTAGTGACTTAAAATCAAACTCTAGTTCTCATTTATGCCATAGATAAAGGCAAGACTTCTGAGTGGCACTGGGCTTTTTCCAGTAGTGACTTGCACTGAGGCTTCTTTTTTCCTGAATGTGCCCTCCCCTAGGGCTTTGAAGCTCTTATCCGCATTAGTTAGTGGTCAAGAGAAGAGAGAGATCTTGGTGAATTAGGTGGCAGGTTTTAAGGGCCAGACTTAAAAGTGCTATGCGTTAATTCTGCCCACATTTCATTGGCTAGAATTCAATCACATGACACCACCCAATAGCAAAGGAGACTGGGAAATGTGGTCTTGCTATTATAACAGGAGGATAAAGAATTGGGAATTTGGGAACACACAGTAGCCTCTGCCATCCTTTGAATTTATGCCATATAAATTTCCTGTAGATAAAAGGGGATACAATGCCTGGAAAGATGCAAGCTGTTGTTTTCTTACAGATATCCCTGTTTAGATTGTGCCAAAGATGTTGGGGGTCATGGTGTCTTACGCATCAGGACTTCCGTTATAACACTGATATTTTCTTAAATGCTGAAATCTATCCTTTAAAGAAATATAGAGGGAGAAGAATGAAGACATACAAACTGGAGTTAATTATCGCACCAAACAAATGTGTTTTGCACTAAATATATATAAAATTATTAAACCAGATGATTGGAAGAAATACCTGTCATTATCTACATTTATGGAAACAGGGGCCAAGCAGAGGCTCATGAAAGGAAGCTGTACTTCAAAGCATATCTCAATCCAAAGTTAAATTCCAATGTATACCTTTCTAGAAAAAGAATGAACTGAGTCTTTCTTTCCCAAAGAGGCCAATTCTCTCTTTCATTTTTTAATGACCTTCCTCAATCTGAGCTATAGTATGTCTGGATGTTAATTGTCCAGTAGTCTAGACAGTGATGATATTATGACCAAGTTATGCACAGATAATCACTGTGTCACTGTTTCCAATGCTGCCTACACACATTGCTTCACTGAACACACTTGGCATGTGTGATTATTCTCTTGATATTTATTTTCACCATTTAAGTAGAGAAGGCCGCTTACTTAATCAAACCATCTGGTGAACCAAGCTTTTTTTTTTTTTTTAATAATTCAAGTGAAATATGAGATTCTTGAAGCTAAAAGGAAAAATAATATTAATGTGCCTCATATCTTTCTGGAAATGCTGGGGCAATCCACGCTATACTTTTCTTGCTTCACTCACCAGGGATAGATCTTACACAGGTCCTTCAAATACTTTTACTACAAATCATTCCCTCCTAGATAGGTTGGCTTACCCAAAGCCATTCTTATAAAAAAAAGACCCAGGAATTTCTGGAGATATCTTTTATTTACCCAGAATTGGGCTTTGTAATCTAGTTTCATGTGCCTACATGGCCCGCCTGGCCCAATGCACAGGTGACAGGAAAATGGACCATGGCTTGACTCTTGGGTGCATTCAAAATAAAACAATGTGTTTTTAAAAACCACCATCTTAATGAAGAATAAGGGTCGTAGGCTCCCCTGGTGGCGCAGTGGTTGAGAGTCCGCCTGCCGATGCAGGGGGCACGGGTTCGTGCCCCGGTCCGGGAGGATCCCACATGCCATGGAGTGGCTGGGTCCGTGAGCCATGGCCGCTGAGCCTGCGCATCCGGAGCCTGTGTTCCGCAACGGGAGAGGCCACAACAGTGAGAGGCCCACATACCGCAAAAAAAAAAAAAAAAAGAATAAGGGTCGTGATGTCATGACATCACTTAAACCCACCTGAAGGAGGAAGATTTTGAAATCAATGCAGAAATGAAAAACAATATGGTTTGGAAAGTGGGAGGATGTTCCAGACACAGCAGATAACAATGTTTATTTTTGGCATGGAAAGGGAAAATGATCTAAGGGACCTGGAAGAAGTTTGTTTGGCCAAGGAAAAGGCATAGCCTGGGAGTAACAAGCAGACACACAGGCTTGGCAGGGGGATGGTGTTGATACGGCAAGACTTGGGGGCAGTATAAAGGCTCCACTGTTTTACATGCTTGTTTCCACCAGTGTAATCACCTCCGGAGTCAGTGTATTACCTAAAGAAGATCCCATTACATGAACATATAGGGCTGGAAGGGGTAAAATGGAACCTTCCCCCACTCCTGTGGTATCAGCCTGCTTGCTCTCTCATGTAAAATGGAAACAAGACATTTAAGGTAAATTTAAAATTCATCTGTGCAGGTACTGAGCTTAGGCGTCTGGCAGGACAGGTGGGGTGGACCTTATGGGAGGGCGATAAAATGGGGTGCAACGGACAGCCAGGGATAAGGGACAGTCAGGAATAAGTTTCTGTAGCCTACTGGAAGGGATAGGGGCAGCTCACTGACAAGTTTGCTTTACTTCGTAATTCTGAGTGAAGCTAGCTTTTTCCAAATGTACTGGGTCACGTTGTGTACTGCCCCCCCAAAAAGGATATGTCCACTCAGAACCTGCAGATGTGACCTTACGTGGAAAAAGGGACTTTGCAGATGTAATTAAGTTAGGGATATCAAGATAAGAGCATCCTGGATTCAGTATGAAACAAGTCCTATGATAGGTGGCTTTATAAGAGAAAGGCAGAGGGAGATTCAAGATCCAGAGACACAGGGCCATGTGAAGAGGGAGGTGAATTGAAGTCATGCACCTACAAGCCAAAGAACAGCACACACACACACACACACACGCGCATGCACATACACCACATTTTGTTCATCCATTCATCTGCTGATGAACACTTGGTTGCTTCCACCTTTTGGCTATTGTGAAGAGGCAGGAACAGAGTCTTCTTCAGGGTCTCTGCAAGAAACCAACCTTGCTGGCACCTTGATTTCAGACTTCTGGCCTCCAGAACTGTGAGAAAATAACTTTCTGTTGTTTCAAGCCACAAGTTTGTAGCAATTTGTTACAGCCGCCCTGGGAAACTAATACACCAAACAAGAAACACTGAATAATGCTTATTTCCCTGCCCTAACCCATTCCATCCTCAGACTACTTGAATTTTGGCAAAATACATATAACATGAAGTTTACACCTTAACCATTTTGAGTGTACAATTCAGCAGCATTAAGTACATGCCCAAGGTTGCACAGCCGTCACCACCATCCATCTCCAGAATTTTTCATCTTCCCAAACAGAAACTCTTTACTCTTCCTGGTAACCAATATTCTACTTTCTCTTAGGATGAATACTTCTACTCTAGGTACTGCATATAATTGGGATCATACAATATTCATCCTCTTGTGTCTGGCTTCTTTCACTTAGCATAATTTCCTCAAGGTCCATTCTTGTCACAGCACGTATCAATACTTTATTCCCTTCTAATATGGGCTTCCCTGGTGGCGCAGTGATTGGGAGTCCACCTGCCGATGCAGGGGACGCGGGTTTTGTGGCCCGGTCCGGGAAGATTCCATCATGTCGCGGAGCGGCTGGGCCCGTGAGCCATGGCCGCTAAGCCTGCGTGTCCGGAGCCGGTGCTCCGCAACGGGAGGGGCCGCGGCGGTGAAAGGCCCGCGTACCGCAAAAAAAATAAATAAATAAAACTGAATAATAATCCATTATATATGCTATATACATTTTATATATGCATTTCATATATATATGCACACACACACATATATACCACATTTTATTTATCCGTTCATCTGCTGATGGACACTTGGGTTGCTTCCACCTTTTGGCTATTGTGAATAATGCTGCTGTGAAGATGGATAAACACGTATCTCCTCATCCTCAAATTCTTTTACTTCCCCTTTGTCACCTCTCTTGAACTCCTTCATCTCTCACTTTCTTCTAACTGGACTCATCCCTAGACCAGGCTCCTTCTTCCTCAGTAATGCCCTTTGCAGTGAAAGCAGTGAAGACGTAGGGTTTCTATAAAGATATTTAAGTGAGATTTAGGGGTGGAACCCAATGGCTGTTGGAGCTTGGGGGTAGGGGTAGGAAGCAGCAACTGAGGGATATCTTGATGTTGTATTTGCATAGCAAGCACAATGTTTTGACTTATAAGCTACAGATCAATAAAAATAGTTAGATGCCAGCAATAAAAATAGTTAAGTCTGATAAAAAAGGCTACTATTTACATTTTATACAAGATCAAGAAAGCATCAGTCATCCATGTCAAGGATTATTAATACTGCCTTTCTTTGAGGTGACTTGAGAGATGTTATGGAGGCTTAAACTGGGTGTCTCCCCACCATCCTCGATACTTAACCGAAGTTAATGGTAACCGTAAAATTTACCATCCAATAAAGTGGAGTGAAAGGTGAGATATGAGCAGTTACCCCCAAAGACAACTGGCCCCAACTGGGGTTCATCCAGGCAAAGGGCTGTGTGGGCACCCTGCTGAAACTCACCTCCTCCAGCCCACACCCTCTGCCCTCAGGACCCACAGTACCCTCGTTATTCCCATACAGGTGTCACAGATAGAGCATAACGTCTTCAAACATATCTTCTGTGATATAGAATCCCAAGCTACCTAATAACATGAGATATACACTATGCCCAAGCCAAAGACGTATGATGTGAAATTTACTCTGCTTCCTCATTCTTCCTGCTTGCTTTATTTCTTCCCTGAAAATGAGAGATAGCTAATGACAGCCAAAGTAACTCCAAAACATAAAAATGATTATTCGCCATACCACTTGCAAAGAGTCAAAATTTTGTGTTATTAGCCTATTGTATGTCCTCCTACTTGTGAAGTTTTTATTTTGGGGGAAACTAGTGTTTTCATGGCCTGGAGAACAATCTCACACAAATAGCACAAGTATTCTGTGCTAGGAATAGCAAAAGCTTACCTCTGATGGGGGAAAATTCTAGCTTCTATTTATTTATACTGCTTTTTTTCCCTCAACAGTTGCTGCTCTCTATAATTTCAATATTTGCAAAAATAGCAGTTATGTAAACATTAATGCATAAAAAACTATCATTTCGATGTAGCCTGCAAATCCTGGAAGCTAAACATTAAGGAATCATGAGATTTTTTCCCTCTAAACAAGAGAAGGGAGTTCTCTATTTTTTATCCCTAAAACGTACCCTTCACAGCTTTTCAAGTTCCAATTGTTAAGCAAGCCTGAATTACCATTAGTATTGCAGTTTAGTAAATGTTCGTTTTCCCTCTCTGCCTCCGATCAGACGAATCTGTCTTTGCCCATAGCAGATTTGTATATTTTGTTTCTGTATTTGCTGATTTTCCAGTGTTAAGCATGGACTCTTCCTTTCTCTGTCAACATGAATGTTCCTTTTCTAACCATAATATAATAAATATATGCATCCAAGTTAGGCTAGCTTTGAAAAACATAGTATCAAATAAATTCAATGATCCCTTTGGCTTTCATAAATTCACAGGCACGTGCCAACAGTGGGAGGAAAAAACCTTATATTCTGAGTAAAAATTCATTCCCAGGAGAGCTCACAAATTTGTGATAAGACTGATGTATTCTAGAAGGTGTTGGACCAACAGAAAAAAAAAAGAGGGGGGGAGTGGTAGAGAAATTTACAAAAGCCAAAGCACAGGTGAGCTGTTTATCTGTGGGTATTAGGACCCCCAGGCTGGAGCAGAGATCTCTCACTATGTCTGCCCATCGGTTGGCCTTACATCACCACAGGCTTGCCTCCTCGAAATCCGTGGGCTTACCTAGAGCTACATCCTTCAGAGGATGGGATCCTCTGAAAACTCCAGAAGCCCTCAGTCCCCACTACCGATAGTCACAATGAACTTAAGGAATCTTTACTTTTTATATGATGGACACTTGAACCCATATGGCTGAGTCCATGGTGTCCAGCAGCTATAACAATTATAGTAACCATTCATTCCATCTGCCTTCATTGAGTTTCTACCATGTGTAAGACACTATGCTAAAATCCTTTGCCTAAAAAGAGTGGATAGTCTAATAGGTCTAGCGATAGAGGGGATAGTGAAACCACATGTAGAGGAAGTCAGGAAGGGCTAGTTTTCCCTGGAGAAGTGGAGAGAGCTTCATAGAAGAGGTGCCCTTTAAGTTGAGCCTTAAAAGATGAGCAAGAAGGCAGCTGATATAGAAGGCAAGTGGGGTAGAGGAATGAAGAAGAAAAACCAGGAAGTTTAATGCTTAGACTCCTAGAAGAAGAGTAAATAAGCTTCTTTGACTATAGCTAAGGATGCAATGAGTAGAAGGAAAGACAATGTATTTCAAGAGAGGTAGACTGGAGCCAGATAGTAACTTGCTAATTATTTCTTAAATAAATGAATGTATGAATAAATATTTTTTTTTTAAAAAAAGATACTTTCCTCCTGGAAGTATTTAGAAAGCAATGGTTAATGACATTAAAAGAGATAGCTCGTTGGTTTTGGGGGGTGTTATGGACTGAATGTATATGTCCCTCCCCAAATTCCTACTTGAAACTCTGATGGTATCTGGAGATGGGGCCTTGGGAGGAAATTGGAGTTTGATGAGGTCATGAGGATGGGACCCTCATGATAGGATTAGTGCCCTTATGAGGAGAGACACCAGAGTGTTTACATTTGATTCCTCCCCTCCTCCCCACCGAAATGTGAGGACACAAAATGAAGGCAGCTGTCTACAAGCCAGGAAAAGGAACCTCATCAAGAATTGAATTGGCTGGTACTTCCAGCCTCTAGAATTGTGAGATATAAATTTCTGTTGTTTAAGTCACCCGGTCTATGATATTTCATTATGACAACCCAAGCTGAAAAAGACAGGCTATATTTTAAAATAATATTTTGAAATCGATGTCAGTTTTACACTGAGGATTTGGGAAGCAGAGTTGCTAAACAGCTAAAATATCTCAAATTCGGGATATTTGGGAGAATATACATTTAATATATGGGAGAACAAATTTGTTAAAAGAGAACATCAGTGTTTGTTGAATTATAAAGTAGGTGCCTGAGAAATGTGTCTAAGTAAATGAAAATATATAAGGAAACAGTGGCCCATGTTTTTAGACCACAGATTATTTTCCAGTAGACGGTAAAGGGGAAGTGATGAGACTCCAGCAAGTATTGGCATGAACCAGATAAAAATGACATTTTAGAAGACAAAGCTGATCTCATAAGAGCAGTTTCATGTTCACAGACTTAGAAAACAAACTTCTGGTTACCAGGGGGAAGAGTATGGGGGGGAAATAGTTAGTGAGTTTGGGATTGACATGTACACACTGCTGTATTTAAAATAGATAACCAACAAGGACCTATTCTGCAATGGCCTATATGGGAGAATCTAAAAGAGAGTGGAAATATGTATATGTATAACTGAATCACTTTGCTGTACACCTGAAACCGACATGACATTGTTAATCAACTATACTCCAATATAAAATAAAAAGTTTAAAAAGAAAAGGCAGTTTCGTGTTGTAGAGGAAAAACTCACTCCTCCTGTGTCTCCCTTACTCATACTGTGACCACACCTCACTTCACTTTTGACATCATATGTATGGGTTTTATACACATCAAGCTGGGACACGAGCTGGGTGCCCTACAATTCAACTCAGTCCTGATGCTGTCTACCTAGAGATAGGATCAGGTTCCACAGGCTAAGGACTCAGTGCTACAAGACTGACTCCAACCTCCCTGCACACTTCAGATGCCAATCTCAAGCCCAGGTGGTCACCTGTCCTTCTGCCCTACTGACTACAAATCAGAAATTCCCACAATCCCCTTCTCAGGCTAAATCAATTTGCTAGAGAAGCTCACAAAACTCAGGAAACCAGTTTCCTTATTAGATTACTGGTTTATTACAAAGGATATTAAAGGATAAGAATAAACACCCAGATGAAGAGGTACATAGGGTGAAGTCCAGAAGGATCCTAAACAGAAAAATTTTTGTTCCAGTGGAGTTTGGGGAGCACCACCCTCCTGGCACATGGGTGTTCACGAAGCTGGAAACTCTCTGAATTCTGTAGTTCAGGATTTTTATGGAAGTTTCTTTCCATAGGCCTGATTGGCTAACTCAATGGCCATTGGTGATTGAACTCAGTTTCCAGCTCCTCTCCCCTCCCCAGAGTTTGGGTGTGGGGAGGAGATTGGGCTGAAAGTTCCAATCTTCTAATTACAAGGTTGGGTCCCCCAGCATCCAGCCCCCATCAGGAGGTTACCCAATGGCTTTCCAAAAGTCACTTCATTAACATACACTCAAGTGTGGTTGAAAGTTGCTTTTCATGAACAACGAAAGATGTTCCTTTCACCCTTATTGTTTTAATCACATAGGAAATTCCAAAGGTTTTAGGAGCTCTGTGCCAGGAAAAGGGATGAAGACCAAATATATATTTCTTACTATACATCACAATATCACACATACATTTTAAGCTAATTCTAAAAGATGATGTTGCTGTAATTAGTGTCTTAACGAATGAGTTTTATGTCATTTATCACATTTCATAGTGTTTGAAAAATAAGCTGTTAACTGAGCACAAATTAGTCTTGAGAGTAGCTTTTTAGAAATTAATTTTTTTTTTAAGACTGTGATAAACCAGATGATTAGTAATAAAACTGATAATTGTGAAATTTGCAGAATTTGATCTTTGGCTATAATTCATAGAATAATTCCTCATAAAAGAAAATTAAATGTTAGTAAAGTGTTTAATTTTAAAGATTATTGTCTGACAATTGATTTTTTAAGAAGGAAAAAAACTGAATTTATATTAAAAGCAAACAATTGTATTATAATATCAGTGGAAAAAAATTGTTGTTTTAAATGACCACAGGATCATTAAGTTACATCCTTTGTGGAAGATGGGTCCCAAGCCAGAGTTTTAAACTCTATTAACTGTCTTCCTCTTAATACAGGATATTTTGGGAATGTGTTTTAGTTTTCCCTACAAAAAAATTATTCCACTCTGTAAATGAAACTTACTTTCTTTAATATATGGGAGAGTAAAGCCCTAAGCCAATCAGATTTAACTCTGTCCTTAAAAATTGTCAAATACACACATACCCACTTGCACACATACACGCACATACACACACTAGCGGAAAGAAATAGCATGCATTGATAGTTGTTTCTCTGGACAGTAAAGAAAAAAAATTCTCCAAAACCCTCCAAGGTTCTGACCAACAATAACAGTAATTTGTAGACTTTTCTTTAAGAATTTGCTTTATTTTAATTTTTATTATTTTAAAATTTATTTAGCTTTTAAGTAGGTAATATATGCCTGTGGAAAAAATATAAAAAACACAAGAGAACACCCTAAAAGTTGAGTCTCCCTCTACACCTCCTCAAGTCACCCGATTCCCTGCTTCAGAGTTAACTATTGTGAGTGGTTTTTAAGAATCATCCCAGATATATTCTATAACAACTTAACAGCAATTATTGTGCTGTCCAGTAGAAATATTGATAGAATGTGACCCCCAAGTGCAATTGAAAATTTTCTAGCAGCTAGGTTTAAAAAGTAAAAAGAAACTGGTGAAATTTATTAATATATTATTTTTATTTGGCCCAATATAGGCAACATGTTATTTCAACATATAAACAGTATAGAAGTATGAATGAGATATTTTATATTCTTTTTTTTTCTCCCAAGACTTTGAAATCCAGTGTATGTGTACACTCACAACACATCTCAATTCGGACCACCCACACTTCACTTTAAAAGTGGGTACTATCTTGAACAGCACAGTTCTATCAAGTTCCATAATGTCTAAGAATCTTTTTTTTTAAGGAATTAAGAAGAATTTTTTTTAATGCTCACATACAATATACATCGTTCTTCATTTTCTTACTCTTTTAGACATAGGTACAGAGTTACATACATATAAGTAAACACATTACATAAAAACTAGAAAATACACAGAAGAAAAATTTTAAATCATCTATAATGCTGTTTTAGTGTTTTAGTATAGGTACAAGGATAATTCTGACGCTTCTGGAACAAGTGTAGAATATAAACAAAATTTAGTCAAAGCCTTATAGGTCTTAGAAGGCTGCCCAAAATGTCAATCAGTTAAAATTTTGTATTGTGAGGTGAGGGGATTCACTAACCAATAGTAAATATATATTTTTTGTTTGAAATGTGAAGTCTCTCTTTCTATCTCTCTCTCCTTTCCTACCAGTCAAATGGAGAGCCAATGTGGAACATTGTTAACAACTGGATTTTTTTTTTTTTTTTTAGCTTCAGTTTTATTGTTTGTTCTGTAGCTGGGGAGGGGACCACGCAGTACACTTCATTGTATACCATGCATTGCCTTTGAAAACCAGGGTAAAAGGGCTTCTTCTTTGCCTGAAGCCAATTTCTGCCTTCATACAGCTGTGTTTGGATATGCAGATGTGGCACAGAAATTTGGAAAATTACCACGTGAAATTATTGTTTATCTTTTCTTCTCAGGGGAACAAAGTTTTAAAGAAGCTTTTCACTGAAGAATAAAAATCTCAGTGTCTAGCTAACTATGAAGTATGCATTTTAAAATCATGATATTCGGTGCCATGGAAAGAACACCAGGCCAGGAGTCAGAAACAGTCCTCCAGCTTGTAGTGTGACCTGGAAGCGTTCATTTGTAAAGCTAAAAGCTTGTTATCTGAAGACTTATAAAGTAATGAATAACAAATAACCAATATAGAATGAAGGGGGGACATCACTATAGACCCTACAGATTAAAGGATGAAAGTATTATGAACAACTTTATGTTAGTAAATTTGAAAACCTAAATGAAATAGACAAGTTCTTTAAAAAATGACAACTTACTGAAATGGGCATGTGAAGAAATAGTTCCGTAACTCTTAAAGAATCTGAACCCATAATTTAAAATCTTTTCAAAGAGAAACCTCTTGGCCAGGATTGGTTCACTGGCACATCCTACCAAGCTTTTAATAAAGAGAATAACACCAATTTCACACCACCTCTTCCAGAGAATAGTACAGGAGGAAGCACTCCCCAATATGTTTTGAGGCCAGCACAACCTAGATAATAAGACCTAGAAAGGACGTTTTGAGAATGGAAAATTACAGGCTGCTCTCAGTCACAAGAATCACAAGATGCCTATGATGAACATAAGGTGCAAATATCCTAAACAAATTTTCAGCAAAATAAATCGAGCTCCCAAAACAAATCAACCAAAAAACCAGGATAATTTGTCATGACAAAGTTTGTTGTAGTCCAGGAATGCAAGATTTTTTTAACATTACAAAGTTGGTCAATGTAATTTGTAACAGTAACAGAAAAGTGAGGGGGTGGATATTATCTCAGTGCATAACATGGGACTTTTAAAGCTACAGTAATTAGGAGTACATGGAATTGGGGGCCAGAATAGATGAAAAGGCCAGTGGAGCAGAGTGGAGAGCCTAGAAACAAATCCATGTTTACAGGAACACTTGATTTATGGGAAAGGTGGCCCTTTAGAGGAGTGGAGAAGGGACAGCTTTTCAGTAAATGGTCCTGAGAGAATTGGCTAGTCGTATGGAAAAAAAATGCATCTTGATCTCTACCTCACACCGTACATGAAAGTCAGTTCAAGTGGGTTGTAGATCTCGGTGTGAAAGGCTGAAGGCAGAAACCTTTAGAAAATAATGGAGGAGAATATCCTTACGGCCATGCCATAGGGCAGGTTGTAAAACGTCATCAAAAATCACTGTAGAGGTATGGTACTGGCACAAAAACAGAAATATACATCAATGGAACAGGATAGAAAGCCCAGAGATAAACCCACGCACATATGGTCACCTTATCTTTGATAAAGGAGGCAAGAATATACAACAGATAAAAGACAGCCCCTTCAATAAGTGGTGCTGGGAAAACTGGACAGCTACATGTAAAAGAATGAAATTAGAACACTCCCTAACACCATACACAAAAATAAACTCAAGATGGATTAAAGACCTAAAAGTAAGGCCAGACCCTATAAAACTCTTAGAGGAAAACATAGGCAGAACGCTGTACAACACATATCACAGCAAGATCCTTTTTGACCCACCTCCTAGAGAAATGGAAATAAAAACAAAAATAAACAAATGGGACCTAATGAAACTTAAAAGCTCTTGCACAGTAAGGGAAACCATAAACAAGACAAAAAGACAACCCTCAGAATGGCAGGAAATATTTGCAAATGAAGCAACTGACAAAGGATTAATCTCCAAAATTTACAAGCAGCTCATGCAGCTCAACATCAAAAAATCAAACAACCTAATCCAAAAATGGGCAAAAGACCTGAATAAACATTGCCCCAAAGAAGATATACAGATTGCCAACAAACACATGAAAGGATGCTTAACATCACTAATTGTTAGAGAAATGCCAATCAAAACTACAATGAGGTAGTTTGACCTCACACTGGTCAGAATGGCCATCATCAAAAAATCTGACCTCACACCGGTCAGAATGGCCATCATCAAAAAATCTATGAACAATAAATGCTGGAGAGGGTGTGGAGAAAAGGGAACCCTCCTGACTGTTGGTGGGAATGTAAACTGATACAGCCACTATGGAGAACAGTATGGAGGTTCCTTAAAAAACTAAAAATAGAACTACCATATGCCCAGCAATCCCATCATGTACCCTGAGAAAACCATAATTCAAAAAGAGACATGTACCACAATGTTCATTGAAGCTCTATTTACAATAGCCAGGACATGGAAGCAACCTAAGTGTCCATCAACAGATGAATGGATAAAGAAGATGTGGCACATATATACAGTGGAATATTACTCAGCCATAAAAAAAGAAACTGAATTATTTGTAGTGAGGTGGATGGACCTAGAGTCTGTCATACAGAGTGAAGTAAGTCAGAAAGAGAAAAACAAATACCATATGCTAACACATATATATGGAATCTAAAAAAAAAAATTGGTTCTGAAGAACCTAGGGGCAGGACAGTAATAAAGACGAAGACGTAGAGAATAGACTTGAGGATACGGAGAGGGGGAAGGGTAAGCTGGGACGAAGTGAGAGAGTGGCATGGACAACTATGCCATGCTAACACACCATTGTAGACCAATTATACTCCAATAAAGATGTTAAAAAAATAATCACTGTAGAGAAGACTGATAGAGTGGTACACTAAAATAAGTAGTACACTAAAATAAGAACTTCTGACCAAGAAACAGCATTGAGAGGTGAAGAGGCAACCATGTGAGGGGTTGGGGCCATGAGATACACAACTGACAAAGGCCTGTGTCCCTGATGCGTAGAGAATTCCCACAGAACAACAAGAAAAAGATAACCTAATTGAGAATGGGCAAGAGACTTGACCAAGCCCTTCACCAAAGATGCTTTCCAAGTGGCCAGTGAAAATACAAGCAGGCGCTCAGCCTCATTCGTGGCGGTGTGCAAATTAGAATACAACGAAATAGGACCTCACAACTCACTCTTCCAGGACGGCTCCGGAGCAGTGCTGGTGGGCAGTCAGCTTGGAGAACCGTTTAACAAGACTTATGAAATCATGGGAGGGCGTCTGCCTCGACACATTCACTTGTGTGCCGGGATACACGTACAGAAACCATTTAACAACATTCTTTGTGACCAGAAAACTAGAAACAGCCAAAATATTTACCATCAGTAGCGCCTAGAAGTTATAAAATATGAATGCGGTGGAGTGCTGCGTGACAGTGGAAACGAGCCAGCCAGAGCCCCACGGTCACACACACAATGTTGGTGCAGAAATCCAGACGCCAAATAGCACAGCGGGGGTTCCCACTTGTAAACTTCGAAGCAGGGGTGCAACAGCGCAGAGCAGCCGAAAGCTCTTCTGCCGAGACTGGAGCTGGAGCTTAAGGACACACTGAAGTTCAAGAACTTTCACCAGCTCACCTTCACCTCTGCTAAGGGCCCCGGGGCAGAAGGGACTAGGTGTGCGTGCAATGGACGTTCTTACCTTCTGTCTCGGTCATCCTACGTTTTCGCCTCTAAGCAGCACATCGAGAGGGTCCGACTGAGGCAGCAGGCCTTCCGGGGTCAGATCAGGGAGGGGGGCCCAGGCCCTCTGGAGCACCCTTTCCTTGTTCCCATGGCCGGGATTACCCCCCCCCCCTTTTTTTTGTTTTCTCCAGGTTTGTGGGTCTGTGTTGTCATTTGGGCGCTTTGCCCTGCGATGAGCATCTTGTCACACTCTGTGACACTGCCTCTCTCCGGGGTGGCCCGCCCTGTGGACGGGTTTCTTGCCCTGCATGCTACCCACTCATCATGCACCGCCAGGGCCCCGTCAGGAACTTACTGGGACGGATCTGCTTGTAACTCCTGGACCCACTGGAGACTATGGGGCATCTGCTGCCGTCGAGGGGAGCTGGGGGCAGAGGAGGCACCCGGGGCTGTGAAGGCACAAGGGCTCTGCGCGTCCCACCCACCCCCCAGCCCCCACCCCCGTCGCGTGAAGGTCTGTGGGCCCCAGGAGGAGAATGGTCCGCACACGAAGGCTTCCGACCAGGAGGGTCATTTTCCATTTGTCCTGACGTTGGTGAGGATTTGGCCTCAGCGCGGAGCATGGACGAGAAGGATAGGCGAGTCCCCAGCAGCGCGGCCAGGAGAACAGCAAGGGCAGGCTGCCGGGCCTGTGTGTCCCACCCCGGGGGTGGCAGGGGCAGAGCCGCCGGGACAGGAGTGCGCCCAGTGCGCCCAGAGGGCCGGCGAGGGGGTGGGCCGGAGGCGCCAGCCAGGGGCCCTGGCGCCCAGTGAATTTCAGGCGCTGTCGATGGGGTGGGTGCGTAGTGGAGCGCTGGCCTCACGTTCCCGGGAAAGGGCCGCGCTTGGCCTGCCTTCGGAAGAAGACGTGGCCTGGCGCCCAGCCCGTCCCCGCCGCTGCCTCTGCCCTGGACGCCGCCCTCCCTCCCTGTCTTCTGTGCCCGCCTCCTGCATGCACACATCCAGACTCAGGACTGGCCACAGCGGGCAGTCTCACTGTCGTCCGCATCTCTTACCTCGTTCCTGGAGAGAACGTTGATCAAGCAGGTTTAGAGTCCACCCTCCCTTGTCCCGTGTGGTCACAGCTCCTGGCCCGGCCGCCTGCCGTGACCCGAGAGCCCAGGGACGGTGCCCGGGGCGCAGCGGCCCAGAACTCCGGCTCAGTCTCACTTTTGCAGCCGGTGGGGACGGGTCTGTCTGGGCCCGTTCGTCCGCTGGGGTCACCCTGCTGGCCTCGGGCCACCTACTCCTCGGCTTTCTCCTCCGAGCCCTGGGGTCTGTCCTCAGCAGCCTTCCCGTCTCAGGACCCACCTGTAGCCAGCGTCGGGGCCGGGGTGCTCCGCCCTGCATGCATCTTGCATTTTACGGTGTTACGTCTTGGTTTACGTGCTTTGTACCACGCGGGTACCTTGTACGAGGAAAGTTCACCGCAATTTGGACACCCGTAAAAGACGCATGGCTCGATTTCAGCACACATGACTTCAGCTCCGGTTTGAAAAGCAGCAAACGTTGGCCAGAAAGGGTAGCGGCTCCTCATGCAGCGTTGCCTCGTCTGGTTCCGCCGAGGTTGGAGCCGTCGAGGACGTTCGCTCCCGCGTGGACGCGAGAGGCTTCTTGCCCAGGAAGCAACTGTGGCGCATCCTGCAGGGTCACCAGGCTCGAGTGTGGCTTCGTCCAGGCCACTGGCACGGTCATCGAGGGTGTTGGGCCGTTGGGAAGACCTCAGGCCGTGAGCTTTGCTCTCACGGTGACAGGACAGGCGGCGAGTTCAGCTCCTGCGCCTGCGCCCCCCGCCCCCCAGAATCACTCTGCCCTCTGCCGACGCGTTCCACGCAGCCTTGATTCTGTGTTCGAGGTATCATAGCAACACCCGCTTCAGCCTGAAGATGTCTGCTCTTCGGGAACCTCGCGCAAACCCGGAGGAGGTACAACTGCACTGTCACCTCTGCTGCGCCAGCGTCCGGGGGCTGCCAGTTGAAGCAGGATAGCGGCGGGATTGGCGTTTGGGGGCTGCAGTGACACCCCCCCCCCCAGTGGGGAGGGGACACCTGGGGAGGGGGGAGTGCCGGGAGCCTCATCTTGTCCTGGGCCCGTTCCCTTCCCCCGTCACCTGCTGTGCCATCTGGGGTGGCAGCTCTTGGGGGCTGCCAGTGTCTATACAGCCTGAGTGATGGTTTCTACTTCAATAGTGTTAGGAGGGCGAAGAAAATATATAAATGTCACCGGAGCTGTGCCACCCGGAAAGGTGATGGGTGGATGCCCCACTGTGCTCCTGGATGCGGTGGGGGTGGGGGCATGGCTCACCGTTTTTTCTTTTTAACTTTTTCCCATTACCTGATTTTCCCTCAATAATAGTCACCTGAACAAGAAATACAGCTTCCCGTGCTTTTCTAAAGTTTGGCTGGGAGAGGGAAAGGTAAGCTGGGACAAAGTGAGAGAGTGGCACGGACATACACACACTACCAAATGTAAAATAGATAGCTAGTGGGAAGCAGCCGCATAGCCCAGGAAGATCAGCTCGGTGCTTTGTGACCACCTAGAGGGGTGCGGTAGGGAGGGTGGGAGGGAGACGCAAGAGGGAGGAGATATGGGGATATATGAATATGTATAGCTGATTCACTTTGTGATACAGCAGAAACTGACACACCATTGTAAAGAAATTATACTCCAATAAAGGTGTTAAAAATAAAATAAAATAAAATTTGGCTTAAAAGAATTATATGAAATTCAAATTTCAGGGTTTATAAATAAAGTTGCGTTGGAATACAGCTACACTCATTGGTTTCCTATTGACTGTGGTTGCTGTCATGTGATAAGGGTCAAGTTGGATACTTGTGACAGAGACCACAGGGCCCACAGAACCTGAAATATTTATCATCTAACCCTATAGGGAAAATGTTTGCCACCCCTTGATTTAGAGCATTTGAAAACAAGTAGAAGTTTGCAGAAAGACTAGGTACAGTTTATTAAAGCATTTAGAATATGCCAGGCAATGCAGCAAGTGATTTGGTTGATTTTTGAAAAATACAGCAACCTCATAAAGTAGGTAGTAGTATCAGGCCCAATTTTTGAGATAAGGAAACTCATGCTTACCCAGGACATGGCCCTCAGGCTTGCCACACCACAGAAAAGTGGTAGAAGCAGGATTTGATTCCAGGGTTCTCTGATACAGAGCCTGTGCCTTTAACCTCTGCTCCAGAGCACTAACCTTCCCCCATACCTCACTTAAAAGACAGGGATCCTTTCTGCAAAGCAGAAAGGTTCAATCTGCCTTAGGAATTACCAACAGAGTGATTTATGACTTCAGGACTATGAACGGTAACTCAAATTGACCTATTCAGCTTGAATCCACCCATCTACAGAATGTGTAACACAAAAGAGAAAAGTTAAAGAAAGTTATATATTTAAAGTAGCAAACAATATCTCACCACACTGCAGACACAGAATGGTTCCACAAAGCACCCACCAATGGGTCTCCATCCATTCATGACCAAATTGTCACCAGTACAGAGTAAAATTAAAAATAATGAAGACAACAAACTGAGCTTGACATGGAACTAAATTATTCGGCTTAAAGCTAATCCTTTATTGTGAGATTATATCCTCTCAAATTTTTAGTGTAAAATATATCCTCTGTTATGAATAATCATGCTATACCATAAGTTTTTTTTTACTTAATGTACTTACTTGACAAAAAAAAAATGTAGACAACTCTATTTTGGTCCTTTATTTTTTTAATGTCTTGGTCTGTGGAAATCTTAGTCTGGGAATCTCTGGTTTACATGTCCTTTGACCCAGTAATTCAACTTCTAGGAAATGATCTTCCAGAAATAATGTATGCCATAAGAAAAAAAAATGTAAGCAAAAACATACAGTGCAGCATTATTTGTAGAAAGCAAAATCTCAAAATAAAATTATGGAATACTTAAATTATCATAGGACAGTACAGTCATATGATGAAATAGAATGTGACCATCAAAAATCCCTTGTGTAATTTATCTAATGACGTGGAAAATGCTCATATATAATGTTAAGAGGAAAAGAAAGAAATAACACACATATATAATATGATCGCAACTTCATGAAAATTAAATGTACAATCATAATATATGAAAACAAAGCCTAAATGTATTTACAGTTAGGTATTTTTTTAGATCAAGAATATTTTCTTCAACTATCTTCTTTTCTAATTAGCCTGACCTTTTTTCATAAATACCCATAATTGCATGTGAAATCTGTTTTTTGGCCCTTTGCCTTTCACTTTCTCTTCCATCGTTCTCATCCTTGTGTCCTTAACTTCTGTATTCTAGAACTCACTGCTATTCTTGGCAATGTCAATTCTGCAGTGAACAGTGAGTAATTAAGCTTTTGATCCTACTTGATGTTTTCTTTCTTTCCAATACTTCCTGTTCCATCTAGGTATCTATTTAGGTCACTATCATCTCAGCACAGCTTTTAGCTGCTGCCTTGGAGAGACCATATATTTTTGCATCCCAATTGCTAAATTATTTTCTTCTGGTTACCTTGGTAAACAGTGTTTAGAAGGCTTCCTCGGAATACGTTCCTCAGAATGACACATCTTTCCTCTGGACCTAGAGTAATTATTGTAGGTTGTGTTTTATCCAGTTTATTCCAAACTGAAGAGAGATCTCAGCAGACCCAGTGTTTGCTGATGGGAATAGGTGGCCCTCGCCCCGTGCTTCTCTCACCGTCCACATGATCAGCCCCTTCTCCGATCCACGGCCGGAGGACTGGGTGACATTGGACCCTGTTCCCAGTGCGCGGCTGTGTTCCCTTATTCGGAACTGAAGTGAGATCTACCCCTATTGGGGTCTCTGCCACCAAGAACCAATGATGAGAGCAGATTTCCTGGGCTGAAGGCCACCAGGCCTCTTAGGGTGCCCACTTAAACTTTTTCATCCATCTTCACTGTAACAAGTTGAGTTGCATCCTCCAGAAACCCCTATGTTGACATCCTAACCCCCAGTAGCTTAAAATGTGGCCTTCTTTGGAAATGTGACCTTCTTTGGAAATAGGGTCATTGCAGATATAATTAGTTAAAATAAGATAAGGTCCTTAGGGAGGCCTAAATCCATTATGGCTGGTATCATTATAAAAAGGGGAAATTTAGAAACACACACACACACACACACGGAGAACACCATGTGAAGATGAAAGCAGAGATCAGTGTGATGATCTTCTACAAGCCAAGGACTCCAAGACTGCCAGCAACCTTCAGACTAGGGGAGAGGGATGGAACAGACTCCCCCTTACAGCCTCAGAAGGAATCAACCCTGCTGATACCTTGATCTAGGACTTCTGGTCTCCAGAACCACAAGACAATAAATTTCTGTTGTTTAAGCCACCCATTGTGTGGTGCTACGTTCCAGCAGCCCTAGCAAGCTACGCACTTACCTAAGCCCCTCTACCCTCTGTGATCAGGCCTTGGTCAACTGAGGCCAGATCACAGCTGAGGCCTTTCCCCAGCTCCATTCCCACCAACTAACAATTCCTTACATACACTGTACTGCTTCTCTACTCCCACAGGCTCTCCTCTGCCTGGAATCCACCCGCAATCCTCACCCCGACCCTTTACACCCTTGCCGTGCTTGTCCCTTCCTGACTTGAAGATTCAGCCCAAAAGTCCAGGACCACCTCCTCCAGAAAGCCTTAGCTGGGTTAGATGCCTTTTCTAAGATGACCAACCGCCTTCATTTGTCTGAGGCTGAAGAGGTTTCTGTACTTTCAGTGCTAAAAACAAGAAGGTCTTGGGCAAACCAGGACAAGTTGGTGACCGTACCTTTCTCAGGGTTCCCATAATTCCCTGCACAAAACTTTCTACATTTTTTTCTTCCTAAACTTATATTAGGATGATCTGATCTGATCAGACCCACACTAGATCACATGCTCCTTCTGAGCAGTGTTTTCTGACACCCGTATCCCCAGCACTTCAACATAGCAGGTGCTCTGTTAAGGTTTCTAAATGAATGAAAGATTAAAAACTTGCCAAATCGCCTCAGGGTTACCCTGGCACAAATGCAGTTATCCATTCATTTACTCAACATGCATCCATGAACCGCTATGCTCCAGGAACCATTCTCCACTTGTAGCTTTTACATCCTCCTTGACTAAGGAACCAAAGACCTCAAAGTAACATGACTCTAGAAATGTCCTATGAAATACCTACTTTGTTTAATAGATATGCCAAAAGTAAACCATGACTGCTTAGTACACTAACAAAGTCATTTTCCAACAGTCAAAATCCAAAATTGATAAGTTCCTTGGAAGACTGAACTTCATCTAATTGTTGTTTAATTGTTACAAGTTTTGTTAATTAAGTCTAACCTTCACACCAGAAGTTGCTCTAAATCCCCCTTTTTAATTGATAGCATACAAATAGAAAAATGATTAATAAGAATACTTTCCTGAGAAATGATTATGTAGCATTGTGGAATACCTCTGTTTTAAGTCAATAGTGAACATCTTTACAATGTAACTGTAGTCCTCCAAAGGCATTGTGAATATCTATTAGCATTTTACTGAATGAAAAGACTTTTTTCTGTTATAAAAAATTCTGCAAGGAATATCATTTTAAGAATATGTTTTTGTACATCCTGATTGATTCCTTTAGAATAAGTTCTTAAGAGTGGGATTTTTCAGGTCAAAATACATTTTGGAATTCCTTGGATTTAATTATTCCATATATTTTTCTAGCCTTTGAAGACAATAAAAATATTTACTGACAATAATGGTCTTCTTGTATGAACTTGTATGGATACTTTTCATTCTTCTTTAAGTTTCACAGTTCACAGTTTCATTTAATTTGAAAGGTAATTTCATCGCAGGTCAAGAATCTTTTTGATGACAAGATGTTTATTTTTACCTAAAAGAGGATTACAGTGAAGATGTTCCATCTTAAGTTAAGTACAAAAGTTCTCTCTCTATTTACATTGTTTAGCAGAAAAATAGTTTGAAAATGTAGGGTGGAGACAAGTTGAATGAGCTAAAAGTACCAACGGTATTTTAGCTGTCTCACTGAAGAGACATTCCAAAATCTTGCAGCACAAGAAATACTTTGAAAGTCGGCCTTAAACTTAATCCCATAGGAGGGAGACTTGGCAAGCAAGTCAGCATCTTTCTTGTAACCCTAACAAGTTCACAGATTCCAGTAAGCTTCCATGCATTTTGCAATCCAGATTCTACCCCATGAATCTTTCTTTCTTTAGAGTTTATGAAATTTTCTAATTTTCCTAAAACATCATACAAATCCTCTAACTGGTATATATCTTTCAATCATAAAAGTGCCATTTCGATTTATAGTCTCCGAAATCAATAAAGTCTCCCCTCCCCAAGTAAAAGGGAGAAGGATCTGGAATCACTTAATGAAATGTACCTAATAATAATATGACAACAACATGCCACGTTATCATAGCTCAAACTAAGCTGACACAGCCTGGTCAGGACTTGGCTATCTTTGAAACAAAATCACATTCTTCAGGAAGTGGTGTTGGTAACTCAATAAGCAGCAGCTGTTCCTGGATCTTTGAAAAAAATGTTTCATCATTTGAACGGTGTTCTGTATCCAGCTCTATGCCCCATTATAACTGAGGGCCAACATGGAAAACTCTAGTTTTTATAATGATTGGAAAACCTCTGGGCTAATAAATACACGAAAAAGTTTTTTTGCTCTTAATCTGAGGAGCCTATCTCAATTTCGATATACTTTGTTCAAATCAATTTCTCTGTAATGTTAATTTGCACTTATTACCCAGAAATTCCATGCACATAAAATGATTGCTCCATTCCCTCCAATCTTAATAATGAGTGATCCATTCCTGCACCATTTTAAAAGCTTTCTAAAGACCCTTTTAAAATGAAAGGTGATATCACTGAATGTAATGTTTATTTACAAGATATTATGATCCAAGGCTTCCAGAATGCTCAGTATAAATGCACTGCATTTAATAGAAATTTGATCCCATCAATTTTACATGATCCCAACAAGGAGAGTGTAGAATTCTAATAATGCTAATGAGAATTTGATATTGACAGAAGATTCATTTATAAATAAAAATGGCCAGAAAGATGATTAAATCAGACGATGGTTTGTCGATACCCATCTAACATTAGGTCTCACTATCAAGATGAACAACCACACTTTCAGTAACAACAGTAAATAGCAATTATGATTCCTATGCTGTACTTATGTAGCACTTTCATCGGTGGACCTATAAAGAGATGTATTAAAATATCTTCAGACTCTTTGACAGCCTGGGCTTGAAGTAGCTACTTCCAGGAGAAATCTAAATCAACATCACATCATTGTGCTGAAATGGCTTTAGTCGTGTTTGCTCAAATGTCCGAAGATCTCATGCTGTGTCCACACAGATGACCTGGCCACGAGACTGTGTGGCACAGACCGGATCATGCTTCTAGTCTGATTCTCTCTTATGCCCTATTTCTCCCAAGGTATCTATAGAGCTGAGAGGTTTAGATCAATCCAAACATTTGTTGAAATGCATATGCTTTATCCCTTAATTAAAATCGCTGGAGTTTTCTACCCATCTCTAAGGAAAAAGGCAGAACAGCAAACTCATTCTAAAAAAGTCTAGCTTTGGAAGTAGAAATACAAATGGAGTGACAATTTATACATGATTGTATGTTCTCAATTTTGACAGGATATGCCTGTCACAGATAATATTGTAAAACTTTTACTTTGTATCAGCCTGCCATTATTATACCTCTTCCACTGGCATCTGATAGAATGACTAGCAGCCCCCCTCACCCCCCAGCACCAAGGGTTTAACTACTTAGTAATAGATGAGGAAACTCACCCATAAGTCTGTCCAGGTCTGATTTTCGCCATTCTCCCATAAGAGAGACAGAATTTTGAACAAGCTGATAGGACAGCTAATAATATTCCGGCAGGAAAACAAACGAAGAAATGTGTGATGAATGAAAATGAAACAAATTGGCCAAAGGGGACTCAGAGAACACACAAGTGTGGAGAGGGCCCTGATGTAGAAAAGGGTGAAATTCAATCCATCCCGAGGAGGCAGAGCTAGAGCCAGGACAAGGACACGAGCTGGGGGACATTTCTGTTCCCAGCGACAAAACAAAAGTCATGACTGTCCAACGGACTCACCTGGGTGGGAATGAGAAAGGAGAGAAGGGATGGGGGTAATGACTATGTAATTCATGAATTCCATCAGTGGTTCTTAAGTACTTATTCTGCCTTGGGCACTATGCAAGATGCTGGAGATCCAATGTTGAGAAAAGGTAGACATGGTATGTGCCCTGCGAGGCAGATAGGGCTCTGGTCATCACACTCATAAATGGAACCACATCTGTACTTTGAAAAAGTCACGGGCTGTCAAATGGAGAGTGGATTGGATGGGACCAGAGAGTATCCAAGGAGATCGGAAGAGTGCTTCCCTAATAGGATGTCAGATTACTACTAGGCCTATAATTTTAATGTCTTGAGACTTCTGTATCTGGCATCCATGAACTTTCCTTTATTTGCTTATGTAATTTAGTCAATATTCAATGTGCGAAATGGCATTTTGAAAGTAGACATTCTGTTTGTTATTGTTATTATCAATTCCAACTTTTCAGTGCCTCTCATATCACTGTTTTTGTTGTCAACGATATTTCCTTTCTACTTCAGGAATATTGTTCTATATTCTTAGCTATGTGAGGATAATATAATTGAACTTTGTGACAAGTTAGTCTATCAATTATCAAAATAATCGTCAGAGAAGATAATATTTATTTATTTATACTAATTGTTGTTTTTAATATTCTCGCTGCAAGCCAGATTTCACAAAATCACAAAATAAAGGTAACCTGAAAAAAAAAAGCTGTTTGGAAAGCCTGCAAAACTTATGAAGAACTTAAATTTTCTCAGCTCCATATTTACATCATTTCTTGAATACATTAATTAAGCCAGGCCACAGTAGCTTTCCCATAATGTCATCTTAAAAATAAATGTGAGGGCTTCCCTGGTGGCGCAGTGGTTGAGGGTCCGCCTGCCGATGCAGGCGACGCGGGTTCGTGCCCTGATCCGGGAGGATCCCACATGCCGCGGAGCGTCTGGGCCCGTGAGCCATGGCCGCTGAGCCTGTGCGTCCGGAGCCTGTGCTCCGCAACGGGGGAGGCCACAGCAGTGAGAGGCCCGCATACCGCAAAAAAAAAAAAAAAAATGTGTTTAGAAAGCCTTTCAGGAAGAGTTTCGAGAAGTAAAACAGGAGTTTCTATAATTCAAAGATATTTTCTATAAGTGTCCAGATAACAACGTCAGTAATTTTCTGGGGCTAGCTGTTAAACCCTGTGAGTGAATTTTATTACTCCCTGTTAATGACTGGTCTTTTTTCTTCTACAGAAGATATATATGTAAAGCTATTAGTATTTCTTCTTTTCTTTTCTACAGTGATTTATTTTGTGGTTTAACTCAGTCACTTACAACAAGCAAAACAATCTAAAGTGGGCTTTTTGTTTTATATGTACACATGTGTCTATATGTACATTAAGCCTTTGTTGGGGTGGAAGGCAGGGAGAAATAGGAGGAAACTTTAAAGTAAAGGAACAGGATGAATCCCACTATAGCATCAGGAGAAAGGGATGGAAACTTCTTCAGGAAGAGTATGGTAGAACCATGTAGTTCTGTTTTTGTATGAGCTTCCCCACGGTATGAGTCTAATTTGACATTTGACATTTTGACAATCAAAAACAAAAAAAAGATTAGCCAACAAAAACAAAAACATACACATATACTACTGGGATTACTCTGTGAGGGGTTAGAGCTGTCAGTTGTGCAAGTCTGATCTAGTACTTAAAAAAAAAGCAGACATGCAGTGCTTGGGCAAGTCTCCCACCTTCCAGCCACACTGTGGGAACTTAGATATAAACAAAAGCTGGGAGCCTCTGTAGTTGCAGGGGGACCTGTGAAAAGATGATGCCCTCTTCCTTGGAGATAATGCTCATTGTGCAGGTACATTCATTCATCCTTCACTCATTCTTCAAATCTCTCTTGAGTACTTCCGATGTGCCAGGCACTGCGTCAGTAACTCTGCCATATTTCTATGGGGTGAATGAAGTGAATTACATTGACCCCATTTCACAGCTGTGGAAAGGGTGCAATGAAAGGCGGAAGGACTTGATTTGCGAAGAAGCAACAAAGGCAAAACTAAAGTCAGCTTCCTGGATTTCTTGTCCAGTTTTGGTTTGGTTTGGTTTGGCTTAGAGTAGTGGTTCCCCAGCAGGGGAACAGCGGTTGCCAGTGCGGGGCACAGTGGGCAATGTCTGTGTACATTTGCGATTGTCATAAGGAGGGGAAGGGAGGACCACTGCATCTGGTGGATAGAAGCCAGGGATACTGCTCAGCATCTTACAGAGCACCGGACACCCCGTAGCAAGGAATGATTGGGATCAAAATGTCAACAGTGCTGCAGTTTAGAAACCCTGGTTCAGAAGGAGCATTTGGAAATTTTAGCTGATAATCCAGAATTTATTTACCCTATCTGGGTAACAGGAAAAATTAAGAAAAACAAAAGGTGAATTTCTTCCAAGCTGAAGTTGATACAACTGTTTGATTCTCATAAATGAGTCTAAATCCAAGTTCCCTTTTTTAAGAAGAAGTGCTTATTTTGCAGACAGAATTTTTTTTAAAATTCCACAGTGTGGCTACCCACTGTCACCACAAGCAGTACCATTCTTATCTGTCAGTGATGGCCTCTTGGTATGCAGTTACAAAATGTACAGACAACTTTTCTCACTGTTATGTTAGTACATTCAATCCACTTGTGGTTTTCCAAATGAAACTCTGCTGCTGTGAAAGTCACCCATTTAATGAAGTGTATTTACTGTCTATTAGTAAGAGTCTGTAGCTCAAGAAGACTGCATTGGGAGCGAAATCAACATCCTCACATTCAAGTAACCCCTCTTCTTTACTCAGTGAGATGTTTGTGTAAGAAGCCAACTGGAAATTCCTAGTGGTAGGGCCACTACCTTGATGATATTAAAAGATATGGGGAACATTCACTGTGTTTGCCTTGCATCTTTCATTCTTAAATGCTTGTATTCTAACCTCTTGTGGGAGGTAAGCTGGGGCAAGACTTGACATCACTATTTGCTGAACCTGTCACAGGGCAAGGCACTCAAGTATAAAGATCAAATGTCTTACTTCTACAGGTTTCCTGGCTGGGACAATATTGACTTTGTTGTTTACTTCACTGTCAAGGTCACAGTAACATCATTAGGTCATGATTATAAGCAGTTCCCCAGTATGAATGTTTCGAAGTGCTATTGTCACATAATTTTGAAAATAAATTGTAGACATGATTTGCACCTCAAATCTCCATCATCATTTAAGTAAATGCTCAACTGAGGCACTTTACATGCCTGCTAAAAAGTCATGTCCAAGAACAATTTTCTTATTAATAATCATGATATAAAGAAAAATGTAAACAAGAATATCATAATTTCTTTCAAGCATGCCGTATAGTTTTCTCTAAATGACAGAATGAAAAACCTTAGTCTTCAAGAATCTCATGAATTCATCTCACTCTTTGCACCAACACACTGGTCTTTGTCTTCTCCAGTGTCTAATTGGATCTAACAATTGTGTTTATTTGGGACAAAAAGTGAGTATGTTTGAGTTTCTAAGTTTGTTCTCCTGCAGGGGCATGGACATATGTATCTTTCCTTCTCAAAGATGGCAGTTGCGTACAATGTACACAAATATTTTTAAGTGTTTCACAGCACAGTGACGTTATTTTATGGAACTAACCGTGGTGTGTAGGGGTGAGCGAGACTCTGTAAAAAGTATGTGTGATGAAGCAACAGAGGAGAAAAGTAGAGCAGAAGCCACTTTGTTGACATTAAAATAGTTTCTATTTCAGGGCCATCAGTCAACTTCATCATGTCTAGAGGGAGTTCAACATCAAACAAACCAAACGGAGCCTGGACCACATCCTGAGAGCTTGGCGTGGATTCCTGGGCTCATCCCATACAGGGGGTAAGCGGGGAGCGCTGGCATCCACTGGAGACAGCTAAAACTTTGAGGAAGTTCAGATATGGCTCCAGGTCCTTTATAACTAAGAGTTGATTTAGACTCTAAAAGAAGATGATGGGAATACCCTGAGAAAACCATAATTCAAAAAGAGTCATGTACCTCAATGTTCATTGCAGCTCTATTTACAATAGCCAGGACATGGAAGCAACCTAAGCGTCCATCAACAGACAAATGGATAAAGAAGATGTGGCACATATATACAATGGAATATTACTCAGCCATAAAAAAATAAACTGAATTATTTGTAGTGAGGTGGATGGACCTAGAGTCTGTCATACAGAGTGAAGTAAGTCAGAAAGAGAAAAACAAATACCATATGTTAACACATATATATGGAATTCAAAAAAAAAACCCCAAAACTGGTTCTGAAGAACCTAGGGGCAGGACAGGAATAAAGACGCAAACGTAGAGAATGGACTTGAGGACACGGGGAGGGGGAAGGTTAAGCTGGGACGAAGTGAGAGAGTGGCATGGACATATATACACTACCAAATGTAAAATAGATAGCTAGTGGGAAGCAGCCGCATAACACAGGGAGATCAGCTCGGTGCTTTGTGACAGCCTAGAGGGGTGGGATAGGAAGGGTGGGAGGGAGGGAGATGCAAGAGGGAGGAGATATGGGAACATATGTATATGTATAGCTGATTCACTTTGTTATACAGCAGAAACTAACACAACATTGTAAAGCAATTATACTACAATAAAGATGTTAAAAAAAAAAGATGATAGGATTACAGAAGTGATATTGATATGAAATTTAATCTCTTAAGCATTCACTAAGCACTACAAACATTGGTTGCGTACCTGCAAGCAGTTATTGAGCACCCAATCTCTTCCTGGCACCATTTTATGCACTACAGATGCAGAGAGGAAAATGTACAGCTCCTGTTGTCCTCTCACAGGAGCTCACAGTCCACTGGGGAGACTAAGGTGTAAACAAGTAACTACAAGACGTTGTGAGCCAGAGGGGAGAGCTGTACACAGAAGGGGAGCGAGCAGAAGATGAGGAACTGCAAACTCAGCCTAGAAAAGGTGATGTTTAAAGTTCTCAAGGATGACAAAGAGTGCAATACTTGGATAGAGAGGGTGCTCAGAGAGAGCAGAGATAACAGGGTATAAAGTACCTAAGTCAATTTCACAACAGTTTATGGAGGACTCTTCACTAAGAAGACTGTGCAAAGGAACAAAGGAAGGGAGGTGCTGTCTCCAGGGAACTTTCTATCTCCTACTTCAAAGTATATATGTTTGTAACTCCTTGAGATTACAAGCATGTGAAATGTACACTAATTACCCTTGCTTTCAATTCATTGCATTTTATCTTCTATTATGCTTGTAGATGTGCTTACAAATCCTGCCAAATGTGAAAGAAATCTCCCAAAAAAGATAAAGCAGTGATCCCAATAGATACATAACCAAATGATATGCAGAAGTACAAGATGAAATTCAGCTGATGATCACAGACATGGGAAAAAGTTCAATCTCATTAGTAATTAAAATATACATTAAAATGACGTAACTTTCTGTTTATTGTATTACCGTACATTTTACAAAGCATTAATATCTTAACCTGAGGAGACTCTGGTGAACTTGCATGCTCACATGTGGCACTTGGACTATGTATCTTTAGATTCTTGACCCCCAAAGAAAGAGGGGGCAGGGGAACCTCTATGCACAGAATTATTCGTCATTAAATATTTAATAAAATACAGAAGCAAACTGAATTTCCAAAATTAATGGGAAAGTTAAATCATGCTTCATTATTTAAATAGGTTATGGCATTATAATTAAAGTTAATAATTATAAAACCTCTTGCCACAGGGAAACATTTTCAATATGATTACTCTAAAAAGGGTTAGAAAATGGCATATACAGTATGATTTCAACCACATAAAATATTTATGTATCTAGAGAAGAATCAGAAGGGAATACGCAAAAATAACAGCTAATATTAAGTAAAGGGTTTTTGGTATCTTGAGTCCTCAGACTTTCTGTTAATTTTTTTTTTAGCAATGCTAGCAAAATGGTAGAATTTGAATCGTTTAATAAACTCCACAATAATGGGACAATACACAGCACTATGAAAAAACAGTCTTGGTAACTTGAAGAGCCTCACATTAACGTGAAAAATATACAAGCATATAAGATTAAAAAGCAAATTGTAATAGGGAAGAACAAATCTGACTCCATATTGGATCTGTTTCTTTTACTTTAACCTTTGTATTCTCTTGTTTTTGCTACAAGTTAAGAATGTCGCCTACAGCCTAAAAGATACAGGATAGCCCATTCTCAAGACTCTGACTTTTAAAGGTATAACACTTTTTCCTCTCATATAGACATAAAAAGTTACAGAACAGAGAATAACATTTGTCTTGTTGGAGGTTCACAGGAACATTATGATTTGAGCTAGGTGGACAAATTCAAGAACAAAGGATTCTGACACCAAGAAGTCTGCAACAACCAACCACTCCCCTCCCCTTTTAGTATAAAAGAAGCTTGAATTTAACTCAGATAAGGTGGTTCTTTGGGACACTAGTCCACCATCTTCTCAGTCTGCTGGCTTTCCAAATAAAGTCACTATTCCTTGCCTCAACAACTCGTCTCTTGATTTATTGGCCTTTTGTGTGGCAAGCAGTCCGAGCTTGGACTCAGTAACAAAATTATCATTTTGTGGGGAGGGCATATTCATTCCACATTCTGCCTTGAGTAAAGTTGCAAACTGTCATTACAGTACCTCATCCTACTTATTAGTTTGAACATGATGGCAGAACATGGTCATCTAAATTACCCATTTACTTTGTAACTGGAATTAAAAGCTCTTTTTTAGGGAACTCAAGATGTCATGAGGCAGAGTCAGGCTGTGGATTGATTCTGTAGCTTAGAACATTTCCACTGAAGCGTTTGGCCTGTGAGATGTCTAAGTAGATTAGTTGAATGTAGAAATGCATTATTTATTATTTAACACTTAGTGAAATCAATCAGTGAGCTAGGTTTAATAATGATTTCTTTTAGACACTCACCGATGAATAAGAATTAGGTAAGCATAAGCCAATCATTATTTGGAAGGTTTATCAAGTTTCAAAATCAGAACATTTTTTTTTTGAAGAGGCAATTATGATCTTCCCTTTGAACATTGGAAAAGATAAGCCTTATGTTATGTATGGAAACTCTGAGAATTAGACCTGTTTAGACAAGGAATGGGAGGGGATCCCACGATGTCAATGGAGGTCTTTTCTAATCAGGGCTCTGCTTCTGATTCCTGCAGATAAATCTAGGGGACAGATCATAGGAACACATTAGCTGACCTCAGAACTCCGGATGGTGACTGCTAATTACTTTAGAATTAAAGGAAGGTCCTTCCTATTTCAGATGTCTGGATTGCTGGAAAAGCTAAATTTACAAAATCTGATCTATATCCAGGTAAGGGAAAGCTGATCTTCTGTGTGGACAGGAAGAGTATTATCACTTCCTGGGTACCTCCTGGTCCTTCTGCAGGTGCTTCCCTGGCGCACAAGTTGCACCCTATTTCTGCAGTTACTTCACCCAGTGTAGACTGATCTAAAAGCCTTCTTTTCCAATGGGGGTGGAATGCAACCTGTGACTGGGGAACCACTAATCTTGGCTTCTGGCTTTCATAGTTTTGGTAGAAGATGCAAATGATTAACTGTCCCTCCACCCTTCCCTTCCAAAGTTGGCCTCATCATGACCTCACCATGACATCATGATGAAGTCTAACACTTCTAGTTTTGTGATTTGGGGCAAAGTACTTAACCTTTCTGGAGTTCACCCTCTTTATTGTAAGTGGCATCCATCACAGGAAAATATTGTTGTTCTTTCTCCAGTGGCTTATGTATAACCAGTGCATGATATGTGATGGGCACTCCATACCTCTCTTTCTTTCTTTCTTTTTCTTTTTTTAATTTATTATGGTAAGAACACTTATCATGAGATCTACCCTCTTAACAAACTTTTAAGTGCACGGTACAGTACTGTTGTCAACAGGCACTGTGTTGTACAGCAGCTCTCTAGAGCCTATTCATCTAGCATAACTGAAACTTTAGACCCACATTTAACAACAACTTCCCATTTCCCTGTCCCACAGTCCCTGGCAACTACCATTCTACTCTCTGCTTCTATGAGTTTGACTATTTTAGATACTGTCATATAAACAGAATCATGCAGTACCTGTCCTTCTGTGGCTGGCTTATTTCATTTAGAATGTCTCAAGTTTCCTCCAAGTTATTGCATATGGCCGGATTTCCTTCCTTTTGAAGGCTAAATAATATTCCATTGTACGTATATAACACATTTTCTTTTTCCATTTGTTTGTCAATGGACATTTATGTTGTTTCCACATCCTGGCTATTGTGAGTGGTGTTGCAATAATCATGAGAATGCAGATATCGCTTTGATATCCTGATTTCCACTCTTTTGAATTAATACCCAGAAGTGGGATTTTTGAATCATATGATAGTTCTAGTTTTATTTTTTGTGTTTATCCCCACAGACTTCCCCAACACTTGCTTCTAACTTCAAATTTCTTTACACATAGCATGGATTCCAGCACCCACCCACCCACTCCTTATTTCCAATGCCACCCAATTTCTGTTTCTTGCTGACAATTTCTAAGTACTTTGTGAATTAGCTTGTGTTTTTTGTTCTTTTGAGGTTTCTTGTGCTGTGTGTGTGTGTGTGTGTGTGTGTGTGTGTGTGTGTGTGTGTGGTTGTTCTTGCTGCTGAAGGGTGGAATTGAAATTATTATGTAACTGTCAGCAGTAACTTCAATGGGAAAGACAGCAGCTGAACTCTGAAAGGTTAACACTGAAGTTCAGAGTGGCTTAATAGACTACAGTTTATAAACAACAGATTTCCTAACAGACTAGAGCAACAAGAAAGTCAAGTTTGGGATTCCCATGCTTTCAGTGTTTATTTATTTGATTGTTTTGGTTTTATTATTATTAAATAGTAAGTTGTACACGCTCATTTTATATGTAGGGATATGAATATTTAACTTTTTGGAAGATTTATTCTTTAGTAAAATCACAAGATTTAGCACAATGTGACAACTATATCTATGTAAGCACATTGAAGGCAACGTCAGAAGGAATATTTACTTACGATTATAATCTGTGGCTTAAACTATAGTTGAGTTCCGAAGATATTAAATTTAAAATATAATTGCCTCATATGAAATAGTTTGATTGTTGTGAAATTCAGTCATTAATTCCTCACTTTCTTGTGATGCTGTCTAATAAATATGCTCTTGAAAGAGTCTCCTTCTCTGCGACACACATTTTTAATGTCTACTTCCTGATATTTTTATATGAACTAAACATTTATCTTGGCATTATTTGCAAATGAGATAGAGTTCATTCAGATATACAACTCAGTGGAAATAGAGAGCACACATTTCTGCAAAGTTAGGACAGCACAGACCTGGGAAAGCAGAATGCCAGGTCTGATTCCAGCTTCCCTGGCCCTCTCTAGCCTACTGTGTCACATTAGCTGTTGGTGACATTCCTCAGTTCCTCCTTTGAGATGCAGTGTGCAGCCTGATTGACCTCTGAGCTTCCTCTAAGTCTTTCTCACATCCCTGGTATTTCTGTGATGTGGATGCTTGCATTTGTCACTACTCTGACAATTGATGCCAAAAAAGAAAATTATACAACCTTTGACAGTGAATTTCTTACCTCTTTATCCTGTACAAAATCACTGAGTTAGGTTCAAAAATAAAGGATTCCTAAAACATCTGTGGTAGACTGGTCTTGCCTCACGGGGTGAAAATATTTGAGAGCGGTACTCTATGTGAAACAGAGGGTTTGTCTAAGAGCCCATGCAAAGTAAATTGAAAAGAACTGGCTCTCTAATCACTGGGCTTCCTCTCATTGTCATATGTTGTAAATATCAAACGGTGATGAATTTATAGGACTTTGGTTACACATTTTTCCTGTAGGCTCCAAATGCTGTGTTCTCACTCAAATCCACAAAACTGGACCATCCCTGGGACCAGGTTGCAGATATGGGTTTTGGAAGTCCTTTTTTCTGGAAGAAAATGATGGCAGGGCAGTGGAATAACTGAAGGCAGGTGAGCAAAAAAAACAACCATGAAAAAAGGCAATGTCTTTAAAAGTTGATCACTTTTACATTTTATTATATTTAAGAACCCCCTAGAACTTCTTCCAAAAGACAACATTTACCTAAAATTAGATTTGTGTGTGTGTGTGTGTATGTGTTATCAAATTGCCTTCTTCTCTTCTCAAAGAACAAATGAATGAAAACATAAGAATTTCTCTGACAGTGGGAATCAGTGCATGAGGGAATTTCCATGAAAATTTAAAACTGTAGTTGGTATATTGAAAGCCAGTTTAGTTGAGGTGATATTATGGAAGCTGCTCGTCTACTATTAGCAATTGTATTGTATGACAGAGACTTGATTCCTAGGAACTCCTGGAGGGTCACTCTCTAAAGAGTGGTTATCACAGCAGACACTGTTTCCTTACTGGATGTCTTGCATGGAGGAAGACAGCACAAGAGAGGACACATAGGTGAGAAAAGATGGTGGTGAGTTAATGTCAGTGGGCAAGAAAGAACTCATCACAGGGACAGAGGACTAGGCAATGCACAGCAGTGACATTGCCCTTGACCTCATTTATTCTCCTTTACCAAGGCCCTGGTCATAGACTGGAGTCATGGAAAAGACCAGGATCTTACACACTCCTTCTCTTTCCCTTGGGGGCAGACACCAGCTCATCAGCACACAATGTGACCTCTCCGCTTGCTGCTGCAGCCCCTGATCATCTTCCATGAGATTTTTAGTTGTCACAAAGAGGCATAGAGAACCTGCTGGGTTGTCTCACTTGGGCATCAGTCTTTTGATGCAAAGCTTTTCCCCAATGAAAAGCCAATACGTGATCATTTGCGCACTCAGAGTAGCCCCAAGCTGTGACCACCACCTCCCATTCACTGTGTGATTCCATTCCTGGTTACAACATATCTGGTATCATTTTTTATTGGAGACCTAGTGATATGACAGGCTGGATTGTGCCATTCTGGAAGGAACCGGGAGGGTAGAAGCTATTGATTAGCAAAAGGAGATCTTTCAGTAATTAAACCAACAGTGCTTTCAGTAACAGAAAGAGAGAAAAGGATTGAATTGTATGTTTGTCTCTTCAATGTTTAACATAGGCTAATTTTTTTTTAATTTACTAAACATCCACAACAAAATATAGAAATGAAACCATAAGCATTCTTAAAGGACTGAAAGACTAGATAGGACCTAAGACCAATGCAAGTGGGGAAATGTTTGACTGAATTCTTAATTATCTTAATATGCAAAACTCAAGGATGACTGAGCCTTAACAATTATTAAGTAACCACCAAATTGTTTTCCATTTACTTCAAAGGTTGATTAAACATATAGTTAAGAATGCTGAGCATTCTCTGATCCTCAAAGATGCTGAGGTTAATCCTATTATCAAGGGTTGCTGGATTTAGCAAATAAAAATATAAGTTGCTCAGTTAAACGATGAACTTCAGATAAACAATGAGTAATATTTTAGTGTAAGTATGTCCCACACTATATTTGAGATACAGCTATCCAAAAACATTATTTGCTATTTATCTAAAATACACAGATGACTAATTTGGTGGCTATAATCTTGGGCAGACACTTCTTAGGCATTATTTGCTTGTACTCTTTGAGTACATATATACGACTGGTTTACATATGAGTATATATATACATAACTGGAATAAGCCCAGCTTCATGGAAGCATTGGGACCTTTCTAAGGAGGCTTGTATGCTTAGGAATCTTTGTCATTCCTTGTCTTCCTAACTCCCAAAGTTATGCTGAATGGACACTTGGAGAGACTCTTCCCAGTTTGCTCAAGACTTGTGCTAAACTGCCTTACACAGTTGAAAGTGAAATGCGACAGACTGGTCTGGGTTTAATACATCAAGAGTCAGGCCCAAGGCTCTGGCTTAAAATAAAACTGTGAGCACAAGAAACATGGCATAACCAAGACATGGTTTAAAAGGTTGATACCTGGGAAACTTTTGAGAAGTCAACATCAACCCCAGACTCCCGATCTTAATTTTCTCAAGCCCCTCAAAAAAGATAATTTTTTAAAGTTCAACTGATATTCATATTGCATTAACATGGTAGGCATGGCTCTGTATCTCTTATTCTTTAAATCCGCATAAAACCTCATGATAGAGATCATATTATTATTTCAATGCTACCGAGGAGGAAACTGAGGAGCAGAGGGCTTAAATGCCATCCCAAGGTCACACAACTAGTAAGTGATGAAGCGAGGATTCAAACCCACGCACACTGGCCCCAGAACCCACATTCTGAACCACTAAGCAGTGGCGCCTCCCCACTTCCACCTGCTGTACAATTTTGGAAACAGATCAAGAATTCTCTATACACATGAGAAAGCATGTGATAGGTTCATTACTTCCAAGACTATTTTACAAACATAATCTCATTCGGATTTTAGGGCAACTGAATGTGGTAGAAAGGGCAAGTATTAAGTATTATTATTTCCATTTTGTAGATGAAAAGATTAAGGATAGAGAGGTGACACATCACTGGCCCAACATTAGTGAGTTAGTAAATGCTATTTCTCCTAATCCAAGCACCGTTCTCTTTCCACTCTACCTATGTTCACTATGGAAATTAAAATGGAATCTAGAAAATGTTGAGATCAATTATTTTGCTCTAATTTAAAATCTGTATGTTTGAATGCAGGCATGTCCTTAAGTCTGGGGTTACAGGAGAGAGAGGCAGGGATCTGCTTGGTAAAGCAATATCCAAGGAAAGGGAAACCAGCACTCTGACTTCTCTCAGTGATTTGAGGGTGGCTTAGAGGTTATGCCAGAATGGGAAGCTTGAGTATCATTACAGGGGAAATCCCTAATTTGGAAACTGTGATACCAAGTGCAATAATAAACAAATTACTGAGACCATGCTTCTGCCAACTGGAGGACTTGTACTCCCAGAACTCTGCTCTTTTTTAGGGTGCTAATCAGTAGTGAAAAAGGCGATTATAATTGAATGCACCAAAATTTAGAATGCTGGACACCTCATCTCCCAAAATTAGTTTTCTAAGCACCAGGTTTTATTGCTGGGAAATTACTATTGGTACTCAGTATTAAGTACCAAGATGATGACGGGTCTAGATCTAAAACAAAAATTAGAGAGCTTGTCAGTAGAAAAAAGACATTGGTATTCACAATGCATGTTCTAGAGAAACAGTAGTAATGAATGACTTTTCAGGGTGAAAGTAGAAATAGGCAGTGAAAATAGCTACCTTTGTTTAACTCCAAGTGAGTCACTGTCTGTAGAACCCTCCCGAAAGGAAATGTGGGCAGCCAGGCCAGTCTCCGCTGTGATCTTTGGAGATGTCGGCACAGGCAACACGCCTGCTAATGAGACCTCAGAAGTGTCTGATTATCTCCTCTAATTGCTCTGAATAATTGGAGAACTGCATGACCTGGCCTCTCCTTCCCAAAGACGGTCCATTCAAATATGCAAATCTAAAATTATTTGAATACTGCTCTAATTGAAGTCTGGGCTGCCCATTATTTGCTGAAGAACAAAACAATATGACTTAAAAAAACAAAAAAAACCCCACACTGACTATCAAATCCTTCATTCTAAGCTTCGCTGAACTCCCCAAATTACCCACAGGCAATCTTGACAGGGACCACTTTACAAGAGAGTTGATGACCTCTAATTAAGACACAAGGAATTTCTAGTTATGTTAATATTTGAAATTGAAATTGGTTTGACCTACGCAATTCCATAACACACCACGGAGCTAATCTCGACTCCAGGCACCTTATAGTTGGCAAAATGTCTAAAAAATATATTGCAAAGATACACGTTCCAGCTCGCTCCTCCCTGCATAGATTACATTATGGAATGGCAAGTCTAGGATGTCATACCTGATAATATGGTTTTCTGTAGAAACTTTACCCAACAAAGGATGTTGAACAGGTGTTACTAGTCCTTTATCCCATCAGGAGTTGGGGTCCGCAGTGCACACTTCCCTTCAGCCTCTCTTAACTGGAGTCACCTCTGTCTCTCTCTGCTCATGCTTTCAACGTACTCTTTCCTTTTGAAATGCATCTCATCTTCTCTCCCTTCCCTACCCTACTCTCCATCCTTCACTGTGCTCCAAAACACCTTTCCTTCACTAACCTCCCTGATAGTGACTTTGAGGTTTATATTTACATTTTTAGCCTGTTGCTGTACCCACCTTGGTAACACCCAGACCCATTTTACCATAACTTTCTGCACAAAGTTACAAAACCCTGATTCCCTTTTACTGTCTGTTGATGCCAGCTCTTCACCTATATCCTGTATTCCCCAGTCTCAGAAAAAAAAGTAAAACTATAAGCTCTTCTCAGCCATACTTTTATTCTCTCTCTCCCCTTCTTATCCCTGCCAAATTCTTAAAAGTGTAGTTGACACCCCCTGCCATCACTTCCCCTTCACCCAAAGATGCCTTGACCTTTACAATTTGTTCTTCAGCTCTAGACGAGAGATAAATTTTCTGTAGAAATTAAATGTTAAGGAACTCCTGCTTTAGAATCAGACACCGAGAGTTGGAACCCCAATTTTTCCAAAGGCTAATGATGTTGAATCTGTTTAACCTATCTACTTAATTTCTTTTCCTCATCTTAAAATATAGTTATAATAAATACCAATGTTTTATTGACATTTATTACAATAATATGACGAGTTCTTACAATGATTAAGTAACACAGTCCTGAATGCCATAGTGGTCTCATCCTGAGTGATCAGTAGTGCTGGATGCTGTGTGTTTTTATTGTTGTTATCATGCTGCGGGGCCAAACCCAGCAATTATCCTCAATTTTCATCTTCTTTAACTTCTCTGAACCACCTGTTTCAAAATGGTTTAAATTGTTTAAATGTTCTCCTTTCTTCTCTCTCATGGCTCATCTAATGCTGCTCTTATCTCTGATGGCTTCTCTTCTGTCTTCAGGGGCTCCAACTCCTCCCCCATCAGGATGTAGATGGTCTTTCAGAGTCTGTTGTCAGCTGATTCCCACCTTTCCTACACTCTTGTGATTTCCCCATGAGCAGGACTCACATCATCCCTGTTTCGTCCATGAGTCACTCCCAAATGTGGAGGCCAGTATCAGCCTTCCCACAAATTATCTGCTGAACAGATCCTGATACACCAGCATATCCCACAAACACATTAAATCTCACACATTAAAAACCAAATCTCCTTTCCCTCCCATCCCGACAAAGCCTACTGCACTCTCCCTTATTTCTGTGAAAATCATTACCTATTCCCAGGCCCCAGGCTATGAAAATGAGAGCCATCTCCAATGCCTTCTTATTTACTCTCAAAGCTAATTTCACCTCTCAGAGAGACACAGAGAACTGTTACCCTGAATCCAAGCAGATGGTTGGAATAAGAAGAAAGGAAATCTCGAAAATGCTATTTTAGAGGCTGTAATGGCTGCAAAAGAATTAAGGGAAACAGAAGTTTCATTTGGCATCTACCATGTTCCAAAGACTATACTAGGTATTTTATATATATATATACACACAAAGGAAAAAGTATTATTTCAAGAACGAAAATAATCTTTTAGAAGTAAAGTTCTGATGATAAACTGGGAATATCCTTGATTAGGAAAAATGAGGAGCAGTGTCTACAAGGATGAGAAGGACAGTCCAAGTGGTCATCCAGTGAGCTGGAGCTACTCCAAGACATGGACAGTGGAAGGGACTCATGACCAGTAGCACCAGCTTGTAATAAGATTATTGGAAATTCTGAAGTCCAGGAGACTAAGCCTTTTAAAAAGTCCCAAGGACAAAAAGGAAGGGGTGGATTTTATTGTTGTACTGCACTGAGAAATAGGTCAATGTATGTTGCAGACAATGGAAGGAAATTGAAACTACTTCAGTTCCTATTTGGCATCCAACTCTTCTGTTGAGAATCCACTTTGGCCTGAAAAGATTTTGTTCAGTGTTAAAACTGATGCCTGAACTAGTAATGGGGATAGTAGACATTTATTGGGTACTTCCTGTGTGACGTATGCATTCTCATTTTATCCTCACAACCACTCTCTAAATTAGAAAGATGGGTTTACAGATGCAGGACCTGACACTCTACAGGAAGCTCATAGCACTTAGCTAAACAGCTGAGCCAAGATTTCTATACTGCGTACTCTGAAAGTCAAGTTCACCACTATGTTATGGCACTGCTTGAGTTCGTAATCCTTATGATTCCAATTTCAGGACTGGGACATTTGGCAGGCATGACCACTTATCGTTACCAATCTCTAAGGAACTATAAGAAATGGGGGAGGGGGAACCTGACACTGATAAAGGATACAAGTCTCAATTTTCAAAAAGGCAGACAAGTTCAATTCCACAAAATGATAATTCTAATATGATTGAAGAATCAATTGTTATGTAGATGGTTGTGAGGACTTAAACAGGAGGCAGCATGGGTTCTTCAAAACCAGAGAAGTCAGAACAACTGCCTTTTCATTTTTTCTGCCATAAGTTTACAAGATAGGGAATCAGGAGTCTGCAGCAGATGCACAGCATCTCAGATTGGAGAGGAACTTCAGGGCTGGTAAGGCAATATTTAAGTTCACATATAACATCCTCACCAAGGGATCACCTTGCCTTTATTTGTCATCCCTAGTGCATGGAACTCACCGACTCATAATGACACCTTTCATTTATGAAGGGTTGAGACTATTTTGGAAAGGTTGGATAAGTCAGCAAGTGTTTTCTTATAATGAGCTGAAATCTACCATCATGAAGGCTCCCCTCACTTGGTACCGCTTCATGCACTTGGAGGAATTCAGCTCAAATCTGGTCCTCCTTTCCACCTGAGAGTGGTTCATATGTGAACACAGACATTAGGTTTCTCACTCACACTTCCTAGCCCTGTTTCTTCAATGAATCTTCCTTGAAGAGGAGTTTTGTCATTGACATCAACATTCTCCAACTTGCTACACAGTGCCAAAACCAAGTAGGGAGCTTCTTAAAATTTTAAAGACCTTTTGAAAGTGTGAAATTATTCCATTGTTCAGACAAGACTACAAAATATTATATCTGACATTCAACTGTATCAATTTGTATCATTCTATCATATTTGCTTCAAATCTTTCAAAATATCATTACAGACACATAAGACCCACATTTATTGTTGCCAGATGCCCCCCGTTATGAGTTGAATTCTGTCCCCCCGCCAAATTCATATGTTGACGTTCTAATCCCCAGACCTCAGACCTTCTTGGAAATACAGTCATTGCAGATGTAATTAGTTAAGATGAGGTCATACTAGAGTAAGAACTTCTGACCCCCAGAACTGTGAGACAATTAATTTGTGTTGTTTAAGCCTCCCAGTGTATGGAACTTAGTTAGGGCAGCCCTAGCAAACTAATACACTCCTCTAAGATGACCCCATCATGGATTATTTACTACTCATAGAGATATATGGTAATATATATCTGTAAGTATTAGAAAGTATTGGTTTTCATCTTACACATTTTATATACATGTTGTAAAATATATTTTAAAAACAGAGAAAATGTAAGTTGTTGAAGAATATATACATGTTGTTTTTCTAGATTGTTGAGTATTCTATATCCTTTTCATTGCCATGTGAATTTTAAAATCCCCTTGAAAGTTCTATCAAAAGGACTGGTGACATTTTTAATTAGGATTGCTTTGAATCTGTAGATCACTTTGGGGAGAAAAGACATTGTAACAAGTCAAGTCATACATCAATCTATTTATTTCACTTAAGTCTTCTTTAACTTCCCTCAGCAACATTTAGAGTATTCAGTATAGGGATCTTCCATGGATCTTTATGCCACTGTAAACGGTATCGGTTAAATTTTATTTTCCACTTATTGTTGTTACTATATAGAAATACAATGGATTTTTTTCAGTGTTGACCTTGTAAGCCACAACCTTGCTAAATTCATTTTTGGTTCTAGTAGTTAGATTATAGTTTATGTAGGATCTTTTACTACACAATCACATTATCTTTGACTACAGCCTAACATTTTCTTTTCTAGCTCTATGTCATAAGCTAGAAAGTTGATTCAGGACAAAGCTGATTTGAAATGGTAAGGGTGAACATAATTTCCTCATTTTTAGTCTTAAGAGGAAAAGCATTTATTCTTTACCAATAAGTATTATGTAGGTTATAGATTTTTGTAGATGCCCTGTATCAGTCTGAGAAAATTTTATTTTATTCTTACTTACCAAATGTTTTTGTTTCACCTATTGAAATGAAGAGTTGAATTTTGTCCTTCATTCTCTGAATTTCTATTTCTTCTGGGGTACATTTTGATAATTTGTATTTTTTTAAGAATTTTTAAACTTTCCCCTAATTTGCTTAATTTATTGGTATAAAAATTTTTCCTAGTATTTCCTTATTTTTCTTTCTAATGTCCAAAAAATCTGTAGTGTTGTTTCCTCTTTTATTCTGTATATAGTAATTTCATTTCTTTGTTTTCTTGATACTTCTGTTTAAGGGTTTATCAATTTTATTAATCTTTTCAAAGAAATATAAATTATATTTATTTTCTCTATTTTTATAAATTTTCAGTTTAATTTGTGTCTATTCTTATCTTTATTATTTCATTCCCCTACTTCATTTGATTTCAATTTGCTCTTCTTTTTCTAGTTTCTTATGATAGAGGCTTATATCATTAATTTTAAACCTTTTTTTTTCTTTACTAATACAAGTATTTAAAGCCATAAATTTCCCCCTAAGCACTACTTTAGCTGTATCCATACATTTTGATGTGTTGTGTTTTCAATATCATTTAGTTCAAAATAGGTTCCAAATTCCCAAATTTGACCCATGAGTAATTTATTAGTGTGTGGTCTAATTTCCAAATATGTGGGGATTTTTCAGATATCTTTTTATGTTAATGGTATCTAATTTAATTCTAATGTTATCAGAGAGCATACTCCGTATAATTTCAATTCTTTGAAATATATTGAGACTTAGTTTATGACCCAGAATTTGGTCTATCTTGGTCCTATAAAACAATATGTTTCTGTGGCTGTTGGTTGGTCATTCTGTAAATGTAAATTTGGTTAATAGTGTTGTTCAAATCTTTTGCAAACTTACTGATTTTCTTATAGTTTCATAAGTTCCTGAGAGAGTGGTGCTAAGATCTCCAACTATAAATGTGGCTTTATTTCTCCTTTTATTTCTAAAAGTTTGCTTCATGCATTTTGATGTTTTGTCATTAAGCATATGTACATTTAGGATTATTATGTCTTCTTGACAATTTCATCATTGTAAAATATTCTCTATACCTCTGGTAATTCTTGTTATCTTAAAACTATTTGGTTGATATTAATACAGCCACTTCTGTTTTCTTGTGACTAATATTTGCATGTTTTATCTTGTCAACCTTGTTTGTTTTAACCTATCTATGTCTTTATGTTTAAAGCACATCTCTTGCAAATAACATACAGTTGAGTTGTGTGATTTTTAATAGAGGAATCTTATCATCTTTGCCATTTAATTAGCATGTGTAATCCATTTATATTTAATATAATGATTGAGTGGTTGGGTTCAAGTCTACCATCTTGCTATTTGTTTTCTTTTGTCCCAGAAGTTCATTGTTCCTTTTCTTCTTTCTTTCACACCTCGCTTTGGATTTTAATATTCCATCTTATCATCTCCATTGGATTTTTAGAACACATTTTAATTTTTTTCAGTAGTTACTCTAGGGATTACTATATATATCCTTAACACAAGACAGTCTATCTTGAATTAATATTTTAAAATCTTACATATAACATGAGAAACTCACAAAAGTATAATTCCATTTACCTCATCTCATCCTCTGTGTTACTGTTGTCATGCATTTTTTCTACTTATGTTACAAATCCTATGATATATTTTTTATTATTTTTGCTTAAAGAGAAAATTAAGAACTCAGAAAAGAAATTCTTTTACATTTTCTCACATATTTACCAGTTATGGCATTCTTCATTCCTTCCTGAATATCCGGGTTTCCATCCAGTAACATTTTCCTTCAGTCTAAATAATTACCTTTAACATTATTTATAGTGTTGTTCTACTGGTGATACATTCTCTCAGTTTTTGGTTACCCGAAAAATGTCTTTACCAAGTTTGCACTTTCAAAAGATATTCTGATGGACATAGAATCCTAGGTTGAATTTTTTGTTTTTGTTTTGGCAGTGTAAAGATATTATTCTATTGTCTTCAAGTTTGTATTATTTTTGATAAGATGTCTAAAGTAATTCCTATCAGTCCTTCTATGTATCTAATTTGTCTTCTTTCCTCTGGCTGCCTTAAATTTTCTCTTTGTTTTTTGTTTTAGCAAGTTGACTATGATGCTTCTAAGAGTGATTTTTCTTTGTATTTTTTCTGTTTGAAATTATTGAGCTTCGTTAATCTACAGATTGCCATTTTTCATCAAATATGGAAAGAATTTGATCTCTCATTCTTTCTTTCCTCCTTTGTTTTTTCCTTTTTTACTTCTTTTTTCTTTCTTTCCTATATCATTTTTTCTTTATTTCTTCCTTCCTTCCTTCCATGCTTCCTCCCTCCCTCCCTTCCTTCCCTTTTTTACTTTTGCCCCTTCCTGCTCCAATCTCTCTCCTCATTTTCTGGAGTTCCAATTACAGAATATTATATCACTTGATGTTTTACAACAGGTCACTGAAGCTCCCTTCATTTTTTCACAGGTAAAAAAAAAAAATCGCAGTTGGGTAGTTTCCACAGACTTCTGTGTGAATTCACTCTTTTTTTCTGCTGCATTCTCCTATTTATTGTTAAGCCTAGCCAGGGAAATTTTTTCTGATATTTTATTTTTTAATTATAGAAATTTAATTTTGTTCTTTTTGACAATTTTCATTTCTCTGCTGATAGTACTTATTTGTTCATTCATTATGTCCATATAATGAACACATTTAGAATAACAGTTTTAAAGTCCATGTCTGCTAATTCCAATATGTGTTCCATGTTTAGATATGTCTCTTCTGATTATTTCTCCTGATTACTTATTTACTTATATCTTTGCATTTGCATATATAGTAAATTTTTATTGTGTTGTGTGCATTGTAAGTCCAAGGTTGTTAAGATCTGTTTTTTATTTGTTTGCTTTTTAGCCTTCCTTTAGAGAATACTGAGTTGTTTGCTTGCTGGCCTTTAATTTACTGACTGATCAACTTGATTCTGGTGATACATTTAGGTTTTGTCAAGGGTATTCTATAGTAGCTCTCTGTGACTAGAATAACTCAACTTTCTAAAGTGTGATTTTTTGGGGATCTAAATTGAATGTTTAGGGTTTTCTACAATGTTTGTTAGAACTTCAACCTTGGTTCACTAAAACTCCAACACCTCTCAGTAGTATGTGTCCTCTGGAATCTCATTTATGTCATAGTCTCCCAATAACTATACTCTGCCAAGCCACACAGAAGCTTGTCTTGCCCATATACAGCTTAGTACTCAACCAAAGACTCAAAGTAACCCCTATACTGATATCTGGAACTTGTTCTCTGTGCAGTTTCCTTCTCTTTAGTGCTCTGATCAGCAAATTCAGTTGCTTCAGCAGCCCCAGACTCCAATCTCTATTACCTCTGCCCAGTGTTTGGCTCCACTTTCCTATGTCATAGTTTGGAAAGTGTTCTCAAGCAGAAGGCTGGGACGAATATGGGATCAGTTTGTACACTTCTTTCTTTCAAAGAGCACAGTCTTTCATTATCTGTAGAGTTAAATTACTGCAAATAGTTACCTCCTATATTTTTCTGTTTTATTGATGGGATACTATTCCAAAACCCATTAATTCATCACGCTTACAACTGAAAAATTTTTTCAACATTTTCTTCATAATCTGTAGGAACTTCATAAGGCTTATCAGAATTCTGGAGGCATGAGTACAAGACAATGAGGCTAAGGCAATACACTGCTTGACTGGTAGGTTCAAATAACTGAATAACCATGTGACTTCGAACAAAATAAAAGCTCTCTAATCTAACATTCCTTTACCTTGAGTTAGAAAAAATAGTACATATCAGAGCAAGGGGTTCATAAATTAGAATCTCTAATATATGGAAAACCCTTAGCACAGTGCTTGACAAATAATAAACGTACAAAAAAGTTTGTTAATGTTATAAGTATTATTTTATTACTATATTTATTATTACTACCGTTTCCCAGGAAAGACCTCAATAATTGTAAATGATTGGTAAAATCTATCAAGGTAGGAAAAAATGTGTTCTACAGTATAATAGAAGTAAGACTAAAGAGAGAGGTGATATATCAAAGACACACCTAAAAATATTTATGGCTTTTATGAAAATTTAAGTTTATTATGTGCTAATAGAGTGGCATAGCTAAAACAATACATTATATCTGTATATATTCTATCTCATTACGACCTTAACTGTGGTGGTTTTTGTATTTGTTCCTCAGAAGATAATATGATCCTTAGGCTCTAGGATACCAGTGTAGATAGCAAATGTTTAGCAAATAGTCATACAATAAATAAATGAATAAAAGTAAATGTAGTTTTGGTTTATTATTTCTAAAAGCTTTTCAGTTTTAATTATGATCCAACTTAATTAGCATTTTGAGGTTTGCTCTTCCTTTGCTTAACTCATTTCTGTTCCGTTTCTCCTGGTGGAGGTTGGGATAAAAAGGCCAATAGTCATGGACTTCCCCAGTCTAGAGACATAAAGCGGCCAGTAAAAACAATACAAACACAGCCTAAATCAGTTGAAATGGAGAAATCACTAAAACCCAAATCACTTCTTCCCATGCATACTCTTTAGTCTGTAGGTTTCTGGGGAGTCTCATGTAAGCTCATCAACAACAAAGACTATACTTTCCTCCTTACTTGCAACAATGTTCTTCTTGTTACTTCTTAGCTTTGTGGTATTTCTGTGGCTATCTGAAATGCTTTACTATCAACAGTGCTACCCTTCCATTCTGCTTCAAAAATCACCATACTGAGCTGGGAAATCTGCCCTCATCTCCATCTCTGTTATTCTGGGCTAATGATAGTAAGAGGGGTTTGTATTAGTACATCTGTATTAGTATGTATGCACTGATACATAACAAATCACCCCAAAACTTAGAAACTTAAAGCAGCAGTTATTTTTCTCCCACATCCTGCAGGTCAAGACTCAACTGGTGAAAGATCAACTTCCAAGTTCACTTGCATGACTATTGGCAGGATTTGATTCCTCTTGGGTTCTTCGACTGAGGGCTTCAGTTTCTTTCAGGCTGTTGGATAAAGACCATCCTCAGCTCTTTGCCACATCAGCCTCTGCAAAGGGCAGCTCTCAGTGTGACAGCTTGCTTCTTTAGGGTGAGCAAATAAGAAGAACCAAAGAGCGAAACAGCAAGTCAATCTGCTCCAACCTAATCTCAGAAGTGACATCCTATCACTTTTGTCCCAGTCTATTCATTAGAAGCAAATCACCAAGTCCAGTACACATTCATAAGGAGGTGATTACCTAAGGGCATGGATACCAGGATGTGGGGATCACTGAGAGCCACTTTGGAAGCCTCCTTTCACACTGTCCTTAGGCTAACTGCCTTCCGTCCCTCTATTCATATGGCTGTGTGACTTGCTTCTTTTTGTCTTATTTCTCTTGAGTTTGTAGCTTAGGTACTTTCCAAGGATATTTGCTAAAATAAGTGCTGGTGTTGCACTTCATGTAAAACACAGACAAACTGGAGGTCATTCAAGGGGAAACCACCATGATGGCAAGGAAACTTGTAGCTATGTGGCAGTGTGGAAGGCTGGACTAGGAGACAGCGAAGAGAAGGTTTACAGTGAAGGAACAGGATCGTTATCTTCAAATATTTAAAGAACTGCCACGTGGATTTATTTAGCACTATCCCAGAGGGCAGAAACAGAATGCAGGGATGTGAAATAAGGAAGATTTTGGCTTACTCCGAGGAAAAGGATTTATATTGTCCAAAGATGATGACAGATGCATTGAGAGGTGGTGAGACTGCCCTTAGGACATCAGATCCTGGTTCCCCACCTGTCACTTTGATTCCAGGGAGATTCAGGGGCAGGACATGGCTGGGCAGTCTGACCTATAAGGTCATTTTTAATGTAGTTCTATGATCCAGTCAATTCTAAGCCAATTGCAAATCAATACTGCTCTCATCGTAACTCCAGTTTTTACCCCCTTTCTCCTGTTAACAAGGTCAAACCAGTATTTCCCGTTGTCCTAAATGCTACAAAGGCCTCCCTCCAGTCTTCCAAACATGAATTGATCAGATTAAGTCTCCAGGGTTATATTCTACTCATGACTTTCCTCTTTAGCCAGCATTTCTTAATGATCCCCATTATCTATGGAATAAAACACAAACCTCTTAGCCATACAAAACCAAGCCCCAACCTCCATTCCCTAGCCTCTCCCTACTCTTCTCCATAAGCCTGTCATTCTTAGTTAAGGCTGTACAACAAATTACCATATACTGGGTGGCTTAGGCAAACAAACACTTATTTCTCACAGTTCTGGAGGCTGGGAAGTCCAAAATCAAGGTGCCAGCAGATCCAGTGTCTGGTGACACTGGTTTGCAGATGGCTATCTTCTCATTGTATCCTTACATGGCAAAAGTCAAAAAGAGTGAGCGCTCTGATTTCTCTTCTTATAAGAGCACTAATCCTGTCCATGACGGCTCCACCCTCATGACTTAATTACCTCCGAAAGACCTTACTCTCCTAAAACCATCACAGTGGGGGTTAGGATTTCAAGATATGCATTTGGGGAGGACACAAACATTCAGTCCATAACACATGGGATTAGACTAGTTACCTCATCATTCATCGAATAGGGCAGACATTTGACCACCACCAGGTCCCTTCTCTGGCAAAGAATGCAAAGATGAGTGACTTTGGCTCTGCCATCAAGGGCCTTGCCATTTATCAAGTGGGATAAGACACAAAAACAGAAAACTAAAACATATAAAGTTGTTGTGTCCTGGGAGTTGCAAACATCATGGGGACTCCTATCTCAGGAAATCAAGAAAATTTTTCTTGGAGAATTTGTGGAATTTTAATGGTTGAGATGGAACCGGGATCCCATCACACTTTTTGGCTGCAAGAAACAGATATTTTCTCCAACAATTCTAAAGGAAATAGGGAGAATGTGGGTTCTTTGAGTCATAAATATTAACAGGACCTTGAAGGGTTGAGTGATTTCAGCCATTTCTATTCTTGAGTAGTTCAAGAAATGAAATATTAAAACATGGTTACAGAATTATGGTATATAGTTGACCTTTGAACAACAATATGGATTCAAACTTATCCACTTATGCGTGGATTTTTTTCAATAAATATACTGGAAAAACTTTTGGAGGCTTGCGATAAGTTTAAAAAACTCACAGATAAACTGCATAGCCTAGAGATATTGAAAAAAATGAAGAAAATGTAAAGTATGTCATGAATGCATAAAATATATGTAGATGCTAATCTATCCTTACGTAGGCATAAGGTGAGTGATATTTAATATGAAATTAACAATGTGTTAGTTTTCTTACTGTGTTATAATTTTGCTTTCAAAGAATTACATTACTGCACAGTTTGTGCCTCTTGTAATTGGAGAAACTGTGGATTTTTAAAATCATCACAGGTAAGTGGGTTTTTAAAAATGTAACAAGGTTTCCAATACTATATTGTGAATATGACTGCAATAGTGTATGCCATAAAAATTTTATAACAATTCATTCCTTAGGGTATAGGCGAAACTACCATGAAACAATTGTATGAATTACACGAAGCTACAATAAAGCAATCATACTGCTACATCTTTATTATCAATGCATGAATCATTCTATCTGTAAATAAATATGAATTTCTTTTTCACATTATCTTTTCATTTTTTATGTCTAGTGTTAGTAATACATATGACATCTACAACGTTTTGTACATATAAGACAATATTGATGTAGGTACTGACAGACGGACAATTCATCTTGTAAACAATGTAAACCTATGGTATCGATAAATACAGTACAGTACTATAAATGTAGTTTCTCTTCCTTATGATTTTCTTAATAACATTTTCTTTTCTCTAGCTTACTTTATTGTAAGAATTCAATTTATTTTTTTTGAGTTATGTTTTATTCAGTGGGAATTTTTAGGACTTCAAGCCTGGGAGACAGCATCTAAAATAACCTGAGAAAACTGCTCTAAGTAGGTGATGGGCAGAACCAGGATATACAGGAGTTTTGGAACAAAGGGCAGGTAGTAGGAATAAAAGATTACTGTTAGTAAAAGAAAACCAGATATCTCAAGATAAGGAACTTACTGCTTTTCTATATATGGGAAGATGCAAGAGTCTGGGCTCACTGAAATCATTCCTTTGATATGTACCTCAGCTATCTGGGGCCAGTATCCTGTGTTTCATACCCTGAGTTTCCTCAGGGCTCCCCGTAGAGAGTGGCTGCAATCTGATGGCTGCTAGATAGCCAGGATTCTTTTCCTTCCTGAGTTCCCTCAAGGCTCACCAGCTCACTGACCAGTGGTGACTGCAATTGCTGATGACTGATAAGGCAAGCAGTATTCCATTTATCAGTTCCTCCTCTTGGTCCGAAATTCGACCAATATTTGGGAGATATTTATAATATGTATATAATATATAAAATATGCTAATTGACTATTTATGTTATCAGTAAGGCTTCCAGTCAACAGTAGACTATTAGTGGTTAAGTTTGGGGGGGGGTTGTCAAAAGTTATATGTGGATTTTTGACTGCATGGGAGGGTGGTCCCTACCCCTAGCCCCCGTGTTGTTCAAGAGTCAATTTTATTTTTAAATTTTATGTTAAATAAGTTAAGGTTTTTCATATATGCACACAAATATATCATCAATTAGGGATACTGTCAAAGTTCTAGTGTTGAACTACTTTGTGAATACGACATCCCTTCTCCTCTCCATCGCCAACCAGAAGTGTTGGTCACTAAGAAGAACTGAGAACAGACATTGGGTAACAGTATCCTAGGAAGATCCTAGGATCCTAGATTTTCTGGAATACTATGGCATATATTAATTATCTTATCTCATACTAAAATCAGAGAAGATGGTGCCTTGGCATAGGAGAAAGAGTACCAGATGTGGAACTCTGGCTGGAGACCACTGGTGCTATGACTCTAGCCAGACAACAGATGACTTTGGCTTCCAGATCAGTTTTTTTGCATTGAGAAAGGTGGCCAAGATGTTCTTTAAGATTCCTTAAGTTCTAACATTCAAAATTGTGTCAACTTTTCACGTATAACTAAATACATGTAAAGACTCCATTCATCATAATAATTAAAGATACATCAATTTAAAATATTTTTCAAAATATTTTAGCCAGTATTTTCTTGCAAAATCTCAGAGTAACTAGCAAACAGTAAGAATATATAGATTGGGCTTCCCTGGTGGCGCAGTGGTAGAGAGTCCGTCTGCTGGTGCAGGGGACGCGGGTTCGTGCCCCGGTCCGGGAATATCCCACATACCGCGGAGCGACTGGGCCCGTGAGCCATGGCCGCTGAGCCTGCGCGTCCGGAGCCTGTGCTCCGCAATGGGAGAGGCCACAACAGTGAGAGGCCCGCGTACCGCAAAAAAAGATAGATAGATAGATAGATAGACAGATAGATAGAGATAATATATAGATATACTTTAGCAGCTTCCTAATTATCTTAAAGTCGTTCACAACCATTGGAAGCACTCATTTAAAGACCAAATAGACAGATTTGCACATGGAACCAGTTTCTTTGGCATAGTAGAGTCTATGAAACACAGGTTTCCATCCAGTGTGGTCACTTAACTTTGGTAACTTCAAATCAAATTTCATTGAAATCCAATGAAAAAATCTCATTTGGCACATTTTTACTTGGTGCCAAGAAGGTGGGTTAAAGTTAAAGTATAGACAAAATTTCATAGTGTGTGATTTTTTGTCAAAGTTTGTCAACACTTTCTAAAGATATTGTGAGCACACAGAAAAAGGAAAATGTCATGTAACAAGTGGCAGAAGAATTCTGCTTTGATCAGTCAATGTTTATTACCTTTTGAGTTTAAATTATGTGCTCAAAACTTTTTAGTCCTTCCACACAACATTCAGGATTTTTTCTTCCTTTCTGCTAGAGAAGCATTTGGAATATGGACAGATTCACTTTTGAAATTTGAAAGTATCAAACTATATTAGTCAAAGTGTAGGCAGTTTCAAAGATCCAAGATGAATAAGTCCTTGAGATCTGCTGTATAGCATAGAGCCCATTGTTAACACTGTTTTGTAAACTCAATAACTTGCTAAGTGGGTAGATCTTATGTTAAGTGTTCTTATTAGAAAAATAATAATGATAATAAATAAAGAGGATGGTAGAAAACTTTTGGAGGTGATGGATATGTTTATGGCATAGAACGTAGTGATATTTTCACGGGTGTATACATATCACCAAACTTGTCAAGTTGTATACATTAAATATGTACAGTTTCAGTATGTCAATCACACTTCAATAAAGTGGTTTTAAAAAATAAAGCTTCTTAGTGACATCTTCCAATTTACATGATTTTAGAGTAATTATGATTCAAAATATAAAAGCCTATGTAAGATAGTCTTACTTATCACCTAATACAGGGAAAACTAAACATAAAATAAATACTAAACAAATGCATATACAATTGACCTTTTACTCTTCTTTTAGTTTCAAACCTCAGTTCCTGGAAAAGACATAAGCTCCATAAGGAAAATCACAGATTTGTTTTACTTGTATTTTGCATGCTGTGCAGAAATTGACCTTCACAATAAGAAAATATTTACCAGATTTAATTCACTTAAGAGCATAGATCCATGGTTTGTTAAGTACCCTACCACATTATTTTCAGAATACAGACTGTGAACATACACTGGAAAAACATCCAAGCATTTAAACATACAGTAATTTATGTTGATTGCTATTGCCAGCTATTACTGCTCAATGTTCAACATTACATCCTGTGTTGAGGTGGGCAAGGTAATGAAGCATTAAGTCTGGCCTGGGCTGAGAACAGCCCCGTCTCGGCTCCGTGCCCATGAATGAACATAAGTCAGGGTACAGCCAAGCCAGCACAGTGTCTGGCATTTCTTCCTGGCGGTCGCCATGGCCGATTTTTTTTTTTTTTAATACGATGAACGTGTACATGCTCCAATAACTGAGCTTAGCTTCTGCGTTACAGATACAAGACAGATCTTTGGCTTGTCTATGGCTGAGCTCTCCCTTTAAACTTTCTGGTATGTTTTAGATCAAATACTTAGACATAATCTGAGACACATCTTTCAACAGGACCTATCTAACTATCAGTGGTTCGGATATAAAGAACCCCCCTCTCCCACAGATACTCAAGGGAGCTTCAGCTCTCACTAGCACATTTACTGGTCTGATGGGACATGTTTTAAATTACACAAGATAAGCAACCTCCACATATCAGAGAGCCGTCCTGAGGGTCTCTACTGATTCCTAAACACCACAGAATTTACTAAACTCATAGCCTTCTAGAGAGGTTTCAATAACTGACTTAACTTTTTTCATGGTTATTTCACCAAAATACTAATGTTTAGGTTGTGACTTCGTCTTGTTAGGTGGATATCTGTAAGTATGCTCTCAATTGTAGCATAAGATCAAGTTCAAGGATAAAGTTGATTAGCTTTCAGCATATTCCTAAATGTGTAGGTATTTGCTTTTTTTCTTGTAAAGAAAGGCTCCCTATTGAAGAGGAAAGCCATAGCAGCCTGATAGGCAGAATAGAATAATTCTCTTGGGAATCAAGGGACCAAGAAGCATTCATTTCTTCTTTCTCCTCCAGACATGGCTACAAACAAAATTATAGCATAAGCAAAATTGATATTCAGTGGCTTCTTTCTCTTTCTACGCCCTTCCTCATGCTTTGTTTCACCTTTCCCTATTACTCCTTCTCTCCTCCCTTCAAGCAACCTCTGTATTGTCATGCTCCCTTTTCTTTTATTAAAACCAATCTTAGACAAGGATGCTATATCAGTCATTCACACCTTAGTATAAACTGAAGTAAATGTCTTATCTTGATAATGTGGTGTGCATCATCTTTCTTTCCTAAATGCAATTTCTGCTGTCTGAGTAGAAAGAGTTACTGAGATAAAGTTGAATTCCCCAGCATCCCTGAACTTGAAAACTCACTCTACACACAAAAAACACAAAAAAACCATCTCTGGACCACTCCAATCATTTATTCCTCTATTCAATCTTTTGGCTAACAGTTATGATGCAGTGAATTCTGGGGCAAGACACTTGTGCATTATGGAGATGGTATATGCTACAGGGATTCAGAGGAGAAAGATGTCCTTCCTGGGTGAAAAAATCCTGGAAGCCTTCATGGAGGAAGCAGGATTAGTGCTGAGCCTTGAAATATGCATTTTAGGATCTGTTTCTGCTGCTGTGAAATATTTATGGTGAAACTTAACTAGAACAATGTGCATGGAAGAATAGAGCCAAGATACTCCACTGATTGACCAGTGGAGTCTGGAGTCTGTGGAAAAGATGGAAAAAGAGGTAAGTACTGGCCTTACCCTGTATCATCTCAGAGGCCACCTCTAAAATATTCACTGAGTTCAGGCTTTTCCTCCTATGGTCAGAATGTCCAGCAATCATTGTCTCCTTTGGGGACTGCCTCCAGGGAATTGGGACAGGCTGTCTAGTCCTCTCTCATCAGTGCATATCCCTAGACTAGATCCCATAGTTGATGGACAGACAGTAGCCTGAGAGGTGCTAAGAGATGGGAAAAGTAAATCACCAAGGGCATGTGGATCATGGCAATGTGGAAACCAGGGAATACAAGGTATACTCTGTTATTTATAAGTTTTTATTAAGTGCCTCTTCTATGCTATACACTGGGGCTATAGCAACTGTTATGGGTTGAATTCTGTCCACCTAAAATTCATTTGTTAAAGTCCTAACCCCCAGGACCTCATAATGTGACCTTATTTGAAAACAGGGCCATTGCAGATGTAATTAGTTAAGACAAGGTCTTAGGATGGCCCCTAATCCAATATGACTGGTGTCTTTATAAAAAGAGGAAATCTGGATGCAGATATGCACATAGGAAGAACACTGTGTGAAGATGAAGGCGGAGATCTGGGCCAAGGAATGCCAAAAAACTGGCAGCACGTCACCAGAAACCAGGGGAGAGTCACGGAAGAGATTCTCCCTCACAGCCTCAGAAGGAACCAAAACTGCTCACACCTTGCTCTTGGACTTCTAGCCTCCAGACCACCTATTCTGTTGTTGAAAGCTACTCAGTTTGCGGTACTTCACTAGAGCAGCCCTAGCAAAGGAATCCAGCATCAAGTAAGGCACATTCTCTCTCCTCAGGCACCTACAGAAAGTCAGGAGGAATCTGATGCAGGCCTGGAGGAGGTACCTGCAGGGCATTGGTGGGACTGCACAGGAGCGGGGAGGGGAGAGTCTGAGGGCTGTTTTGGGAAGCTATCATGGGAAGAGCACTGCCTGAGGAGTCAGGAGGGCTGAGCTTGGTTCCAGCTTCGCCACTGTCTGGGTGACCTTGGGAAGTCACTTTACTTCCTAGAATCACAGCTTCCTAAACTAGTTTATAAAAGGTTTGAAGGAGGTCATCCTCAAGTCCCTCTAGCTCTCCTATTTGCTTGGCTGTACACCTATTCCAGGGACTTTTCCAAAGCTGGAGAGGCTCCAGTGGAAGGGGGAGTTCCCCAGATATCCTCCAAATCCTTTTGAAAGTACACAGAGGGCTGGCTCTCCCCATAGCTAGGATATGAACACTTCATTGTCTGTTGGCTTCATTCTTTTATTCCGTTGTTGCCTGTGGCTGTGCACGAGAGACTGAAATTTTTCACTCTCTTTGGGCGGAGCCATGGAGGTGAATTTCTCTTTCAACAGCCAGCCACACATCATCCCCTGTAGCTAGGTGTGTTAGAAAGGCCTCTCTCTGTTAATGATTATTTTCAAGAGATGACTTCAGAGTATCACCTGGCTGGTATTCCTGAGACTTTTTGTATTACTAAGGACCACCCTTGAAAATTACACCTTCCTCCCACCTCATCCCCCAGCATTCCTGCACTGCCTTACCCAGAACACTTTTCGTCCTATAGCATTTATCATAGTCTGGCGCATTATACACCTTATATATGTATGATGCTTCCTTTCTGTTTCCCCTGATGATAATGTCAGCTCCACAAAGGCAGAACTTTTAGCTTAGATCTCTGATGCATCTTCAGTGCCTGAAGCAATGTCTGACATTCTGTAGGCATTCATTCAATGATTTTTTTTTTTTTTTTGATAAATGACTAAAGGGATCTCCTGAAGAGACATCTAGAACTGGCAGCAGTCACAGCCCTCAGGCACCCAGCCCAGGGCCTGGCACATGGGAAATGCTTAGTGGGTGTTTGTTGAGGGAATACATGACCCTTTACTGAGGGCCCCAATGTACAGACGTAGATTAAATGATCCAGAAAGTGAAAGGACTTGATCAAGTTCACATGAATTAGAAGTGGGGACTTACAGTCCCTCCCCAGTATCCAACCTGCACAACCTTAAAAGGCAGAACATCAGAAATACCTTGGTAGAAATTAAGCAGAGAAAGAACAGTTGTAGAACATTTGGGCTGAGGGCTCTTGTCCCTGTTAGAGCATGGTAGCAGAATTCTAAGGTGGTCCCCAAATGCTCTCACTTGTTGTACACACACCCTGTATAATCTCTTCCTCTGAATGGGGGCAGAAATATATCAGTCCCCAGGATCATGTTCCTTTATATGACAAAGGGAAATTGTCTGGGGTGGGCCTGGCCTCATCAGGTGAAGCCTTTGAAAGCGAGTTTCTCTGGCTGGTCCCTGAGGAAGAAGTCAGAGATATGCTCCTGCTGGACTGGAAGAGGAAGTAACTACCATGCTGTGAAACACTGATAAGACCTCATGGTAAGAAACAGTTGAAAGCAGTCCTAAGCCAACATGTAGCAAGGAAATGAGGACTTCAGTCCTACAACTACAAGGATATGAGTTCCACTAACAGTGAGCTTGGAAGAAGGCCCTGAGCCTTCTGGATGAAGATCACTCAGCATCCAACATCTTTACTTCAGCCTGTGAAACCCCGAGCAGATAACCCCCTTACACCAGGCCTGGATTTCTTACCTACAGAAACTGTGAGATCATAAATTTGTGTTGTATCACTCAATTTGTGATAATTAATTATGTGGCAAACTAATGCATATGGTTAGCTAGCTGAGTTCAGTTTTTAATGGTTAAAATGATGAATAAACAGAGGTTACTAGTTACTGTTTAATGGGCAGAGTGTTTGTTGGGTATGATGAAAACATTTTGAGTATAGATAGTGGTGATGGTTACACAGCATTGTAAATGTATTTATGTATACTTACAAATGGTTAAAATGGTAATATTATGTTATATATATTTTATCACAATTTTTAAAAAGGAAAAACAAAAGATGAATAAATAAAATAAAAAGAAGATTGGATCACTTTATTTCTTTGGTGATGGCCAAGGACATTCTTTTCAGAACCTTAACCTCAGCCTTAGTCAAAATTAATTCTACTTAATTCAAAATATTCTTCTATATGAGAATAAATTCTATTTTTTCAAAAATATTTTTCAATACTCAAAATAAATTCTCTATTAAATAAATATCGAGTCTTGCTAACTTATGGAGTAGGGGGTGTTTGAGAAATCAGTATAAATCAGTAAGGGTGAAAAACAACCTGAATTCCACTAATCATCTTGAACTTTGAAAGATAGAAAGGGATGAGTTACAAATGCTGAAACAACAGAAGTGGGTGATAAAAGGCGAGCCAGAGAATCTTCCAGCATTCTCCTGAAGCCCCATGGCTCTTGGAGCAGACCCAAACAGGACAAAAAACCATGGTAGGTGGAGATCAGGACCCAGATGGGATGCAGAGAACACCAGCTTAACTAAGGACAGGACAGGGGAAAGCCAAGTGAAGGGGAGAAAGCTTATGTCCAAGGCCAATACCTGGGCCTGACGCAGCTGTGAAGACCCAGATGACGCCAGTGGAGGGAGGCTTGGGAATAAACTAACCTGGGGATAGGACGGCTGGGACGCTCAGGACCAAACAGTGAGGATCTTCTCCATTGTGCCTTTTTAGAGGGAGAGGTTCTCAAGAATCCAACTTTCCAACTTGGTTCCCCTGGGCATCGTAGAGCTTGGTGAAACACAGCATCTTTTCACGACCTGTTCCTGCCAACTGGGTTATCTTGGTATAGGCCTGTGGTCTAATAAGAACTTGAACTGAACTTGCTCTTGGAAGGTGTACGTCCTCCCTTTGGTGGCTCTTGCTAAGTTTCATCATCTCCCATCCCTACAACCCTCTTCCCCCCAAACACCTTTCACCTTGCTTTCCCCTCCCATCCTATGTACCACCTTCCCCTATTCGAAACCCTGCAATTTATTAATAATAATAATGGTAAAAGCAACGTCCTTTATTGGGCATCCCCAGCGTATTGACACCACATTCAGCAGTTTGCACACGTTATTTTATTTAGCGCTCACACCAGCTACTGTGATAAAGGAGGAAAGAGCTCAGAGTGGGTGATGACTTGTCTGTAGTCACACAGCCAGTGAGTGGGTTATGGGGTTTGAACTCCGGCTCATTTGACTCCACAGCCTAGGGGTTCATTTTCAGATGTCCCACCTCTCTATTCGTTACAATCTTACAAAAAACGACCAGCACAGTGGGTGGGCCAGAGTTTCTTTCATGGCCTCTCTTTCCAGTAGCCTGGAAACTGTACCCTATGTCAAGGGTAGAAGGAAAGCAGGCATCTGTGTGTCAGAGGAATACTCGAGGTGGGCACTTGACAATGTACAGAAATTTGAAAAAGAGCATACACGGTCATACACATATTCAGATAAAGATAAAGCAAAAGATGAAAGGCCTTAGGCCAATGTGATAGGCAAATTCAAAATCAAGGCCCAACTCATTGGGTTGGTGTGAGGCCCTGTCCTCCTTTATAACACTCAGTAAACATTTGGGAACAAAAACGACATGCTAGACAGTTGTCCACAAAATAATATTCTGGGAAGAACGGAGCATTGCTTCTCAAAGAATTTGAAAGGATTCATTCTCGCCAGGTACCCCCTTAAAACTTTAAATCCTCTTTCACTACCGTATCTCTTACTTAAAGAATAAAATAATAAAAGCTGTCTCTAGCTTCTACAACATCCAAATATTTTGAATACTCACAGTACCAAAATATATATAAAATATATAAACACATTTGTAACCCTAGTTCTGCAAAGGTCCTTTATCTCTCAGATATTTTGCAATGGTTTCCATAACCTGGGATACTGCTTGTAAAATTTATCTTGACAAGCTAACAGATTTTCCCAAAGGGTTGCCAAGAATAATTTTCAAGAAAAAATGGCTTAACCCAGTTTTCTTGTGTATTCAGGAAAAGACAGGATATACATTTATATCCTTAAGAAGTCATCCAACTTTTTCCCAACATGAGTTTAAACATAAACATGAAAAATAACTCAACTAAATGATTAAATGTGCAATTTTGTTTCACTCTGATTGTCCAGAATAGCTTAATGATAGGGGAAAAGAACAACCAAAAAATATAAACTGTAAAATAAGCATAAAAGTCAAAACATTCTGTTATTTCTTTCAAAAATAACAAACTAATTGGGAATTGACATATTAAGAATGACATCTTCTGTGTCTAGAATTTTCAGAGAAAGAGTTATTATAGCTAAGACAAAGTTGGAATAACCAAATCCTGTTTTTCTAAGCAGAAAATCTTTTTCTTTAGAGTGTTTTAATGTAAAATTAAAAATTTTATGAACAAAACTCTGATTCTAATCTCTTCTTTCTTTGAAGTTTTTAACTTAAATCTTTCTAAAATCTGTCTGTTATTTTTAAAAGCACATCCTAAATATTTATTGTTTTGCGGTTCATAAAAAAACACATGTAGATGCCACCGACACAAGTGGGACTTAAATTGTCCATTCACAGAATTTTCCCAAAGGATTTGTGCTTTTTCTAATTGATGTTTGTCTCTTTATTCTGTCTTTTCTAAGGACACTGGACCTTGAACTTGTACTTTTCCAATCTGTAATCATGCCTAACATTTTCCTTCCCGGTTCTCACTTTAATATATTTTTTTCTTTTTTAAAAAATGTTATTGGAGTACAGTTGATTTACAATGTACAGTTTCAGGTGTACAGTAAAGTGATATATATATATATATATATATATATATATATATATATATATATATATATATATATATATATATATATATATATATATAAAACTGATTTCAGATTATTTTCCCTTATAGGTTATTACAAAATATTGAGTATAGGCCCCTGTGCTATACAATAGGTCCTTTGGTTATCTATTTTATATATAATAATGTGTACCTCTTATTCCCAAACTCCTAATTTATCCCTCCCCCGTTTTCCCCTTTGGTAACCATAAGTTTGTTTTCTATAAGCAAGACTTGAAGTCAAGTACTTTTGATTGGTGGAGAGAGAGGGAAAAGGAGTAGAATAGAATAAATAGTTTCACTTTGCTCTTTCAAAGATGCTCATCTCCATCCACAGGAAAATGTTTCCTGGGGCAAACTTGAAAGCAAATTCTGTAGAATATTGATGAGCTGGTTCATAGCCATCTGAGAACAGACTGAATATCAGCTCTAAAGGGAAGGAGAAGGAGGAGAGTGACTCGATTGAGGGGCTTTATGTGCTGGGAGAAGACTGTTCATACAGGTATTGGGAGTAGAAAATAGAGAGGATGAAACTTCTAGAAGCAAGGCTGTTCCTTGTGGCAAAAGGGGCCACTAGCAAGTCAGATTGTCCCCAGTACCACTCGGCAGTAACTGCAAGTGACCTGTAAGGAGGTTTGGATCCAATTTGACTGTTTTTTAGATACACAGATGGGTTAAAAGTCCCAGGTCATAGTAATTTCTTCCATTAGCGATCTGGTTAAAGAAGCAGTGACATAGGGTCTGAAGACTTCTGAAAAAGAACCTCTTTCGGATATATCTGAGCATCTTCAGAAATAGTTTGGCTACCCAGAGCACAGACTAAGGGTGTGGGTGGGCCATAAGCGAAGCTGGGAAGAAAAAAAGAGAGAGAAGAAACAAAAGAAATGGTTTAAAAATAAAATGCATATTTTTTCAGAATTGAGGTCATCCTGGGAAACACCAGCAATTTGCCGACATCCTTACTCTCTCTCTGCATCTCAGGGCTGTTTTTCCTTTGGATGACAAACAGCCTTAGAGGGGCCATGAACCTCTCCTTGAGAAGGGCTTCTACATGTTTGACAGGGAGTGTGCCAACCTAAGGACAAGCTGCCTCAGATTAGGGAGAGGAGAGCGAGGCACCAGCCTGGGGCACAGAGTTTAGGGAAGAAGCTCGAAAGTGTAGGAATGATGATGAGTCATATTTTAATGCAATATTTTAAAAAGTCAAAATCAATGCCAAAACTCATCATGAACAAAGCACCAAAATTTTAAATAAAGACAGGCTCTGTGTCCTTGGTATTTCCTCTTGCCTCAGGTTCGAACAGGGCTCGGCATAGCACTGTTACTGATCCCATTGATATTTAGATTTTTGATATCTTAATCAGTGGGATTTTTCTGTATTTTGATTTTTAAAAACATTGCATTAAGGTAATTGTTGATCTTGATGATTAAGGTTTTTTGTGTCTCTTTAAACGATGTGGCCAAGGACATGCCTCACTCACCCCATTCTCATCCAGATCCTGACCTGACCACAGGGGAATAAAAGCAAAGATGAGATTCCGAGGAAAACCCATAAGCATGTGTCCAAGGCAGACAAGACCCCAGAGAGCATTTTATATTAGAGACCTGATAATTCCCGATTTGTGACTGCCACTAGGACATCTGTGACTGTTTCTAAAATCTTCCAATTTGGGTGTTCCTAAATTAGCTCTTAGTTTTTATTTTTTGTTTTATTTTTTAAAGATTTTTTTGATGTGGACCATTTTTAGTCTTTATTGAGTTTGTTACAATATTGCTTCTGTTTAATGTTCTGGTTTTTAGGCCACCAGATGTGTGGGATCCTAGCTCCCCAACCAGGGATTCAACCCGCACCCCCTGCATTGGAAGGTGAAGTCTTAACCACTGGACCGCCAGGGAAGTCCCCAGCTCTTAATTTCTAATGTAGGAAAGCAAAGCAAAGCAAAAAAAAAAAAAAAAAAAAAATCGGAAAAATGCATGTAGTTAGAATAATATTGGAGAGGATTCTAAGCCAGTATCTTAACTTCCATTACAAGGGCAAAATTTTAATTTTTCAAAAGGCAGATCTTTCCATGTCTCCAATTCCAAGATTTTAGGGCATCTGTGAATCTGTTATTAGGTGCTTGACTTTTTGAAATCACAGAGATAAACCCTCTCTGTATATTCTGCTTTCTAATCAACTAAGAATAGTAGTTTTAAATGGCCTAAAATTAGAATTGTTTTCACCTTTGTTTCTATACACCAAAAAAGTGGAAATATCCCATAGAATGAGAAAATAATTTCTAGCCACAAGAAGATAAGATTTAAGTAAACAGTGTCTATAAATACTCTGGCAAATTGTTCTAGAGCTTAAAATTTTCATTAACTTGAAACATTTTTACACAACATACAGCATTAATATATAATCCTGTAAAATGTGTAAAAATTCTAAAACTACCTAGTTATTGAATTGTTCAAGACTCTAATTATCAAAGGTGAGCGACGGAGCTCTGTTAAGGGTTATTTCTCTATACATTTTCACTGCAGCACGTAGGAAAGATTGTTCTGCCACCTATTGGCCTCCTGTGTGAAATAGATTTGATCACACCTGGAAGTAAGGCTTTACCTGCTCCTGGACTTGAAGAAGGCATCACTGCAGCAAACTACAAGCCAACCTGTCTGGTTCTCTCCCAGACCTTTGGTCAAGATTGGGGTCTCCCCCTGGAAAATGGCAGGTGTCCCTCTAATGCCACAGAAGTGCACCCAGTTCTCAGAGATAACTAACCACTTCCCTCAACTACCGTGGATGGGGCAAGTGATCACAACTCAGGGGACCACTAGCTGTTAAGCAAATGCCTGATAGCCCCACCTCGACACACTGGGAATCCAGGCTGAGTTCATCTCTGGCTCTCTGTCAGTGCCCTGAGCCTAACAGAAGGGGGATGCCCACCCCACTCTATTGTTCAGAAGACAGATACAGCAAAGAAATATCACAAAGTAGCTGACCCCTTGGACTAGCCCAGGGAGTTCTGTGAATCTGCAAGAGCTCACCCCACTTCAGGTTCCTCGCCTGGAATTGCCTGAATTCCTTAGACTGAGACTAACATAGTTGGGGGTGGAAAAGTCTAGGGTCAAATGATGACTCTTGATTTTCTTTGAGTGCTTATTAAATAGCACCAACCACTAAATTTTATTTTCCTACAAAGGATAGGTCAAGTCATTAATATTACCTGCATTTTTAGCAGTGAAGTGACTAATTGGTAGTGGTAGACAGTTGACAAAATCTTGGGTCCCTCCACCGCCTACACATCCTCCACACCCACAGTGCCGCCATTTCTGACTGCTTCAGTGGCCTCAGGACCGTTTCTCTCTGATTCCCGTCTCATACCCCACCACCAGGCCACCAACTCATTCCCCAAGCTGCTTCCGGAGTGGTTGTTCCAAGATGCAAATCTGATCCTATCATTCCCTTGTTTCAGATCCTTCAGCAGCTCCCCACCCCCTGTGAAAGGAATCTCAGATCTTTATCAGGGACTGAATGAGGGACCTTCTAAGATTTACCCTCCTCTCCAGCATCCTTTCCCACCAATCCCATAATCAGCCTAATCCACAGTGGGCTGGAGGAACTATTAGAACCATTAGAACCAGTATAGCAGGAATGCTACAAGAAAGAACACTTCACTTGAATACTAAAATTTTCAAGGGAGGATGGGGTTTTAAAGAATTTTTTAAGTGCATTAACAGAGTTAATAAAACAGGAAAGTAAATACAAGAAAACTAAGTCCATGGTGTTGGCATTGGAATGGGAGGGGGCAGACTAGCATGTAATTTAGAATTTTTCAGGACCTAGTAAAATTATCTTTATTCTTTTGGTAGCTTATATTTAAAACACAATTTTAAAGCTCTACTATTATGACCCTAACTTTATTTAACCAACCTCTAAGTAAGTAAAATAGGTTTGCAGGACTCTTCTGCTATGGAGAAGTATACAGAAAGATCAAAGTATTTCCAAATGTATTATGGAGAATTACTTATGTCTTCTAAAAGATTATATGCCTGTGCAGTTTCATACAATAAGGACCTGGATTAACTTTGTTCTACAAAGAAGGAAAACCTGATGTATTATGTGCTTTCCTATTGCCTCTGTAAGTAGAGTCAAAAGAACAAAGCATTTTCCAGAAGGAATGAAGTCGTATCTGTCCTCAGTGCTTCTTAGAGATCAAGAGTCTTTTAGCAGTTTTATTGGCAATCTTCTGAGGGCTTCAATTAATATTTCATTTCATAAATGATGAGCACTAGAGGGGGGAAAACCTACTGTATACACGTGAGTGGTTGTCAATCATGATTTTTGAAAAATATTTCTTAACACGAATGAGTAAAAATATTTCTGGTTTCACCTAGTTTGTATAATGGTTTTCGGTTTGTTTAGAAGTAATCTCTCAAACCATTGCTTTCTTACTCAACCTAAGGTAAATAAACAGTGGTAAAGTGGCATTCCATTTTTTTTTTGTTTTGATGAGAAAATGTACAAATAAACTTTATTGGTATACTTGTTTCCTGAGGCTGCTGTAACAAAGTACCACACATTGGGTGGGTTAAACAAGAGAAATTTGTTGTCTCCGAACTCTGGTAGCTAGGAGTCCTACATCAAGGGTCAGCAGATTTAGTTGCCGTTGATCCTGGGAGGGAGAATGGGTTCTAGGCTTCTAACTTCTGGTGGCTTGGGCAATCTTTGGTGTTCCTTAGCTTGCAGACACTTTGCCCCAATCTCTGTCTACAGCTTCACATGGTGTGCCCTCCCTGTTTGCAGGTCTGTGTCCACATTTCCTCTTTTTATAAGGACACCAGTCATATTAGATTACAGGCCCAACCTAATAACCTCATTTAACTAATTACAACTGCAAAGGCCCTATTTTCTAAATAAGGTCAACATTCTGAGGCACTAGGGATTAGGACTTCAACATATGAATTTTAAGAGGACAAGATTCAACCAATAACAATCGGGTAACTATTTTTAAGGGTATGTTTTTATTTTATTTTTTTAAATAGAGAACCCCAGTTGCAGTTGATGGTTTCCTTGTTACTCTTGGCTCCTCCAGTTTTCAGAGCCCCATTTAGTTCTGGATCATCAACAAAAGGTCAGATCCAGGCAAGGAAATCTTTGATGGCAGAAGATCTAACCTCTCAGAGCCACTATGTCCAGACGGTTCAGGATGCCATGATCCTTGTACTTCTTGGACCTGCTCCTTCGTTGGAGCTCTGCTCTAACTTGGTGAGGCCACCATCACCCCTTGGTGAGGTCATCCAGTGCTTTCCTCTGGAGAGGCAAGATGGGAGAATTCCCAGTCAGTCCTGCACCATGCCAACTGTCCATCTTTTTATTTCCAGGTCTTTGTTCAAAATCAAAAAGATGATTCTGTCTTGAACCAGGTGAATGTAAACACATCAAATACACAAAGGAAAAATATTTCTTCAGAGTAACTCCACAAAAAATGAGAAGTCCCCAAGTATAAAGTACATATGTGTCTTTATTAGTCAGCCTAACTATAATCATTTCCACATGTTTTTCACAGGTTTCCTTCATAACTTGAGAAGATAAGTCCCCACCCCTGGAAATGTTTGGAGTATTGAGGATGCCAGCTTTCTTCCTTCCCAGGAGAGATTTTCTGACTCTTTCCTGAACACAGCAAGACCCTATAACTCTCCAGAATTTCTTTTACTAAACTAGAATATTTTCTAGCTGCACTTCCTACTCCACCTTGAGCCACCTGAGTCTATTTTAGTAACCATTTGATTATCTAGGAGTGACCATCTCACCTCTTCCTGTTTCTTCTTAGCCTGTTAGGGTCCCCATCTATCTCATCCTCAACTGCCCAGACTCTCCCAGTTTTAGCTGAAATTCTCAAGTGCTGGAAACCCCCCAGTCTCAGGCAAATCTGAAGGTAAGTCTCCTACTGTTACTTTACTCTTCATGTAATATATTTTAGTCCACAAATTGCCTAAATATTCTTGGCTTGCAGCTAAAGCAGAATTTAAAAGGATACTACCCCAAAACAAATA